>NC_137675.1:38648481-38735981 GCF_963989245.1 Nansenia antarctica | reverse complement strand
CAGACCCTGTCCTCCTGAACACCCAGACCCTGTCCTCCTGAACACCTACCAGCCCTGTCCTCCTGAACACCTACCAGCCCTGTCCTCCTGAACACCCAGACCCTGTCCCCCTGTCCTCCTGATGACTGAACACCAAGGCTGTCACAAGCCCTGTCCTCCTGATAACTGAACACCCAGGCTGGTACAAGCACTGTCCTCCTGATGACTGAACACCCAGGCTTTGTGTGTGTGTGTGTGTGTGTGTGTGTGTGCGTGTGTATGTGTGTGTGTGTGCGTCTGTGCGTGTGTGTGTGTGTGCGCGTGTGTGTGTGAGTGACTGTGTGTGTGTGGGTGTGTGTGTGCTTGTGTGTGTTGATGTGTGTGTGTGTATGTGCGTGTGTGTGTTTGTGTGTATGTGTGTGTGTGCGTGTGTGTGTGTGTGTGTATGTGCGTGTGTATGTTTGTGTGTATGTGTGTGTGTGTGTGTGTGTGCGTGTGTGTGTGTGTGTGTCCTGTAAAAGGTATGTTGTGTATGTCAGGTGTGTCAGGTATGGCAGGTATGTCAGGTGTGTCAGGTGTGTCAGGTATGTCAGGTGTGTCAGGTATGGCAGGTATGTCAGGTATGTCAGGTGTGTCAGGTATGTCAAGTATGTCAGGTGTGTCAGGTGTGTCAGGTATGTCAGGTGTGTCAGGTATGTCAGGTATGTCAGGTGTGTCAGGTATGTCAAGTATGTCAGGTGTGTTAGGTATGTCAGGTGTGTCAGGTGTGTCAGGTATGTCGGGTATGTCAGGTATGTCAGGTATGTCAGGTATGTCAGGTATGTCAGGTATGTCAGGTTTGTCAGGTGTGTCAGGTGTGTCAGGTGTGTCTGGTGTGTCAGGTGTGTCAGGTGTGTCAGGTCTGTGCAGCGTATTGTTGTTGTTTCAAGGCCTGTCGTCAGATCGTCAGAATGTTCTAGTTGCTGTTTGCTCAGAGAATGAGACCAGCGGCGGGGAGCCATGCCGCTGTCTGGCTCCTGGCATCTGTTCCCCTGTCCTGATGAACCTCTTAGGCTCTGACAGTGTAAAGATGTTAATTAAGGCGGTACATAATTCACAGAGCCGCGGACAACTGATGTGTGGCTCGACAGCGTGGAGAGGTGTCTGAGGAAAGGTCTCGGTAACAAATGATTAGAAATAAATTAGCTCCCCTTGTTCCGGCTCCAAATACCACACAATTAGATGTGGCCGCTACCTGTTGGACAGCGAGGATTAGTGGGATGCGACGAGACGCTACAACAAGGTTTTCACAAGGCTTTTTTGTTCCCCGCGGAAGAACATATTCAATCCTGGGATTTAGAAGGACGTGGACTCAGACACTCCGGCAGTTTGAATGTGTGTCGCTCCGGAGACGTCATCTGCATACAAATCATTCTTTTTTTCCGTCCGTTTCACTGAAAAAATCACCAGTTTTCTCACCATCCCACCATTGATTTGGACCCCAAATATCATTACACTGCGCATACACGGCCCTAGGGATAACACATGTATTCACTTCTCCATTCATTAAACATAAACATATACAAAATAAGAAAAATAGAAAATACATCGATGCAAAATGTGAACTCATCACGAAACACTCAATTAAAAAAGAACAAATGAACTGGTGAAGGAAAGGAATAGTCTACGAAGGTTCTACTGTAGAAGGTTCTAGTGAGAAGGTTCTACTGAGAAGGAAGGTTCTAGTGAGAAGGTTCTAGTGAGAAGGTTCTACTGAGAAGGTTCTACTGAGAAGGATGGATCTAGTGAGAAGGTTCTAGTGAGAAGGTTCTAGTGAGAAGGTTCTACTGAGAAGGTTCTACTGAGAAGGATGGATCTAGTGAGAAGGTTATAGTGAGAAGGTTCTAGTGAGAAGGTTCTACTGAGAAGGAAGGTTCTAGTGAGAAGGTTCTAGTGAGAAGGAAGGTTCTACTGAGAAGGAAGGTTCTAGTGAGAAGGTTCTAGTGAGAAGGTTCTAGTGAGAAGGTTCTAGTGAGAAAGAAGGTTCTACTGAGAAGGAAGGTTCTAGTAAGAAGGTTCTAGTGAGAAGGTTCTAGTGAGAAGGAAGGTTCTACTGAGAAGGAAGGTTCTAGTGAGAAGGTTCTAGTGAGAAGGAAGGTTCTACTGAGAAGGAAGGTTCTAGTGAGAAGGTTCTAGTGAGAAGGTTCTAGTGAGAAGGTTCTACTGAGAAGGTTCTACTGAGAAGGATGGATCTAGTGAGAAGGTTCTAGTGAGAAGGTTCTAGTGAGAAGGTTCTACTGAGAAGGTTCTACTGAGAAGGATGGATCTAGTGAGAAGGTTATAGTGAGAAGGTTCTAGTGAGAAGGTTCTACTGAGAAGGAAGGTTCTAGTGAGAAGGTTCTAATGAGAAGGAAGGTTCTACTGAGAAGGAAGGTTCTAGTGAGAAGGTTCTAGTGAGAAGGTTCTAGTGAGAAGGTTCTAGTGAGAAAGAAGGTTCTACTGAGAAGGAAGGTTCTAGTAAGAAGGTTCTAGTGAGAAGGTTCTAGTGAGAAGGTTCTAGTGAGAAGGAAGGTTCTACTGAGAAGGAAGGTTCTAGTGAGAAGGTTCTAGTGAGAAGGAAGGTTCTACTGAGAAGGAAGGTTCTAGTGAGAAGGTTCTAGTGAGAAGGTTCTACTGAGAAGGTTCTACTGAGAAGGATGGATCTAGTGAGAAGGTTCTAGTGAGAAGGTTCTACTGAGAAGGTTCTACTGAGAAGGTTCTACTGAGAAGGATGGATCTAGTGAGAAGGTTCTAGTGAGAAGGTTCTAGTGAGAAGGTTCTACTGAGAAGGAAGGTTCTAGTGAGAAGGTTCTAGTGAGAAGGAAGGTTCTACTGAGAAGGAAGGTTCTAGTGAGAAGGTTCTAGTGAGAAGGTTCTAGTGAGAAGGTTATAGTGAGAAAGAAGGTTCTACTGAGAAGGAAGGTTCTAGTAAGAAGGTTCTAGTGAGAAGGTTCTAGTGAGAAGGTTCTAGTGAGAAGGTTCTAGTGAGAAGGAAGGTTCTACTGAGAAGGAAGGTTCTAGTGAGAAGGTTCTACTGAGAAAGAAGGTTCTACTGAGAAGGAAGGTTCTAGTGAGAAGGTTCTAGTGAGAAGGTTCTAGTGAGAAGGTTCTACTGAAAAGGTTCTAGTGAGAAGGTTCTACTGAGAAGGTTCTACTGAGAAGGTTCTACTGAGAAGGGATGAGGAGGTGGGACCGCAGGTTCCAGGGAGGCGAATAAGGGCGGATGAGGAGGTGGGATAAGGAGGCCAGGGGCATGGAGGGACTTGTGATGACTTGTGATATCGCCTCCACGATGCTCTCCAGAAACAAACAGAGTGACAGAATTTGAGGGAGTCATTCATTCTAGGCCTGCAAGTGGCCAGGCTCTCTGTGTGTGTCCCTCTGCTGAGCACAGCCGGGGTTCAGTTACACTTGGAAGCAGGAACCGTTCCAAAATATGACGGCAGCTGAGTCTGCAGAAGGATCAGATGGATTCATAGAGAGAAGAAAGATCTGAGAGGTGGAGCAGAGCTCCATAGGTTGTTGGGGAACACTTTCTTTGTGGAACTCATTTGCAACTTACACAAGATGGCTTTTACCTCGACCCTCAACCCACGCACGCACGCACGCACACACGCATACACAAGGGAGCCAGTGATTGGAGGGTTCTGAAATCACATCTATTTGACCAGCTGCTACATGACTTATGAAATGAGAATTAAAAGAACACACAGCATTATAAATGGCTAGTACCCCAGTACACAAATTAGCTACTTATTAAACATTGACAAGCAACAAATTAGTCCCTTATAAGTGCTCCCAATCCTAAAGTGTTAGTTTGTTCAACGTCAGTCGATTGAAAGTGAAACTTTCCAAAAGTCCAGAAACTTTCTAATGGAAATACAGAGACACTTCAAATGACACTTATTACCAGCTCCCTGAGGACAACCATCTCCTTCCCTCCTTTATCCTCCATTATCTCTATGCAGTCCATCCCTTTTGTGCTGAGGAAGAGAGTGCAAGAGAGAGATAGAGAAAGACAGAGACTGAGTGAGGCTGAGAAAGAGATGGAGGGAGACTGAGAAAGACAGAGAAAGAGAGAGAGAGAGAGAGTGGAGAGAGAGAGAGAAAGAGACAGATTGTGTAAGAGAAAGTGACAAAGACACCAATAGAGAGAAAGAATGAGAGAGGAGAGAGGAGAGAGGACAGGGGGGACCTGACAGGGGCTTCTGAGAGAAAGGGGGGGAAGACAAAAGGAAACAGAGAGGGAGAGAGAGAGTGGGGGGGTAGAGAGAAACTGAGAGAGAGAGAAACTGAGAGAGGGATATGTAGCAATAGGCTGTGGTGCAGGAGGTAGAGCCGGCGTCTAATACTAGCAAGGTCGGCAGATTGACGGTTCGAACCCCTGGCCACATGTCGAGGTGTCCTTGGACAAGACACTAAACCCCAAATTGCTCCCAATGAGCAGGCCAGCGCCTTGTATGGTAGCTTGCCACCATTGGCGTGTGAATGGGTGAATGAGAGGCCGTTGTAAGCGCTATATAAGACGTGAACTAGGGGTGGGACAAAATATTGATACGCCGGTTTTCTTACCGTGGCCTCTTGCGATACAATGATCGATTCACGTTGCCAAATATCGATTTACTGTATATGCCGGTATGTTTTTCTGGCGGTTCCGCGTTGTAAAATCTCAAGCGTCATTGGCCACTGCTGAATGTAGCCACTATGCGTCTGACTGTCTATCATCTCAAACGAGGCATCTACTGTATGTAATATCTATGGTATCTACTGTATGTCATATCTATGGTATTTACTGTATGTCATATCTATGGTATTTACTGTATGTCATATCTATGGTATCTACTGTATGTAATATATATGGTATCTACTGTATGTCATATCTATGGTATCTACTGTATGTAATATCTATGGTATCTACTGTATGTCATATCTATGGTATCTACTGTATGTAATATATATGGTATCTACTGTATGTCATATCTATGGTATCTACTGTATGTAATATCTATGGTATCTACTGTATGTCATATCTATGGTATCCGCAGTGTAAAGTTGTATTTAGTCACAACAAGGACAGTATTCAAGCGCCCAGGCTATGCCACAACACCTTGTATCCGTTCGCAAACTTTTTTTGAGAAAGCTGATAAAGTAACATGTTATCTATTTAAAATGTGAAAAACAAAGTCAAAGGAAATGCAACGTTGAGGAGAATAATAACCCGTCCATTGATACTTTGCGCTCCGTGCCAGATAGTGCTACCACTGTGCCAGATAGTGCTACCAATGTGTTAACGTTAAGTGGGGTCATGGAATCGTGCATATGTTATTCATATCTTGCAGTAAGTTCTATGGTATCCCACTTGAAGTTGTAGGTAAATGTTCCACTGGTTTATTATATGGTAATTTGGTAATTATATTATGAAGCTACTCTTCCAATTAATGAGACAACAGAACATATATTTTAATAAATAAAATGCATAGTTTAATATGATCAGTATGTATAGCATAATGATACTACTGGCTGCTCTGTAGCCTCTTTTCTAAATAGGGCATGTACATCAGTCTTCACATAGATACAATAGATAGTCCTTCCTTAAACATTTTAACCCCTTTTTTCTGGGCAGTTCTGCGTTTTGGCACTTTATTTATTGTATGATGGCAGTCACACATGGACAAGTGGCAGTCAGTTTGTGTGTATGTTAGAGACGAGTAAGAAATATGTAGGCTAGGCCTAATTTATTGTTTGTTTCATTGTTCACAACCAGCAACAACAAAGTGAATGAATAAAAAACATAATTCCTGCTTTTTGCCTTGATAATGGTATTTTTTCTTCAGTTTATATAGATATTGTGATGTAGTGTTGATGAATTGTCTTACTATGTATCGATTATTATCAGGGGCAAAATATTGTAAGGTTCTATCGTTAGTTACCATGTGATTCCCCCCCCCCCCTAATGTGAACTGTGACCGGATGTTAAACAGGTGGCTCACCTGTTCAGAGAGGCACAGGGGATGTAACTGGCCCTGTCTGAATACTCTGAAATGGCACTTGTAATTTCACTGATCTGAAATGACTAATGATTGACAGGTTACATTTCTGCCATATTGCTTTTACCCATCCATGCTACAAATAAGTTAATAGTTGGAACCAATTCTCATCTACAATTAAATATAATGATAGATGTAATATAGCTAATGAACACAGTTTTTAACAAACATTGTGTACTGTAGCGATTGTACACACAATCAACAGGCAACGGATCTTAGTTAGAAGTATGTTGTGAGAGAAATCTATGCACCGCACAGCCGGCAACGGTAGGCAGGGTAAGTAAAAATGTAGATGGGGCAAGTAGATTTGAGAAGTACTTGCCCTGCAGGGCAAGTAGGAAAAAACCTTAATGTCGAACCATGCTATATGTATAAAAAACAACATATTTCACAATATATATATATATATATATATTTCTTTTTTTTTTTTTAAACCCTCAAACCTCAAGAGTCCACTTTATTGATGCTCTAACATTTCAGCCACATGTTCTTTTCATTTTCCTTGTGAAAACATTGGGGCTGACTTTCTTTACTTGTAGAACTCCAACTGACCCTAAACTTACCTTACCTAAAAAAATAAGAAGCAAAATCCACTCCCAGGCCCCCAACCACAACATCCCAACACACACACACACACACACACACACACACACACACACACACACACACACACACACACAGTCTGACAGACAGAGAGATATCCATCCATACCCTCTGCTCTACATTATTCATCACCTGATACATCCTGACATTTCTTCCCAGTACACCTCCACCGTGTTGTTCACCTGGAAGTGGCCAGGATGTGAACCAGAACACACAGACCGAGCAAGCTACCGACTGAAGGAATGTAAATTATACATGACCTCCCTGTGAACAGCCATGTTTAATGGATGGCGTGTATACAGTGAATGTATACGCACCGCCAAAACACACACAAACACACACACACACACACACACACACACACACACACACATGTGTACGTACCGCCAAAACACAACAAGGGAATTGGCCAATTAATGTTTTATTAGAAAGTTTTGAGTGGAGTTCCATGCTACATAATCAAAGGTATGTGTGACTCTGACCTTTCCCTGCGGTTCCTACGGTAACAGTGAGTCATGTGACACAGATACAGTAGAGTGCAGACTGCCTCTCTGGTCCAGAGGAGGACTGGACCTTCTCTTAGTTTTTTAAATTATTTTCTTTATCTGTAATTTCAGTGAAAGGCAAACTAAAAAATAACTGTCTGTGTTACGCACAAAGTGTTTATTGATTTTCATATAAATCGTTATTCGCCCTCTGGAAGTATTTAAGATTATTCCTTTCAGCTGAAGGATATTTCGCTATATCTTTACTGTAAATAGTTTATATTTCCAATGAAAAACAAAATCTTTTGATTTATAAAAAACAAAATAATCTGTTTCTGGTTGTTCAATGTTCCCGTGTTAAACGGGCACACGTAGATTAAAGGGCCAAAGGGGCACATAAGGATAAGGCAATAAGGGCACTTGGACTTTGGAGAAGAAAAAAAATTGCTACAGCGAATTGACTTGTTAAGTCTCAGCAGAACGTCCAGATATCAAGGAACGACTGCTATTCTTCTTCAGCCAATGAGGAAATTACGGTGGCCGACAAGAGCAAACGCGCTGCAAATACCGAAACGCGCTGCATATAGAGAAACGCGCTACATATAGAGAAACGCGCTACATATAGAGAAACGCGCTGCATAGAGAAACGCGCTGCATATAGAGAAACGTGCTGCATATAGAGAAACGCGCTGCATATAGAGAAACGCGCTACATATAGAGAAACGTGCTGCATATAGAGAAACGCGCTGCATATAGAGAAACGCGCTACATATAGAGAAACGCGCTGCATATAGAGAAACGCGCTACATAATATGAGAAACGCGCTGCATATAGAGAAACGCTGCAATTCAGTTCACAACACAACGGAAGTGTTCTCACAACACAACGGAACTGTAGAAAACGCTGCAATTCAGTTCACAACACAACGGAAGTGTTCTCACAACGGAAGTGTTCTGGGGGGGAACGATAAGTGGAACGGACCGGAGACATGTTTTTGAAGAAGTTCCGAAAAGCAGTTCTGAAGAGGTTGTGGAGTGAAGAGGCGACATAAAAGATTTTACAGGGGGGTAGAGGGGATGAAGAGGTCTTAGGAGGGGTAGTTAAGGTGAAGACTGAAGAGATAGGCCTTCAGTCAAGCAAGCGCTCGAGGGTGTGAAATATGAGTGCTATTTTCAGGATCAACATTGTTTAGCACACCTGATCGCACTTGACCTGCTAATTGTCATGAACACATCTCTATGACCTCTACTCCATCGACCTGATCGCAGGATAAACAACACTCTAGCGCTGTGGTAATTTCAACAGTTACTGCTGACGCAGATTGCCAATACGCCTGGATACGGAACGGACCGGAGACGTGTTTTTGAAGAAGTTCCGAAAAGCAGTTCTGAAGAGGTTGTGGAGTGAAGAGGCGACATAAAGGTACATATTATATTTCTTATTTATGTCTGCAGATAACATGTGCTGTATTTCAAACCGAAGGGCTCATTCTATGCCCTACACCCTACGAAGGGTTCGTAGAAGCTTGTGCAGTGGAGGGATTCTTTATTGGGAATTCACAGCCGACTGAGGCACTCTCCCCTCCCGCGACGGAGGGTTATCAGCCTGGCTGGGGTTCCATACTATAATTGTGTTAGTATTAATGTTAATACTATAATTGTGTTAATATTAAATAATAAACCATATCAATGCCTGTCTTCCAGGCTGCCATGTTTTGTCCTTTCTGTGGCCAAGATCTGGGGACTGTTCAAGTCTTCTGTGTCTCATGTGGCAAAAATGTACAGTTTTTGGCAGCACCTGAAGGCAACAGTGAGTAGACATGATGATTGTATTTGAGTAGTGGTGGTCTAGTGGATAGTGAGTTGGACTTGTGATCGGAAGGTTCTGAGTTCAAATCCCGCCTGAAACCACACCACTACTAGTGTGCCCTTGAGTAAGGCACTTAGCCCTCAGTTACTCCAGGGGGAATGTCCCTGTAATTCGTAATTGTAAGTCGCTTTGGATAAAGGCGTCTGCTAAATGGCAAAATTAAATTAATTATTATTAGTTTGTTTGCAGAATATGGGGTACAACACACCTTTGGGAATACTAATGCAATAGTTTTCAGTATGGAAGCCTACTTTCCTGAATGTAAGATTGAGGTCATGATTAGATTGTAGACTAATTTATTAGAAATGTAAGTTATATAATAATTGTATACAATTTCTCGATGCATATGATTAAACAGTTGGGTATAGGGAGTGTTTTTGAGTCCCACTGCCATGGGGTAGAAACAGGTCTTATGGCCTGAACTTTTGGTCTTGATAGACCTCAACCTCTTACTAGCAGGGAAGGGGTTCAAACAAATGGTGTTCAGGGTCAGAGGGGTCTGCCATAATCTTTCCTGCACTTCATCTGGTACTCAAGGCGTATAAGTTAAGTCCTGAAGAGAAGGCAGATCAGATGATGTGCTGCAGCTTGTCCTAGCAGAACATGTTGTCTTTATTATATTTTTCTTTCTTTTTGTTTATCAGGCTCAGCATCAGACAGCCCCACAGAAGAGGATCTGATTCGAAAGTACTTCCATGATGGCTACAGCTACGATGAAATTTTGGATTTCCTGGCAATGACTCACAATGTTAAAATGAGCCTCATTCTTTTCAAAGACACGTCAGAACTCTAAGAAGGAACAGAAACAGAAAACAGCGAAGGTATGCTCTTTAACATTGTTTTTATTAGTATAGAAGTCACTTCCCCTTGATGTTCAACCACAATGGTCATCTGACCAACTAACTAACTAACTAACCAACTAACCATCAAGATAGACTTGGTAATAGTATAGTAGATAGACTTGGTAATAGTATAGTAGATAGACATGGTAACAGTCGTAGTAGATAGACATGGTAATAGTATAGTAGATAGACTTGGTAATAGTCGTAGTAGATAGACATGGTAATAGTATAGTAGATAGACATGGTAATAGTATAGTAGATAGACATGGTAACAGTCGTAGTAGATAGACTTGGTAACAGTCGTAGTAGATAGACATGGTAACAGTCGTAGTAGATAGACTTGGTAATAGTATAGTAGATAGACTTGGTAACAGTCGTAGTAGATAGACATGGTAATAGTATAGTAGTTGGACATGGTAACAGTCATAGTAGATAGACTTGGTAACAGTCGTAGTAGATAGACATGGTAACAGTCGTAGTAGATAGACTTGGTAATAGTATAGTAGATAGACATGGTAATAGTATAGTAGATAGACATGGTAATAGTATAGTAGATAGACTTGGTAATAGTATAGTAGACAGACTTGGTAATAGTCGTAGTAGATAGACATGGTAATAGTATAGTAGATAGACATGGTAATAGTATAGTAGATAGACTTGGTAACAGTCGTAGTAGATAGACTTGGTAATAGTATAGTAGATAGACATGGTAATAGTATAGTAGATAGACTTGGTCACTTCCCTTGATGTTCAACCACAATGGTCATCTGACCAACTAACTAACTAACTAACTAACCAACTAACCATCAAACAGTGATGATGAGGAAAACTAATGGAGTTTACTGTAGTCCAAACCCTGGGGAATTTTGTATCCCAAAGTCCATGTTGTTCCGAAACTCAGTGTAATTCATGGCCATCGGTATCTCTATTGTGTTGGCGCAGGTTCTGCTCATCGGGAAGCGTGATGTCCGCAGAAAAAGCAGTTTGGGTGGTGGCTGGATCCCAGAAGGAGGCAGTGCGTCGAGTCCTGTGGCGAACATGAGGATGTCCTGGAGGAAGATTCCTGTTTGTTTCTCTGAAAAAAATAGATTTAGTTTAGTTGTAAAATATAATATTTCAATGGAACTGCCAGCAATAGAAGATGATATCAAGATGACATAATTAAAAGATCTGGGGACTGTTCAGGTCTTCTGCAGGGTAGGGAGTGTGTTTATGATGAGATAATTAAAATAAACCTTCTGTGTCAAGAAGATAGTCTCTCCAGAATCCGAGTACACGGGTTTCTTCCTGTCGCCTTGCACCCTGCTTCACTGAGCTGAACCTCAAAGATGTCCTCCAATGTTTCAGCTGTTAGATGTTGAGCACTTGAGCACATAAAGACCCCGAATACAGATGCATGCTGTTCCAAAGCATGAATTACATCTAGTGTTGCAAGTCCATCCTTGAATCTACAAAACATTAAGAGCAATCATCGCCTAACATGCTAACAGCAGCATCTTCAAGCAGTCCCACCAATCATACATCAATGTCAAATTTGTCAAAATGTACATTCTGCCAAAATAACTGTCACCTTACCTTTGAATTGCGAAATGGTTGCGATATATGATGTACCACTGCATGAAATCCTGGATGATCTTCTTTTTGTCACCCACACAAACAGGGTACTGAAAGCAACCAGCAGTCTGCAACATTCTGGAATGTCTGTCAACTAGTACAACTAGTTCGTCCAGCGTAGCTGCGTTGGATATCTAGGGTAGACAACAATCATCATAAACATAAAGAGAAAGTGACTAAATGAGCTTTGTTAATATACAGTACCAACCTACCTCAAGCAGGGAAGCTCTAATGGTGTCGTCCGTTACATCTTCAACCATGGCTACAGTGTCGGTGTTTGTTCCTGTGAGGTGCTCGTAGAGCATCTTGGACAGGAAGCGAGGACCTGGACCACCATGAACTATCGAGGTTGCAATCATCCTTCCAGTGTCAAAGTACTCATCATCTCTTGCAGCTGTTGATAATTTTTGTTCAATTAGTACCACATTAACCAACATTATACAACAGTTAGTTCCGACTAACTAATTTGATTGGTCAAGAGGCATTCCATGAGTGCTGATATTCAGTTTTAACAGCACTGGGACTTTTTAAGTATATATATTTATATCACTCCGCTGCCCATAAATAGAATGTTCAGGTTACATCAATAGTCGGTATCAAAATATCACATTTCTATTATCAAAGAACACAATAAATGGAAACATACAGATAGTAGTAAAAGATACAAAGTAGCCTAGTCATAGTAGCCTATGTGCGTACCTACGACCAAACAGCAGCCGTGCTGACATACAGTATAACATCACTCCCTCTCGTGTGATATTGCCAAAGTAGCCACATTCTTAAATGTGTAAGAGATTCCATTTTCACTTGGAATAGCAGCTCCTGCATTTCCAGTGTGAAGCACAACTTGAACTTGCGGAAATGTAATGTGTAATTATTTATTTTGTAATAAGAGTTACATTCTGAACTAGAAAAACCGCATAGCGGATGAATGCCTCCGCCCATTAACAAACATCGTACGGACGTACATACGGACAACCCGAATCCATAATGCCTCCCTCCTGGCTATCCGCCTGGCGGTGGCATAAACATGATTACCTGCACTGTCAAACGTCAGAAATCTCCTGTCCTCTGGGCCATCAAAGATTCTTCGCGTTCTCAGGCTGTTCATTAGGAGGGTCAGGAACTCGCGCTTGGGACCACCAGTGTCCACTCCTTCCTCATATCGCCCCTCATCATCAGTAAACTTCACTATTATGTCATGAGATGGGTCATATGAAGCACGTTTGAAGCCGCGGACTGCTCCGTCCCACACATTGGCTCTGTTAATATTGAACCTGCTCCAAGATGTTTTTATTATCTTTGCTGAGAGTTCTGAAACAATGTCTGCAGCAGTCAAGTCCTCTGTGCTGTAAAAGAAGATGTGGTGTACTATGATTTCAAATAATAAAGCCACAAATAACACAAGTTATTAATTATTAGTAATTCATACCGTTCCTCTGCAGTGTGCTCCTTCTTTGCAGTGTGCTCCTTGTCTTCTTCTGGCTCAGACTCGCTGTCAACAAGTATCGGTGCATACACATTTGTGTAGTTGCTGTAGTGAGAGGAGGGTTGAGTAAACACCCTAACACACCCTAACACATACCTACGGCTTAAATTCAGATGTCAATCCTCGTCTGGTTTCTTTGAAAAACATTAGGTTTAAAACATACAATACCAGCACATTTGGCATAATATTATTGGTGCACACTGCCCGTAAACATTTGACAAAGATGCAAGAAATAAATTGAAAATCCACACAATTCTGAGTAAACTAGCAAATGTGTAAAGGTTGCATCTGTCAACACAGCTTACCTGTAGAAGTTGTTCTGACCCCGGGCACATTGCACTTGTTCCTGGACTGCGGTTTGTCCTCCATCCTAGTTTTACCCCAAAAATTAGCAGTTAATTTAATGACAGTGTTATTGGCTTAGTAACTAAAACAGCACACATTACATGTAGTTTGGCTTGGTGAATTAATGAAATTATTTACAGGCATTTCATAATTTCAGGTTCACACATTCAACACTAGAGGATATGGATTTTCTTACTTGATGAGATGCTGTCTGTAAGCGTCTGGCAGGTCTGGAAAAAAACAACAATTTAAACTGCTGTACTGTATTGTGCTGCTTGTGCAAGAAAAGTTCATGTTGACAGTGCTGTGTTTTACCCTTGCAAAATGTTCTCCATTCTTGGAGTGCTCACTTCATTTGGAGTGCTCACTTCATTTGGACTGTCCCACACCTGCATACAACACACAAATGACAGATTAGATCAAATGAAAATATTATCAAAATATTGTCAATTCACTTCATTTAAGGAGAAATGCCATGATGCAAACTGACCACGGTGTCTGAAAGTGGACTGTCTCCAGATGCCAAATTAACCATTTGAACCACACCGTCATCATCTTCACTTGAAGACTGTCCACTGTAACCTTTGAAAAATAATAATTGGCATAATTGATGTGGGTATAAAGATGAATTTCACTCATTGCCTCAGTTTTACAGAGTGGAGCTTAAAACAAGGTGGACACTTGCACTTACAATTGTTTGTGAATTGTTCACCAGGGCAAATGTACAGTGTTATTCTTTGGTAGGCCTTTCCAATGGCCTCCTTGTATTTCTCCACTGTGAAAGCGGTGTCTGTTCCTGGAATGTTTCGAACTTCCTGACCATCGGGGTACAGCAAGACATAGGCAACATCTTTCATGTCCTGGTTAAAATCTTTCAGCTTCTTTAAAGCAGCATCCAACAGTTGGTCAGATGACCATTGTGGTTGAACATCAAGGGGAAGTGACTTCCCTCTCACAGGTTTAAGGAAGTCACCTGTCCTCCTCATAATGCCAACAAATATCTACAGAAAGAGAAGAAAATAGAAATTAATAAAAGTAAACAAATTGATACAATCTGTCTTTTGACAGTGTGTGAGTCTGCACTGTGAGCAACATATTTATTTATACTAATAAAAACAATGTTAAAGAGCATACCTTCACTGTTTTCTGTTTCTGTTCCTTCTTAGAGTTCTGACGTGTCTTTGAAATGAATGTCTTTCTCTCACTCTCTTTTATTGCCCTAAATTTCGTAAAGGACTCTACACCTGAGCTTCCTGCTACAAATAATAGGAAAGAGACATTAATTACGCGACTCCCCAGCTAGCAATTTTTTGTTCTAAAAATGTTCAAAGAATGTTACCTAGAATGTTCTCGTAATGTTTTCAGCGGGAAGTTTTCTTTAAGTTCCCAGAATGTTCTAAGATAATGTTCTCTAAAAACATTTTTAAAATGTTGTGTGATAACTTTCTTAAAATGTTAAGTGACAACATTGCTAGAACATTATGCCCTAATGTTCTTGAAAACGTTTTCAGCGGGGAAGTTTTCTTTAAGTTCCCAGAATGTTCTAGGATAATGTTCTCTAAAAACATTTTTAAAATGTTGTGTGATAACTTTCTTAAAATGTTAAGTGACAACATTGCTAGAAAAGTATGCCCTAATGTTCTTGAAAACGTTTTCAGCGGGAAGTTTTCTTTAAGTTCCCAGAATGTTCTAGGATAATGTTCTCTAAAAACATTTTTAAAATGTTGTGTGATAACCTTCTTAAAATGTTAAGTGACAACATTGCTAGAACATTATGCCCTAATTGTCACGACCAGAGGGCGGAACCCAGAAGCAGACAACGGAGAACAGGTAGTACAACAATAATAGTGATTTATTGTAGGGTTGGGGTGTCAGGGGGATCAGGCTGGAGGTAGGTAGAACAGGCAGGGGGTCAGGTAGGTAGGCAGGTAGTCAGACAGGCAGGGGGTCAGGCAGGCGGAGTGGTCGGCAGACAGGCAGGGGGTCAGGCAGGCGGAGTGGTCACATCCTTACTCTGAACTCTGTCCTCAGTCACAGATGGTCCACCTGTATCACTGTCCTCAGTCATGGATGGTCCACTTGTATTATCCACCTGCATTGTAACAAAAATAGTATTTAAAATCAGAATAGTTTCTGATTCATCAGAAGTCTTTTTGGTAGCCCTTTAAATTACAGGCCGTTACTTAGCAGTAATTACTGGAAATAACCAAATAATATCCATGTAAAATAGACATGTAGAATGCTAGTAATTGTGCTAGCTAGATTGCTATAGCTTGCTAGCTAGCTAGCTAGCTCCCAAACCTGTCCCAAACTTTTGGGCTGGTAGATTTGCTTCACTCACCAGCCAAAAAACCAACAACAATGACGTTAATCTATTGAGTGGCTGGTAAAATCTGAACGTTCACCAATTTGTCTGACAACACACACGCTCGACGTTATTCGCATTAACGGTTAGTTTGTGGTCAAGAAAGTAAATGTATCCATACAAAGTAACGTTAATCAATTAAAAACTGTTATTGTAACCTTACCGTTTAATCCCGTTCCCTTGTGCTGTCTTCAACTAAAACCGTCTACCTGTGCCCGACCACGGAGGTGAACTGAACATCTCAGTCAGGCGTGAAATCTAATCAGAGTCGTTTGATTGGTCTGAAATCTAATCAGAGTCGTTTGATTGGTCTGCCACATCCTCAGCCTCCTCGGTTATTGGTGCAAGTCTGAAACTTGAATTTTTAATAACATCCCAAAAACATTTTCTGAATGTTTGGGCATAATGTTTTAACAGGGTTTTCAGTAAACATTTTAAGAAGGTTATAAGCAAACGTTTTTAGAATGGTTTTTAGAGCACGTTATCCTAAAACATTCTGGGAACAAACAAAAAACGTAAGCTGAAAATGTTTTGAGAACATAAGGTGTAATGTTCTAGCAATATTGTCAACTCACATTTTAAGAAGGTTATTACCGAACATTATCCTAAAACATTCTGGGAACTTCCCACTGAAAACGTTTTCAAGAACATTAGGGCATAATGTTCTAGCAATGCTGTCACTTAACATTTTAAGAAGGTTATCACACAACATTTTAAAAATGTTTTTAGAGAACATTATCCTAGAACATTCTGGGAACTTAAAGAAAACTTCCCGCTGAAAACGTTTTCAAGAACATTAGGGCATAATGTTCTAGCAATGTTGTAACTTAACATTTTAAGAAGGTTATCACACAACATTTTAAAAATGTTTTTAGAGAACGTTATCCTAGAACATTCTGGGAACTTAAAGAAAACTTCCCGCTGAAAACATTACGAGAACGTTCTAGGTAACATTCTTTGAACATTTTTAGAACCAAAAATTGCTAGCTGGGTTGATTATAATTAGATGCATGTGAAAGTCAATTGAGAATATAAATTCAAAATAATAAACAGCAATGAAAACATTGTTTCATTAACATTTTTCCTAGATAAGTATGATTTATGACACCCAGGTCTTTATTATAGAGGATTTTGCATGTTCTAAGTTAGGGGCATCATGTGCATAAAAACACTACTACTCATCATGCTGTTGTTCGCCCCCACCTATTCCCAGGGGTCTGACACTTTGTTACTAAGCATCCTCTGCTCCAGCCTCTCCAAAGGGCAGCCCCCCTAAATCCACCAGAACAAAAGATATGCACTTTTGAATGTGTACACAGTACCAATTGTGCATTATTGGGTACAGTACCTGTTTGTGCCCACAGGAGGCACCCTTTAATATTATGGGCTATTTTGGGGCTTGCAAAGGGTGTCTTGCACCCTGAGTATACCCCCTTGTACGGGTCACCCTTGGGACTAGGAGCACCGTGTCAGGGCAAGTGCTTTTAAAACCCAAATGATGTCCCGGGTCAACTGGACCCGAACAGTACGAAAAGGTCCAAAAAGTGAACATCACACAAGGGTTAAGAAAACCTATTTCAATATGCTATCTATGCGTTTCTTATTACATAATAAATGACATGCTCATTTGTATAGAGCGCAACAGTGTGGATCCGGAAGTAAATTTTGCGGTATCGTGTAACATTATCATGTAACATTGTGAGAACATTTTGTAAAAGAACATTCTATAATCTGTTACCTAAACAATGTCCCCAAAACATCCATGGAATGTTGCAGGTAAAACGTTCTTCCTTTGTTTACATATCACATTACAGGAACATTCTAGAAAAAACGTTTTGTGATCTGAGGCATCAATAACATCCTGAAAACAGTATCCAAATGTTGCTTTGAAAATGTCCTTCCTTTGTTATCATGTAACATTGTGGGAACATTTTATAAAAGAACATTCTATAATCTGTTACCTAAACAATGTCCCCAAAACATCCTTGGAATGTTCAGGTAAAACTTTCTTCCTTTGTTTACATATCACATTACAGGAACATTCTAGAAAAAACGTTTTGTGATCTGAGGCATCAATAACATCCTGAAAACATTATCCAAATGTTGCTCTGAAAATGTCCTTCCTTTGTTATCGTGTAACATTGTGGGAACATTTTTATAAAAGAACATTCTATAATCGGTTACCTAAACAATGTCCCCAAAACATCCTTGGAATGTTGCAGGTAAAACGTTCTTCCTTTGTTTACATATCACATTACAGGAGCATTCTAGAAAAAACGTTTTGTGATCTGAGGCATCAATAACATCCTGAAAACATTATCCAAATGTTGCTTTGAAAATGTCCTTCCTTTGTTATCGTGTAACATTGTGGGAACATTTTATAAAAGAACATTCTATAATCTGTTACCTAAACAATGTCCCCAAAACATCCTTGGAATGTTGCAGGTAAAACGTTCTTCCTTTGTTTACATATCACATTACAGGAACATTCTAGAAAAAACGTTTTGTGATCTGAGGCATCAATAACATCCTGAAAACATTATCCAAATGTTGCTTTGAAAATGTCCTTCCTTTGTTATCGTGTAACATTGTGGGAACATTTTATAAAAGAACATTCTATAATCTGTTACCTAAACAATGTCCCCAAAACATCCTCAGAATGTTGCACCTAAAATGTTCTTACTTTGTTAACATTTAACGTTATAGGAACATTATTTGAAATGGTAAACATCCTTAAAATGCTCTTTGAACATTAGATGAAAACGTTTTCTTTAAAACATTAGCAGAACTTGTAGGGAATGTTAGCCAATGTTGTGGGAACATTCCCTGCTAGCTGGGTAGGTCTTTGCTGTGTTCAGGGCCTGAATGGCCCTGGGGTAGTATCTACTTATATCATTGCATGCAGTCAAATGGAGCGGGACGGGCGCGTGGGACTACCATGTACAATATACTGTATATACACTACCGTTCAAAAGTTTGGGGTCATTTAGAAATGTCCTTATTTTTTAAAGAAAAGCACTGTTTTTTTTCAATGAAGATAACATTAAATTAATCAGAAATACACTGATTACACACATTGTTAATGTGGAAAATGACTATTCTAGCTGCAAACATCTGGTTTTTAATGGAATATCTACATAGGTGTGTAGAGGACTATTTCCAGCAACCGTCACTCCAGTGTTCTAATGGTACATTGTGTTTGCTAATCGCGTTAAAAAGCTAATGGATGATTAGAAAACCCTTGAAAACCTTGTGCAATTATGTTAGCACAGCTGAAAATGGTTTTGCTGGTTAGAGAAGCTATACAAATGTGACAGGGTTTCATTAAAAGGTCCGCATCTCGGCAATTGTGAAAGCTCGCAATCGAGCCAAACAAGTCTTGTTGTGATTTTTTTTTCTTTTTTCGGTTTTTGGCATAGGACGACAAACGAAGCGATGAAGAACCCACTCGATATCATATCCAACAGTTTTACATTCACTAAATACCTACATTTAGTTAGCAATGTCGGGTGGGGGGTATTATTCGTATTAGTGTGGCAGTGTGTGTAGCCACGCCCACTCCAGCTGTATTTAAGTAGCCATGTGCATCTGGACCTGTTGACAAATTTACAAGATGGATGCGGACGCTCTAGCTAACGCTATAAACAGAATTTCTGAAGCCGGTAGAAATATCGACAGTGGGCAATTAATGAACTCCTTCATATTGGACTATACATAATGGGAACTCCGAACGGGAACTCCGAACTCCGAATCTGACGATGACGAAGAAGACAACAGAATTTCAGACATTGATCTCCACTTCACTTTCATGGGACAGTCGTCTGCAGACAGACCTTCTGCTGTGTTCTTGGCTAAGTTTTAGTGAATCACATGTGTTGTTTACTAGGATTTTGTGTTGTTTACTTAGGATAGCCAAACAGTTATTTGTTGTTTTGTGAGTAAGGTAGATAGCCCCGTTGTTAGCATCAGTTATCAGACCACTGAAACTGCTCACCACAATTATGCCACCCCTCTCCAAAACTAATGAGATGGTGGGAGGAAGAAATACGATGTCAAAGATAAAACATAATGAATAAATACATTTGTTGCAGACCTACTAAACATGCAACATACTGTACAGTATGTTTCATGCACCATTTTAGTGTGTTTGTGTGTACCAGCTAGCCAAACAAGTGTCGGCTTGTTAGCTATAGCTAGCCAAACAAGTGTTAGCTTGTTAGCTAGCTAGCTAGCTTTGTTAGAGATTTAATAGATTATAGAAAAAGTAAATGCTTTTGTAATGAACGGTAATGTTATGTGGAATCAAAAATAATGATTAATTCATTGATATGTAGATTTGCTGTAGAATAATACTGTGAATTGAAATTATTTCACTAGCCTACTTCAGTACAAGTACAGTACACTGAGTCTATGGAAAACCTACACTAGAGAAGTGTCCACACCTCTGACCTGAAATGTGTGTTACAGAATGAGGAGGTGAGAGGTTCTGAGAGATGACACCTTGATGAGAGTCACCAGCACTTCAGGTATTTGTCATTGTCAATGTATAAGCAATTCTATTTTATGAAGATAGTAGTAGTGTTATGACACGGGGGCGAGGGGGCTCAAGGACACGACAATGGAGGCAGGATAAGGTGAAGCCCCGTAGGGTATTTATTTACAGTGTAGGGGAGGGGGAAAAACTGGAGGGAAGAGTCCGGGGGTTTCAACCTGGCGGGCTGGCGGTAGTGGTTGGCGTGGGCAGGCCATTCTTAGGGAAGAACTGACGATGAGTGAAGGGAAGTCCAGAGTAGATGTAGGCAGAGGGTTGATTGGGAGTGGAGACAGGTGTGCTGGTTTGGCTGATAATCTAATTAGGGGAACAAGCCTCAGCTGCGGCGGAGAGCACGCTGTGCTCGAGCTGTGGGGGCGGGTGCTCGAGCTGTGGGGGCGGGGGAGGGCGTGTGTGAAGGCCCAGCCGTAACAGGACCCCCCCCCCCGAGGGGGAGCCTCCTGGCGACCGGCCCGGAGCATCCGGGTGGGCCCGATAGAAGTCCCTGAGGAGGACTGGGGACATGATCTGGGACCGGGGAATCCAGCTCCGTTCCTCTGGGCCATATCCTTCCCAGTCCACCAGGTACTGGAAACCCCGGCCACAGCGACGAACCCTAAGGAGTTTCCTTACCGCCCACTGGGGGTGGCCATCCACCAACTGAGGAGGGGGCGGTGCAGGGGCTGGTGGCATCAGGTCGCTGGCGACATGGGGCTTTACCCGGGAGACGTGGAACACCGGGTGGATCCGACGGAGGGAGTGAGGGAGGACCAGCCGGATGGCAGCGGGGTTAATGACCCGGTCGATGGCGTAGGGGCCGATGTATCTCGACGCCAACTTCCGGGAGGGGACATTGAGGGGGAGATCCGCCGTGGAGAGCCAGACCCTCTGGCCCACCTGGTACACAGGAGCTGGAGTGCGACGACGGTTGGCGCTTCGGGTGGTTCGGGTGGTGGCCCGAAGCAAGGCCGAGCGTACGGAGGTCCAGACCCGACGACAGCGAAGGAGGTGTGCCTGGACCGATGGTACCGACGCTTCGCCCTCCTGGGTAGAAAGCAGGGGTGGCTGGTACCCCAAGGAGCACTCGAAGGGGGACCGGCCGGTGGCTTCATTTACCATGGCGTTTAGGGAGTACTCCTCCCAGGGTAGGTCCTTGCTCCAGGAGGATGGATGGAGGGAGGACATGCAGCGGAGTGCCGACTCCAGGCTCTGGTTGGCTCTCTCCGCCTGCCCATTGGTCTGGGGATGGTAGCCGGAGGAGAGGCTGGTCGTGGCCCCAATCCCCGAACAGAAGGCCTGCCACACCTTGGACGTGAACTGGGGGCCACGGTCGGAAACCACATCCTGGGGAAGCCCGTAAAGGCGGAAGACGTGGGTGGTGAGTAGCTCCGCCGTCTCCGCCGAGGTCGGTAGCTTTGCCAGAGCTACCAACCGCACGGACTTGGAGAAGCGGTCCACAATGGTAAGGATGACCGTGTTGCCTAGTGACGGGGGAAGGCCGGTCACGAAGTCCATGGCGAGGTGGGACCATGGTCGACCGGGCACGGGTAGAGGCTGCAGCAGTCCTGAAGGCGGCCGGTGGGATGCCTTGCTGCGAGCGCAGGTAGGGCAGGCCGAGACAAACTCCCTGACGTTCGCGGCCATGGTGGACCACCAGAACCGCCGGCGCAGGAAGGACAGTGTGCGTAGGGCCCCAGGGTGGCAGGCGAAGCGGCTGGCGTGGCCCCACTGCATCACCTTGGTCCTGACGGCGTCCGGGACGAAGAGACGGCCGGGGGACCCCGGTCGGGGATCTGGCTGGGTGCGCTGTGCAGCTCTGACCACCGCCTCGATTTCCAGGGTGACCACTCCAACGACCCGGGAGGATGGAACGATGGTGTCAGGAGTGGTGGGTTCCTCCTCTGCAGCATGGAGTCGAGAAAGGGAGTCCGCCTTGGCGTTCAGGGAGCCCGGACGGAACGTGAGGAGGAAGTTGAACCGCCCGAGGAACAGGGCCCAGCGTGCCTGACGGGAGTTCAACCGCCTGGCCGACTTGATGTAGGTCAGGTTCTTATGGTCCGACCAGACGGTGAAGGGGTGCTCTGCGCCCTCCAGCCAGTGCCGCCACTCGTGGAACGCCTCCACCACCGCCAGCAGCTCGCGGTTCCCGATGTCATAGTTGGCCTCGGCGGAGGTATAACGGCGGGAGTAGAAGGCGCAGGGGTGCACGGTCTGGTCCTCCGACTGTTGAGAGAGCACGCCACCGACGCCTGTGTCTGAGGCGTCCACCTCCACAATGAAGGGCCTAGAGGGGTCTGGGTTTATCAGGACCGGCGCCGAGGTGAAGAGCCTCTTCAGTTCACTGAAGGCAGCGCTGGCTGCAGGTGTCCATGTGAACTGGCGCAGGGGGGAGGTGAGGGCAGTGAGGGGGGCGGCTACCCGGCTGAAGTCCCGGATGAATCGCCGGTAAAAGTTGGCAAAGCCGAGGAAGGACTGCAGCTGTTTCCGGGTGGTAGGTTGGCCCCACTCGACGACGGCCTGAGTCTTCTTGGGGTCAGGGCGAGTCAACCCACCCTCCACGATGAGACCCAGGAACTCCACAGAGTGAGTGTGGAAAGAGCATTTCTCAGCCTTAATAAAAAGGCGATTCTCCAGTAGGCGCTGGAGGACTAGGCGGACATGTTGGATGTGCTCCTCAGGGTTCCTGGAGAATACTAAGATGTCATCTAAGTAGAGGACGACAAAGATGTCCAGCATGTCCCTGAGGACGTCGTTCATGAGGGCCTGAAAGACAGAGGGGGCGTTAGTGAAACCGAAGGGCATGACGAGGTACTCATAGTGGCCACGGGGGGTCTTGAACGCCGTCTTCCACTCGTCGCCCTCACGAATCTGGACCAGATGGTAGGCGTTCCGGAGGTCCAGCTTCGTGAAGATGGTGGCCCCAAGGAGGGGCTCAAAGTTGGAGCTCATGAGGGGGAGAGGATAGGTGTTGGCATTGAGCTCACGGTGATGGCATTGAGCTCACGGTAGTCAATGCATGGCCTGAGGGTTCCATCCTTCTTCTTAACGAAGAAAAACCCCGCTGCCACCGGGGAGTGTGATGGACGGATGAGCCCCTCAGCCAGACAGTCGGAGATGTAGGTGTCCATGGCTGCCTTCTCCAGGGGGGCAAGGTTGTAGAGGCGACTGACTGGAAGTTTGTTGCCAGGGCGGAGCTCGACGGCACAGTCGTAGGGCCGGTGAGGGGGCAGGGTGCGAGCACGCTCCTTGCTGAAGGCCTCTCCGAGGTCGTGGTAGGCCTCTGGGATGGAGGAGAGGTCAGGGGAAGCCGGAGGCGGTCGCAGAGGCGATGAGGGGGTATGGGCGGCACGGAGGCACCGGGCGTAACATGCGGTACTCCAACTCAGGATACGTCCCTCACCATAGCTGACATGGGGAATGTGGAGCTCGAGCCACGGTCGTCCCAGGATGAGCGGGGACTGGGGGGTTTTGAGGATGTAGAACCGAATCTCCTCCACATGGTTCCCGGAGACGGTCAAGGAGAGGGGTGTAGAGCGGTGGGTGAGAGGCCCCAGGCTGTGTCCGTCTAGGGCTGAGACGGAGAGGGGGGTCTCGAGGGCAACGAGGGGAATGGCAGCTGAGCGGGCCAGCTGGGCGTCCATGAAGTTTTCGTCTGCTCCCGAGTCGATGATGGCCTCGACCGTAAGGTTCTGCCCCTGCCAGGAGAGGGTGACAGAGAACCTGGCTGGGCTGGTGGTAGGTGGGGATTGAGAGACACGGCTCACCCGGATTCCCCCTTCGGGTGAGCCTACCCTTTTGATAGGGACGGGCAGGTGTCACGGAGGTGTCCCTTCTCTCCACAGTAGAGGCACAGGCCCTGGGTCCTTCTCCTCTCCTTCTCCGCCGTGGTGAGGCGGGCTCGACCAAGTTGCATCGGCTCCTCGCCAGTGGATGGGGTGTAGGTCGACTCCCGTGCGGAGGAGGGGTGGTCTGTGACGATGGGGTCCTGGGGGCGTGGCGAGCTGGTCTGGTGGCGCCCTCTCTCTCTCCGACGCTCCCGGGAGCGCTCGTCAACGTCGATGGCTAGGACCACTAGTTCGTCCAGGGTGGCGGGTCTGTCCCGGACGAGCTCGTCCTTGATGGCCTCACTCAGCCCCTGGCGGAAAGCAGATCGCAGTGCCCTGTCATTCCATCCGCTTCCGGCTGCCAGGGTGCGAAACTCGGTAGAGTAGGCCGCCGCGGTCCGGTTCCTGGTGGAGTGACATCAGTCGCGCCCCGACCTCCTGTCCTGCAGTGGGGTGGTCGAAAACCCTCTTGAACTCAGTGAGAAAAGCAGCGTAGTCACCGAACAGGTCAGGGCGGGCGCAGAGGGTGGCCTGGACCCAATTCAGGGCGTCGCCGGTGGTGAGGTTGGTGATGAACGCCACCTGGGCTGCCGGCGACCAGAACTGGCTGGGCTGATGCGAGAACACCAACTCACACTGGAGGATGAAGCCTCGGAACTGGGCGAAGGCTCCGTCGAAGGGGCGGGGGCTGGCTAGGTGGGGCTCCCGCGGCTGTCCAGTAGGTGGTGCCGGTAGCTGGGCCGGGTCGGGGAGAGCAGGGGGGGGGGCAAAGGCTGCGAGCGCGGCCACCTGTGCCGTAAGCGCTTGGATCGTGGTGATGAGGTGCTGCATCTGGGTGGCGCGGTGCTCCTGGTTAGCCTCCTGGGCTGTAATGCGAGTGTTCAGGGCCTGGCACGCTGTAGCGGCCGCCTGGAGGAGGTGAGTGTGTTCAGCGAGGGTTTGGATAGCCGTCGGCCCGGGTCCAGGGGTGGGAGATGGTGCCCGGTCCTTCGTGTCGTCTGAGCCCAATTGCATGGTCAGTTCTTCTGTTATGACACGGGGGCGAGGGGGCTCAAGGACACGACAATGGAGGCAGGATAAGGTGAAGCCCCGTAGGGTATTTATTTACAGTGTAGGGGAGGGGAAAAAACTGGAGGGAAGAGTCCGGGGGTTTCAACCTGGCGGGCTGGCGGTAGTGGTTGGCGTGGGCAGGCCATTCTTAGGGAAGAACTGACGATGAGTGAAGGGAAGTCCAGAGTAGATGTAGGCAGAGGGTTGATTGGGAGTGGAGACAGGTGTGCTGGTTTGGCTGATAATCTAATTAGGGGAACAAGCCTCAGCTGCGGCGGAGAGCACGCTGTGCTCGAGCTGTGGGGGCGGGTGCTCGAGCTGTGGGGGCGGGGGAGGGCGTGTGTGAAGGCCCAGCCGTAACAAGTAGGCTATTTCGTAAAAGTGGTGTTGGTAACAGTGGGCAATCATTTTAAATGTACTGTCTTCTTTTTTTATTACAGCTTTGATGCCCAGATGGGATGGGAAGGAACTACGCCGAAGTCCCACTAGATCAGGGGTGCCCACACTTTTTTGAACCAAGATCTACTTTTCAAGTAGCCAGTCTGCCAAGATCTACCAGTCTAGTTTCAACATCGCAAACGTACATGCACGTACTACAAACACACACACACACACACACACACACACACACACACACACAAACACACACACACACACACACAGTTCCCAGCCTGCATAGTAAACTCACAATACACTTTCTCTCTCTCTGTCACACAGCCACACAGGAGAAGTCCATCACAAACCCTCCTTCTTTGCTATTCTCACTCACACACACACACACACACACACACTCACACAGACACACAGACACAGACACACACACACACATTCACACACACACACACACACACACACACACACACACACACACACACACATTTGCCAGTCTGCATAGGGAGCCATAGCACAAACCCTCCCTCTCTCTCTCCCACCCCCCCCCCCCCCCCCTCTCTCTCTCTCTCTCTCTCTCTCTCTCTCTCTCTCTCTCTCTCTCTCTCTCTCTCTCTCTCTCTCTCTCTCTCTCTCTCTCTTACACACACACACACACACACACACCTCAATTTCTCTCACTCACACACTGACAGCCAGACAGCCAGTCTGCAGTACCATAGCCAACTACTGATCCAACAAACAGAAAAGTAAACCAGATACAAAACAGGTAATTCCCTAGTTTGAAAGGAGGAAATAAATGCATTTCTCTACCTTAGTGGGAGACCTGGCACTGGGAGGAGGCAGCTAGTTTCTAGTAGTCAGGGCTGTAGGAGCTGGTTGCAAGGTGTAGGCAGGCTTGCAAGGTGTCATCAGCCACTGTGGATCTGTCATCGAAAAGGCAATCTGCAGCCTCGAGAAACGCTTTTTTCACAATTTCGCCGTCTTTGAATGACTTCTTGTGTTTAACAAGAACGTGACTGACGCGATAAGAAGCTATCGTTACAGACGTATGTTTTCGCTCTTTTGCCACATTTCCCTTCTTCGAAATAGCCATCGTAGATTTGCAGATCAGACAGACGCACTTCCAATATCACATAGTGTAAAAAAGTCCTCCTCCCATTCTGGATGGAAGTTGTACGTTATTGGTTTCTTACTTGGTCCAGCTTCCCCACTCATTTGTATACCCTTTCTTTAGTACTAAATAGTAAATAGTAGAAATTGGAAGGCTAACTAGTTAATTAGTCTCGCCGGTATTTTGTATTTTGTAGTTGGCGCTGTTGACTGCGCATGCGTGGTGAACCGTGTGTTAGGTGTTAGGTAAAAAGATCAGATCTCAGACTGACTTACCTGTACGTCAATCAAGTGGCAAAAGCCATAGTGAGGATGGATGATAGGCGAACCTTTTTTTTGGGGGGGGGGGGGGATGGATGATTTTGGGGGGGGTTTGTTCAATGCCATGCGATCTACCCATACTACCTTTGCGATCGACCGGTCGATCGCGATCGACTTATTGGGCACCCCTGCACTAGATGCTTTATGGACTATAATGATAAATGCATGTGCACACGGACAACATTATTATTTTTAACCATTCTATTATTGGATTGCTCAATTGTATCTTGCCAAATGTTTTCCATTGCCATGAATTTTACTCTCTTGTAATAAACTTTTGCCACACATGGCAATACAAAATCATGAATCTTGAATTATTATTATTATTATTATTATTTAGCTATTTAAACGTGTCAGCCCTGCAATTTTGGTTAGCTGACAACCCCACTGACAGATGACAGGTAGGTAATGACAGGTAGTGTAATGGGGAAGTGGTTGTCTTAAGGGTGTGGTTGTCTTGAGGGAGTGATTAGGGTGGAGTTAACCAGCTATTGTTTCAGAGTTCAATGTATGACACATCATTTTAAAGCTTACAATCTACCCTTTCATAACCTGGAAAAAAACAATGATTTTGCCATCACATTTGTGGGTTCGATTATACTTTAAAAATGGCTAGAAAAAGAGAACTTTCATATGAAACTCGACAGTCTATTCTTGTTCTTAGAAATGAAGGCTATTCCATGTGAGAAATTGCCAAGAAACTGAACATTTCCTACAACAGTGTGTAATACTCCCTTCAAAGAACAGCACAAACAGGCTCTAACCAGAGTAGAAAGAGAAGTGGGAGGCCCCGGTGCACAACTGAGCAAGAAGAAAAGTACATTAGAGTCTCTAGTTTGAGAAATAGACATCTCACAGGTCCTGAACTGGCAGCTTCATTAAATGGTACCCGCAAAACGCCAGTGTCAACGTCTACAGTGAAGAGGCGACTCCGGGATGCTGGCCTTCTAGGCAGAGTGGCAAAGAAAAAGCCATATCTGAGACTGGCCAATAAAAGGAGAAGATTAATATGGGCAAAAGAACACAGACATTGGACAGAGGAAGATTGGAAAAAAGTGTTATGGACAGACAAATCGAAGTTTGAGGTGTTTGGATCACACAGAAGAACATTTGTGAGACGCAGAACAAGTGATAAGATGCTGGAAGAGTGCCTGACGCCATGTGTCAAGCATGGTGGAGGTAATGTGATGGTCTGGGGCTGCTTTGGTGCTGGTACCGTGGGAGATTTGTACAAGGTAAAAGGGATTTTGAATAAGGAAGGCTCTCACTCAATTTTGCAACGCCATGCCATACCCTGTGGACAGCGCTTGATTGGAGCCAATTTCCTCCTACAACAGGACAATGACCGAAAGCACACCTCCAAATTATGCAAGAACTATTTAGGGAAGAAGCAGGCAGCTAGTATTCTGTCTGTAATGGAGTGGCCAGCGGAGTCACCAGATCTCAACCCCATTGAGCTGTTGTGGGAGCAGCTTGACTGTATGGTACGCAAGAAGTGCCCATCAAGCGAATCCAACTTGTGGGAGGTGCTTCAGGAAGCGTGACATTTCTTCAGATTACCTCAACAAATTAACAGCTAGAATGCCAAAGGTCTGGAATGCTGTAATTGCTGCAAAGGGAGCATTCTTTGACAAAAGCAAAGTTTGAAGGACAAAATCATTATTTCTAACCTTGTCATGTCTTGACTATATTTTCTATTCATTTTGCAACTCATTTGATAAATAAAAGTGTGAGTTTTCATGGAAACTATGAAATTGTCTGGGTGACCCCAAACATTTGAACGGTAGTGTATCTGCCATATCATACCTCTGTTTTATATAGAAAAATATCATGATAAATACATGTGGGACAGAGGTATGATAGCCTGCCATGCCATGCACACACACACACACACACACACACACACACACACACACACACATATGCACACACCAGCAGGGCCTTCCCTTCAGGAAACTCCTCTCCAGAACATTCACCAGGATTCTCTCTCTCTCCCTCTCTCTCTCTGTCTCTCTCTCTCTCTCTCTCTCTCTCTCTCTCTCTCTCTCTCCCTCTCTCTCTCTGTCTCTCTCTCTCTCTCTCTCTCTCTCTCTCTCTGTCTCTCTGTCTCTCTCTGTCTCTCTGTCTCTCTCTGTCTCTCTCTCTCTCTGTGTCTCTCTCTGTCTCTCTCTCTCTCTCTCTCTCTCTCTCTCTCTCTCTCTCTCTCTCTCTCTCAGGAATGTGTTAGTTTTATCCTATTGAGTGAGAGCAAAGATCTTTTTTAATACTTTTTTCTGAAACATTTCAGGCATAACATAACACACAAACAGAAAAACATCATACATAAACAAACAAAGAACACAAACTTGTGGGGCAGATCATGAGGTCATGTTCAGGAACTGTGATCATTGATGATGGTTAGACAGGTACAGTTTGTTACATGAGATTTATGGCATGTTTGCCTAAGTAAGAGAGAAATAAAATGTATTTAAACAAAAAGAAAATGAATACCTACAATATATATATATATATATATATATATATATAAACCCTAATCAGTGTCTGTTTTCTTAAAATAACAATCCCATTTCTTCCAATACTTTTCTCCTTTTTCTTTTTGTAGACGCAGGGTGTGGGTCATCTTTTCCATGGAGCGTACATTATTACATTTTTTTGTAAAAAGGTCCACGGTAGGGGGATTTCTCTGAAGCCAGCATTTGGTAATAGCTTTTTTGCATGCAACCAAGATAATTTTGAGGAGGTATGCATCACTTGTATATAAACCTTCAGGTAATATTCCCAGATACAGAGAGGAAAAAGACATATCAATGTTGACTGCCAGAATCTTAGACATTAAATCACTCACTTCTTCCCAAAAAGATTGAATACATGGACATAACCAGAAAATGTGTGCATGGTCAACTTGCATTGATCCACACTCCCTCCAACAAGGATGTTGGGACCCAGTGAATTTGGGCTTAAGCTTTGGTGTTAAAAAGAAGCGAATCAGGTTCTTCCAATTAAAATCCCTCCAAGTCAGTGAGTTAGTTGCAGAGCATTGGGCTTCCCAAGCTTGTATCCACACCTCCTCAGTTATTACCATCCCCACATCCCTTTCCCAGCGCTGTCGTACATAGTCAGTTGAGTTTCTGTTCATTGAAGTGATGATTTCATTGAGTTCAAATAATTGGCTTAGGTTCTGAAAACTATCAGGCTCCCCATTTGACATGATTCTACAGAGGGCAGTAATGCCATGTTGGGCCCATTGTCTGTATCTATGATCCTGCAGTGCTGATGTGAAGTGAGGGTTGTAGGCTGGCCAAGTTAATACTTTTACTTCTCTATGAAGCTGAAATCGCCTAATCACCTCTAGCCATTTCTGAAGAGCGAGACTGACACATTGTTTCTCTAACTGAGCTATTTCCTTCACCTTGTCGAGACAACCTAGGACCGACTGTATTGGTGTGTCCATCAAGGAAAGTTCTATGTCTTTCCATTTACCTTCGTATGTTGGGATACACCAAAGTACTAGTGGTCTTAACTGGGCAGATAAATAATAGTCCTTCAAGCAAGGTAATGCCAAACCTCCCCTCTCCCTCGGCAGCTGCAGGGTTGAGTATTTTACTCTGGGTCTCTTTTTGTTCCAAATGAACCTGGAAATGTGTTTGTCCCATTCTCTAAACTGTTTAGGGGGGATCTCTACTGGCAGGGCAGTGAATAAATATAATAATTTTGGGAGAATAGTCATCTTGATTGATCTTACTCTACTACCAATATCGAGGAGTAGCAAGGCCCACCTGTCCATATCTTTGTATATGTTTTTGTTAATCTTGTTATAGTTTATGGCATACAGGGAAGATATTTCTCTAGGTAAGTAAGCCCCAAGGTACTGGATATATGGTGATTGCCAATTAAAACTATATTTATTTACCAATTCTTGAGTGGGGACAAAATTAAATGTCAGGGCCTGTGTTTTATGTACATTAAGTACATATCCAGAGTAACTCCCATACCTCTTTAAGATATCCATCAACAATGGTACCCCCGAGCCTGGATTTTGTAGCGTCACTAATACGTTGTCCGCATATAAACATACTTTATATTCTACTCCCGCTATTGGTATACCCTCCAACCCCCTTTCCTGTCGAATAGTTTGAGGGTTCAATAGTTTGCCAAAGGTTCAATAAAAAGATTGAAGAGGGTTGGACTGATGGGGCAGCCTTGTCTGCATCCACGCTGTAAGGCTATAGAAGCAGAGAGACTGCCATTGATCTGAATTCGAGCAGTCAGGGATGAATACATTGTCTTTATGCTTTGTATAAAGCTTTTACTAAAGCCAAACCTATCCATCACCTGATACAGGAATTCCCAGTCGACAGAGTCAAAGGCCTTTTCAGCGTCTAAGCTGAGAAGGATTGCACTATATTTCCGTTTACCAATATAATATATGGTATGTAGGGCTCTTCGTATGTTATCGTGGGTTTGCCTACTCCTTATAAACCCAGTTTGATCCTCGTCTATCAAGAGTGGCATCACCTGTTCCATCCTCTTGGCCAGAATTGATGCATACACTTGGTAATCTGCATTGAGGACACTTATAGGTCTATATGATTTACAGTCTAGCTTGTCTTTGCCCTCTTTCGGTATTACAGAGATATACGCCTCCCTCCAGGAGGGGGGGGTCCCTTCCTTCATGGTATAGTTGAAACAGGACAAGAAGAGATTCTCTCATTAATGTGTACCATTCCGGTGGATATCCATCCGTACCTGGTGACTTTCCTGCATTAAGGGCTGAGATTGCATTATCTATTTCCTCATTTGTGATTTCAGATGTGAGTTCATCATTGTGCTCTTTGCCAAGAGATGGGAGGTCCAATGAAGTTGAACTGTTACATTTCTTGTTCCCTAGCTTTCTCAGGTTGTGTATATAATGCTTTGTAAATATGTTTCAAATTATTTTTTGGATTTCTTCTAATTTAGTTTTAGTTTTATTTGTTATAGGGTCTCGAATTTTATAAATTGTGCTTTCAGATTGTTGCTTACGGAGCCTCCATGCTAGTAACTTTGTCGCTTTTGGACCCGCCTCAAAATATCTCTGTTTCATGAATCTCATTTTCTTTTCAACCTCTTCACTGTGGATTTGATCTATGTCCTGTTTAATAGCCCTCATCTGTGAAAGCGCAGAAGGGTCTTTAGTAGAGCCGTGAAGCCGCTCCAGGTCCCTCAATTTAACTTCCAGCTCAAGCAGTTTTTTTGCTTTTAATTTTTTAAAGAGAGCCGTCTGAGCTATAATTCTTCCTCTGAGAAAGGCTTTAGCTGTGTCCCACAATATAGCTGGGCTAACCTCTCCATTATCATTAAAGTCTAGAAAGTCCTTCAGTTCTTCTACCATTGTAGCCCTAAATGTTATGCTATTCAGCATACCTGTGTTCAATCTCCACACAGTCTGCTTTGGGGCACCATCAAGGTGCAGTGTCAGGTACACTCCAGAGTGGTCCGAGAGGTCCCTCTGACCTATTCTGCAATCCCTAATTCTGTGCCGGTCATTACTGAACATGAGGATGTAGTCAATTATTGAATGGATGTTGTGGCGGGCAGAGTAGAAGGTGAAATCCAAGTCATATCTATTAAATTCTGGTTGTGTCTAACCTAGGGTTCAATAACAAATTTAGGTCACCTGCACACACTAGGGTGTCATTTGTTTCAGGTGCTATCAAATCAAATATCTCCTTATAAAAGCCGTAGTTACTCCCTGGGGGGGCGTATATGTTTAATAAATTAACTTCCCTGTGTTCAAGTTTGCCCTTGACTAGGACATATCCGCCCTCTTTGTCTTTAGTTTCAGAAATTAACTCAAAGCTAAGTGAGTTTGATATTAGTATTGTGACCCCCCTTTTATTTCCTGATTTATGTGAAGAAAAAAAAGTGTTGCGGAAAGTCGGAAACCCATTTTCTTAAGTTTCTCATGCTCAGCACAGGATAGGTGGGTTTCTTGCCAGAATGCTATGTTGATTTTCTCCTTTTTTAGTTTAGACACAATTTTGCTCCTTTTAATGGGATTGTTGAGTCCATTTACATTTAGGGATAAAATATTATAATACTGAAAGGGCATTTCTCTTTCCCAAACAACCTTCCTGCACCTGTGACAACCATGATTCAGACCTCAGACAACAGCTTAAAGAAACAAAAACAGATAAACCCCAATAACTATTATCAGGGTTCGAGTTATGTGGGAGACAATGGGAGCTGAGCTCCCATAGAGATGGTCTGAGCTCCCATGAAGGCAGTAAAATCAAAAATCTGTGGGGGTCGCTAATAATACATTACCACAACTATTATTTGATCAAAATGTCAATGTAATGAATATTATTTAATTTATATTATAAATATTGTAAAATGTATGTAATGGATGACGAATTTCTTTGGAAAAACCTAATTAGCATAGCCACAGATGGGGCGGCCGTGCTAACAGGGAGAGTGAATGGACATAGCTAGACTGAAACTGGACTTCCCTCGGCTGCAGGCAGTTCACTGTCTCGCGCATCGTTTAGAATTAGTGGTGAATGACTCATTGAAGGAGGTGGCAGGCTGTACTCATTTAGAGTTTTTCCTCTCAAAACTCTATGCTCTTTACCACCAGTCCTCGAAAAATGCAAGGGAATTACAGGAAGCAGCTGCGGAACTGAACATGCAGATACTGAAAATAGGAAAAGTGTTTACAATAAGATGGGTGTCCAGCAGTTTCAACACTGTCAAAGCTGTGCTGAAGGATTTTCCAGTGTTAGCACATCACTTTAAATCAGCTAGTGAAGATGGCTCACGTTCCGGTATGGAGAAGGCCAAGTACACTGGTTTACGTAAGCATCTGACATCCACTGGATTTCTCTCTGATTTAGCGACAATGAAAGACGTGTTACGTGAACTACAAAGTCTCTCCCTGAAACTACAGAAACGCGACACATCCCTGATTGATGCAAGCCGCCACATTCACCAAACGATCGAGGTGCTCTCTGCCATGAAGGACCAGGGAGTGAAAACAGAAATGAAAGTCAAAATGGTCATAACCAGCGGTCAGTTCAAAGAGGTTGCTCTCACCGAAACGCAACGTAAAATAAATAAGTCCCAATTTTACCAGTCAATTATTGATAATCTCACCAAGCGTCTCCCTGATAGTGAGCTGGTAAGCATGTTGAAGCCTCTGGATCAGCACTTCTGGCCAAAAGAGAGGGCAGAACTTGTTCTATTTGGAGAGCGTGAGGTGGGGAAGTTTGCTAAACTTCTCAGAGAGTATTCGAGTGATGCTGTCAGTGAGTTCAGAGACTGGAAATTACAAGGCAAGGAACAGCAGGGTAAAACCTTGAAAAAACGTATAGTGGCGAGCAACACTTTTCTTCCGACCTCTGCAGAGTGTGAGAGGGGCTTTTCTGGATGCAATGACACTGACAGTCAGAACAGGAACCGGCTGCAAGCCAGGAGCCTTACCGCATTGTTGTTCGTGGACTTAAATGGGCCTCCGATCGACAAATTTGACCCTCTCCCGTTCATCCAATCTTGGATAAAGAAAGGACATCGGACGTCAGCATCATGGGTTCCAGGACTGCGACCGCAGCCTACTGAAAACAGACCACTTTGGTCTATCTTGTCTCCGTAAAGGTAAGGTGGCTTTTACTTTTTACTAACCTAGTGTACATGTATTTTTCGCTCCTTCTGTATAGCAAAAATAACACAATTATTGGCCGAGATACATGTGTGACTATCGCTTTTATAGCTCTTGTTTCATGTGGGGCTGTTGATGTGGTGAAATGAGTAGCCTGCAGCTGTAGCGTCAGGATATGTTGGTATTTGAGGAGGAGGATGAGGATGAGGATGATGTTTCGGTACCGGTACCGTTTTTAAAGTATCGATTTGTCACCGGTATCGAATAAAACCCAAACTGTACCCAACCCTAACTATATTATGTTTACATGCCAACTAATTAGCTAATTCATTTCTGTCATTTAGAGCTGAGGGGAGCAACAGAGAGACAGACAACAGGACAGCAACAGAGAGACAGACAACAGGACAGCAACAGAGAGACAGACAACAGGAGAGGACAGCAACAGAGGGACAGACAACAGGACAGCAACAGAGAGACAGACAACAGGAGAGGACAGCAACAGAGAGACAGACAACAGGAGAGGACAGCAACAGAGAGACAGACAACAGGAGAGGACAGCAACAGAGAGACAGACAACAGGAGAGGAGAGCAACAGACAACAGGAGAGGACAGCAACAGAGAGACAGACAACAGGAGAGGAGAGCAACAGGACAACTGGACAACAGGACAGCAACAGAGAGACAGACAACAGGAGAGGACAGCAACAGAGAGACAGACAACAGGACAGTAACAGAGAGACAACGGGAGAGGAGAGCAATAGAGACAGAACTGAATGCACTGAACCTTTTTTTTATTCTTTGCATTATTAACACTGTTGTGTTATTGTGTTATTAAAGTGTTTAAATGTTTTATGGTAAAGCATTATGAGTGGTGTGTGTGTGCAGGGTGCTCATGAGTTGTATATTTTGGGGAGGGGGGAGGCTTGTGTATGGGGGCGGGGGGGTCCTCACACAAAGGAGTAGCCTAGGGCCACTGACCACCTTAATCCGCTACTGCCTATAGCTAATTAAAACTTGTAAGTCCCATCGCTGTGTGGGCATGATTCGCGCGTGCATGAGAACATTTCGCACTGTTATTTTGGAGACCCCCACAGAGCTCAGCTTATAACTCGAACCCTGACTATTATACAACTCTATGCTAAATTCAAACAGGGCTTCCAAATAGGAGGAATCGTTCGTCTCCTCTAGCGACAGGGAGGGGGGTTGGCCACCAGGTGGGGCCCCTCGTTGGCAGACTTGAAAGAAAATAAGAAAATCGCTATCTGGGGGTACGTATAGACCCCGAAAAGAAATGTTATGGCTCATATTTTGTCGGTATCGGCCCTTAATTATAACAGAGTTACATAGAGGTTTGATTGATTGATTGAAAACTTTATTAGAAGATTTGCAGAAGTAGGTACATGAAAGTACATATTACATACAAGGTCAACTAACAGGATAAAAACCCAAGAAAGCCACTGGCTTATTTCAATTGGGGTCCTTGATTCTCAATTCATCGTTACATGTAAGACAGACAAAAAAAACTAGTACTATCTACAAGATAATACAGACAAATAACTAGTACTATCTACAAGATAAACATACATCCATCATGGGAAGAACAATACAACAAAACATTAGGTATGTACAGCGGGTAGGACAGGTGGGGACATACACCACAGGTGGGGGCGGGGGACAAAACACAAAGTATGTACAGTGGGTAGTTCGGGTCTTTTAATCTGATTTTTGATTTAGAGGGTCCAGTTACGGATTGCAGCCTCCTGTAAATGTTTTTTGAGAGTGGTTTTGAAGGTGGGCAGTGTTTTGCACTCCTTTAAGATTATAGGAAGGGCGTTCCACATTTTTACTGCATAGTTTGTTATAGGTAGGTAATTTTAACTGTGTCCATTATCCGTCCATACACTCGCTCAGATCGAGTAAGGGGATAAATATCCCTGTCTTCAACTACACAGAATAAAATGTTATTTGGTGGCACAATTTACAACTCTTTCCAGACGTCCGGACCTAGGGAGTAAGTAGGCTATCCTCAGGTCACCTCTACCATCCTGTCCCGTTCCTCCCTCTGAAATTCGCGGAGCTTCTCCCGTATACCATCTCGAAAACGAGGGTTTTCCCCACCTCGGCGCAGCGGCAGTCCTGCTGTGCTCCATGGAAGGAGCCTGTCGAGGGTCTCCTCCGTGATTCCCTTGGTCTTGTTCGTTCGGATAGGACCCACCGAAAATCCTCGCCGAGTCAAATCCTCTGCCGCATCGGAGGCGTCGTTGTAGGTCACCGTGCCTGTGTCGAGGTGTACTCGCATCTTGGTGAGGGGGGTCTGGAAGCGGATTTTGTTTTCCTTTAGCACTTTCTTGATCGGAGTATATTCCTTTCTCTTCCGTTGCACTTCCTCAGCATAGTCGTGGTCGAAGTACACCCTCCTGTCTTGAACGTGGTTACGTGGATGGTCTTCTTCCAGGCAGTCTGCAGGATTTTCTCCTTGGTCGTGAACTGTAGGAACCGGACCACAATAGAGCGAGGTGTTGTCCCGGCTGGTGGTTTGGGGGCCAACGCTCGGTGAGCCCTCTCAATTCCCAGTTGTGTTCCCTGTGGGTCCAGAGAGACACCCAGCTCTTTTTTGAGTAAGGTCTCGACGAACAGAGGCATGGAGGTGCCCTCTGCATTTTTTGGTACTCCGTATATACGGATGTTATTGCGCCGGGAGCGACCTTCCAAATCTGACAGTTTATTCTGTAGTGCTCTTTGGTTATCGATTAGCTGAATTAAAGTGTCCTTTACTCCTATATCCCACTTTTCGGTCCCCGCTACACTCTTCTCCACTTCTCCCAGGCGCCTTGTGGTTTCCTCGACTTGGCCCATGGTGTCTTGAATTTTCTGGTTAATGTCAATCGTCAGATCATCTATCTGTGTTTTCATATCTTGACGAAGGCTGTCTCGAAATTCGGATAGTTCTTTTTTCATGTCTGACTTCAAGTCACTCATCCCTTTGGCCATGACTTCTCTCATCACTTCACGAATTGAGCTAATCGTAGCCATTGCGCCACCTTCGCGTTCGCCATGTTCTTTTGAGCAGGTGTCGCTAGCAGTAATGCTAGCTTCTTCATTCTCTGTTTCTTTTGCTATGGCATTCTTTAACTGTTGTGACCTCAATTTTCTAGTTTCGTCCCCGCTCATTTTCCTTTTGATCAGATTCTGATTTAGTCAGATTTAATACTTGAATTCCGGGGATTTTATTTGACTGATACAGGAGCTACTTTTTATGCTGCCATACTGTGGCTTGCGTCACCGGAAGTCCATTTGAGGGCTCTGTTGACACACACAAACAGAGAGTGGGGGGGAAAGACACACACACACACACACGCACGCACACACACACACACACACACCACAACCACAGGTACCTCTGCCTCACTGCCAGAGTCAGCGTCAACATTCAAAGCATTCAGGTGACACACAGCGCTCAACCTTCCCCACCTGCCTGCTGGCCGCAGGACTAACACACACACACACACACACATACACACACACAGACCTTAAAGCAGAACAGACAGGCTTTCAATTATTCCAAAGTAAACATTTACATCATGTTCTGTAACTAGGTAAGAAACATTAAGGAATTCCCTGCATGTTTGGCCACTGCTCACTGCCATCCACTACTGGGAGGGAGGGAGGGAGGGCCTCCACATACTGGAGGACAGAAACACAGAGGCGGGGGAGGGAGGGAGGGAGAGAAAGTGAGAGAAGAGACAGAGAGAGAGGATTAATTGAATAGAGAGAGGGGGAAGACTGGGAGGGATATTTTTCATTTGTCAAGTTGATAGAATAATTACCCATCTAATCTCCAGAGAGGAAGCCGATGTTATGGATTGAAGAAAACATATAAAATATCTACATAATGTGACGTCCATGCTGTAGCGGTTAGCAGGGGGAGGCCCACATCCTGTCTTCCTTTGGATTATCTTTTGGTTTCACGTTGGGGTCTCTTTGGAACAACAATAAATGATCTGAACGTAGCTCGGAGGAGTATGCTTCAACATCGTATCGACCGCTAAGACAAACACAACGTTCATTGAAAAACGTTGGTGTAGAAAATGGAACAATTGTGGTGACTCACTGTACATAAGACATTCCCTAGACTATGGAGGAGGTACGGCTCCTTTAACCCTTGTGTGGTTTTCGGGTCAACCGGACCCGTTTTACATTTTTACTTGAAATGGTACAAGAATACATTTTATCAATATGAAACTCCATGGGCTTGGCTTATTTTCTATGAAAAACATGTAAAAGTGAAGATTTTTTTTTTTTTACACATCCTACAATACCCCAACAAATGTATGTCCTTCATAAGATGTTCGGGTCATTTAGGCCCGGATGCCAAGAGACACACAGAAACATACACACACTCACACTGACACTCACTCACTCACTCACTCACACACCTCTGCTCTGGCTTTCCCGCGCCAAGAAGCCATCTGCTCTCGCACTTTTTACCCTTTGAAGTGCAACATTGGAAACATTTTTACATTTTCTTGCACTGTACAGAACGTATGCAGCAACTGCAAAAAGTACATTTGAGGTACACGCACTGTCACATTCTGTGCTTCATGTGTTGTGTAGACAGGCATACCCATGCACACACAATTGTAGCCAGTGGTATTTCAGAATTATTTGGGATTTTTCAGACATAATACTGTATTTCGACAGTGACAGTGAAAACAGTGTACATTCCATTCGTGTTTTGTGATTCAGCATTTGCAGACATTTTTGAGAGATGTATTTCATAGCTTCATAGCTTCATTTGAATGTGCACACAGTACCTATTGTGCATCATTGGGTACAGTACCTGTTTGTGCCCACAGGAGGCGCCCTTTAATATTATGGGCTATTTTGGGGCTTTCTTGCGCCCTGAGTATACCCCCTTGTATGGGTCACCCTTGGGACTAGGAGCACCGTGTCAAGACAAGTGCTTTTAAAACCCCAATGATGTCCCGGGTCAACTGGACCCGAACAGTACGAAAGGGTTCTAAAAGTGAACATCACACAAGGGTTGAGAGTTAAACCCAGGGGCTTTCTGGGTAGTGTTTGGAGTTAGCCTTTCCTGTTAGAGACACGAGAGTTTGAAGTGAAGTTGTTGTACACTATGCTGTTGCACTGTTATGCTATTGCTGCTGTTCTGACATTCTAAGTTGGGAAAAAAAACGTCCGACTCGACAACCTGTCTACCGTCTCCTAGTTTCTACTCACTCCCACACCATATTGGTTTAGTGTGTTGATGACATCATTCATATTGGTTTAGTTAGTTGATGACATCATTCATATTGGTTTAGTGTGTTGATGACATCATTCATACTGGTTTAGTTAGTTGATGACATCATTCATATTGGTTTAGTGTGTTGATGACATCATTCATATAGGTTTAGTTAGTTGATGATCATGGCTGACCCCTCCCACCCCGGCCACGGCCTCCTCACCCTGCTTCCCTCTGGAAGAAGGTTGCGGCTGCCTAAAACAGTAAAGGCCCGCCACAGGCTCAGTTTCTTCCCCTAATTTAATTTAATTTAAATTTAATTTAGCCATTTAGCAGACGCTTTTAATCCAAAGCGACTTACAATTACGAATTACAGGGACATTCCCCCTGGAGTAACTGAGGGCTAAGTGCCTTACTCAAGGGCACACTAGTAGTGGTGTGGTTTCAGGCGGGATTTTGAACTCACAACCTTCTGATCACAAGTCCAACTCACTATCCACTAGTAGACCACCACTTCCCCTCAGCCGCCAGGCTGCTAAATGACTCTGGCTTCCCCCTCCCCCCGTCCCAAAGTCTGCTCAGGACTGAATATGCACTGGACCCATTGAAAAACTCTGCACTGCACTTTATATATATAGCACTATCCAATCCACTGTTGTCTGTCCTGTTTTTTGCATTTGTTTTTGTTCATGTATACAGTACATGTGAAAAAAGCATAAACGCACCTACTGTAACGCCAAAGCAAATTCCTATATGTGTATGCATAATGGCAATAAACGTTATCTGAATCTGAATTTGAATCTAAAAACACATGTCAGACAAAATCTTCCATAAAAGTATTTTTTTATGGTGATTACAGTTTTTTTTACGATCGCTACGGGGTACACACATAAGGAATTTCTAAATCTTAACAGAAATCTTATCTGAGACAGACCCCACACATGAAGAAACAAAATCTTGGATTTGAACAGCCTTGGTCGTGATGTGTGTGGTGTGCGCCAATTTCCCCATCAGCACCCCACAGACATAAAGATGTTCGTTACGACAGACTCCAAACTCTCTAGTCTCGTTCCCCAAGCCATGTCAAGAGAAAATAAACCACAAACAAAATCATATCCATAAAGGCAATATTAAAAACGATGGGTTCACGCGAGATTTCTCTCTAAAACCGCTAATTTCACCAAACAATCTGGCAACCCTATGGTTTCTGGTCGGAAGTATTGAACGCATTTCACATTTACGATTGCCGGCCACGCCCATTTTCCGAGCAGGTTGCCGGGAGAGTAGTGAAGAGAAGTGACTCTTAACACACCTCACACCCCAGGATTTTGTTATAGGAAAATGTCAAGATCCATCTGATAACCGGGCGTTTTCTGTCGTTTTCAGACATCCGAAAATGTGTGTACCCCGCATAGTCACCATGTTCAATACTGAAACCACAGTTTCACAACTCTTCATACAGTCAGCAGAGCAGAAACCCATGTGAACAAAACTGTGACTCTTTCTCTGTGATTTGTGCATTGCTTTCATACAGAATGCATTCAATGACTACGTTCTCCAAATGCCATAACACTTCTCTCATTCAAACTCCCCCACTTGCAAAATACTATGTATTTGCAACACATTTTTTCATTGCTAACATACTGTGTTCAAAACTCTGAAGAACACGTTCAAAACTGAATTATTTGGTGCAATTTTGCAGTAATCATATTCTTATCATACAGTATATGACAGAAAGCTCGCAATAAACTGTTTTTTTGCACAGTGTTTGAGTGTGCAGATGCTGTTATTTTGCACTCTATTGATACTCTTCAGTTCCAGAACCTCAGCAAAGTCTGATAACGGATGAGCGGTGGTATTTTCACTATTTGCAGTAATCATATTGAAATGTCTAGAAAATATTAGCAGAATATATACAATGAAATGAAATAGACTAGATGCATTGCCAGGGAAGACATTAGATGTGACCAGATGCAGACCAGAGGGTGGACCAAAACCCTCAGGAGTGAGACATTTTTGGTGTGATTGCTATTGTATTGTAGCCCTGGAATTTCTGTTTTTATTTTTTACAGTATTTGAACTTTGCATCTTCCACTTTATTTTTCACTTTTCATTTTACACAAGTAAATGTAGTGTACTTTGAAGTAAATGTACCGTAACTTATTTTCTGCAAAGATACTGAAAAAAAAAGATAAAACAGGATAGAAGCAAAAGATAGAATACTGTAAAGGATAGAAGCAAATTGTGGCATTTCTGATTCATTCTTGTTGCCTAATACTTTACAGTTGTACAGTCAACTATTCTGTCTATGATTACTATAAATCAAACCATTTTTATAATGAAATATTCATTCTTGTGAAAATCATTCAAACTATGTAATGCTCCCTGTTGTTAGTATTTTGTAAGTCAGAATGTTATGAATGACAGTGTATGCTTCTGAGTGAACATTGTTGACAGTGTGTGGTTGAATGAGCTTCTTTTGAGACATGAATGAAGTCATTGGCCAACATGAGTGTTACGAATGCAGACTGTATGAAGAGTTGTGAAACTGTGGCTTCAGTATTGAACACTGTGACTTAGCGACCGTAAAAAACTGTGAGTAGCGCAACCCTGGCAGAACCCCGTTTTCGCACATTCTATGACCAGTGGGTGGACACCCTACATTATGCATATCTAAACATCGGCTTAATGTCCACTAGACACTTCAGGAAATGCACGGAACACAATGGTGCATTGTTTGCATGAATATCATCACAGTGTTATGGCCCAAACCATGTCTCCTAAAGGTGTGTTACTTCACTATGGATTGACTTGTTTTTCTGGGGAAACAGGGCCTAGGGTTAGGGTTAGGGTTAGGGTCAGGGTAAGGGTTAGGGTTAGAGTTAGGGTTAGGATTAGGGTCAGGGTAAGGGTTAGAGTTAGGGTCAGGGTTAGGGTTAGGGTTAGGGTTAGGGTAAGGCAATGACGTTTTCTACACCAATGTTTTTCAATTAAATGTGTCGCATTCTGGTGAACTTGCAAACAACACGCTCAATGGAGGGGGTCAAAAAGTGAAAGCAAAACGTATTGTGTCAACAATATCTCGTTTTTTTTTTTTTTTCTTAAAACCAACTTGAAGTTTTAAAGGACCCACTCGATATAATAAACAACAGTGTAACGACCACTAAATACTTATAATTTGTGGATGGGATTCACCGGAGGCTACCGGTAAGGGAGACTTGACTTGTAAACATACTTTTGTTTTAGCTCGTGTTCAAAAGCAAGACCTGTGTGTTCATCTTGTTATGTGTAGTTATGTGTTTTTATCATGTTGATGTTCTCTCAGCATGTTGTGATGTTATTAAGATACAGTTTAGACCAGTGGTTCTCAACCTTTTTTGGGCCAGCGCCCCCCTGTCCATTATCCAGGTCTCTTACCGCCCCCCATCAAAAAAGGTAGGCTTATTTTCTTCCCTGAATATTAATGTTGACTAATATTCTGTGTTATATCACAGAACAACAATAACACAGCAGCGATTTCACACATGTCCGGTGCAGAACAAACAGTAGGCTACAAAACTGTATATTACAACTAACATTGTTTGTTTTTTAAGTGTGCTGGTGTTGCATTTCGCCAAATTGCTGTTTTATGATGCTAATATTTATTCATTTTTGATTGGACTTTGGGGGGGGGGGGGGGGGTGTCACAATATGGCGGCAAACGCTAGGGGGCTATTATTTAAATATTTTATTTTGTATTCTATGGTATTATTTTCATAAACTGACCACTTAGTTCGAATTTCTCATATCAAAACATAACAAAGTTCCAAAGTTCAGAGCTCTGCGCTCTGGGAGCGCTCAGAGATGGGTGCTCTGACTGAAAACACGGTTTTGCCCGAGCGAACTAACCGTTCGTGCATTTACGAACGTACCCGTAATAACACTGCTGACAGCTGATCAATCGCAAGCAGAGTAGTGGTTTCCTATAGCAACAAAAGACGCTGACAGCTGTTCGGAGTGCTTATGTGTTCGTTTCCAGGACATCAGAGGAGCAACATATCACAAAAAAGCGATCGTATATTTTAGTTTGTAAACGTTAAGACGAACACATCGCAATGCTAACCTCAGAATGGCACTAGGGATAACATCCACAACAACACTTAACAGTAATACATTTATGCAATATACTGTAATGCAGTGGTGTGCCGTCAGGGCCAGCAAGGCCTTCTCTGCTGGCCTAAACATCATCAGAATATACAATTTATTTTAATATATTTTTTCCACAAATATGTATGAATGATTCCCCATAGTCTATTCTCTTCATTTCATAGCTTTCCTCTTGGTTGCGCTGCTTCCAGTCTCCGATTGAGATTTGGAGGGCTGGCCTTTATGCCTGCACAATAAACCGTGCCGCGAATACGACCTGTAACTTAATGTTGAACGAGAAAACCTGTGGCGTTCCTAGTGGAAACGTAGATTTCGAGTTGGCGAGCAAAAGCAACAACGGCGCCTGCTGTAAGGCTCAATGATGTCAGCACCCAGCACGTCTTTTGATTGGATACGCACTATTGATACGCACTATTGATATTCACTATTGAGATGCGTAACTTTGCCGGTAGATGTGGGACTTTTGAACACCTTTGGGGACACCCGAGTGGATTTACAGCTCAACGAACAAGTGCGCAGGGAAACGGAGCTCCACAACGAAAGGGTGATCAGTATGTCCCTATTTTTGCTCACCCTTTCGTTGACTGATCGATAATACTGATCGATTGTGTCCTGTTTTTGGGTAAACAATAACTTTCATTTAGGGGACACGATGAAAGCGCCGAGTCCACAAACAGAGGAAACTACGTTGAGCTTCTTTCTTTTCTTGCTGAAAACAACCCAGATTTACATTACCACCTGTCCACAAACAAAGTGTTTACTGGGACGTCAGGCAAAATACAAAACGACCTGATTTTTGCTATTGCTGAAGTGATGGGAGAAGAGATCAAAATGGAGATTAAAAAGGCACCCTTTGTCGCTATTATGGTGGACGAGACGACAGACGTGGGTAATGTAGCGATCTTAAATATGTTAGTTTAACACTCTTCATTGTAAATGCGGATTTATTGATTAAAAATGCTTCGGAAATATTAATATAACTCTGTCTGACTATGTTAAGGTGATGCAACGCCCGGTTATACTGTGTTTCTGTCTAGTTTCTAGAGCCATGGCGTCATAACGATAACGATAACGATGGTATTAAGAGGTAGAATAATTCAGGTAGGAATGTGTCGGACATCACTGAAGGCCTAGGTGTGAAATGCACCGCCCGCCACTGCAATGAACCTGCGAGGGGAGGGGACATTCGTAGCTGATTTCTCTAGGTTCTATTATTGGTAAGCGACAGAGAGCTTTCCGGACTGGTTACAATACGATCGCTTTTTTGAGATAGGTTTTTCCTGCTGTGATGTTCTGGTATGGTGGTATGGTGGTATGGTATAAGGCAGGGGTGCCCACACTTTTTTGAACCAAGATCTACTTTTTAAGTAGCCAGTCTGCCAAGATCTAGCAGTCTAGTTTAAACATTGCAAACGTACACGTACGTACTACAAACACACACACACACACACACACACACACACACACACACACACACAGTTCCCATTCTGCATAGTACAATACACTTTCTCTCTCTCTGTCACACAGCCACACAGGAGAAGACCATCACAAATACAGATACAAAACAGGTAGTTCCCTAGTTTGAAAGGAGGAAATAAAGTCATTTCTCTACCTTAGTGGGAGACCTGGCACTGGGAGGAGGCAGCTACACCGTGTTCCAAATTATTATGCAAATGATATTTTTCTCAGATTTTCCTAAATAGTCGATGCAAATGACAATCAGTATAATTTTCAACCGTTAGAGTATAATTCAAATTTTATTGAACAAACCTCCCAATGATAACAGTATTTTTTTTACAAATAAAAAACTCAAAATGCACTGTTCGAAATTATTATGCACAACAGAGTTTCAAAACATTTTATAGGTTGTAAAGAACTAAAAATGGTAATTTGATGAATTTAGGGTTAGGAGGTCATATTAGGAGGTCATATTTACTGAAATCAAAAGCTATTTCAAACAAAAACATCTTAACAGGTCAAGTTACATGTTAACATAGGACCCCTTCTTTGATATCACCTTCACAATTCTTGCATCCATTGAACTTGTGAGTTTTTGGACAGTTTCTGCTTGAATTTCTTTGCAGGATGCCAGAATAGCCTCCCAGAGCTGCTGTTTTGATGTGAACTGCCTCCCACCCTCATATATATTTTGCTTGAAGATGCTCCAAAGGTTCTCAATAGGGTTGAGGTCAGGGGAAGATGGGGGCCACACCATGAGTTTCTCTCCTTTTATGCCTATAGCAGCCAATGACACAGAGGTATTCTTTGCAGCATGACAGTGGGCTCAGAAATACATGAAGACTAATTTCCAAACAGTCTTGTTTACTGATGAGTGCCGTGCAACCCTGGATGGTCCAGATGGATGGAGTAGTGGATGGTTGGTGGATGGCCACCATGTCCCAACAAGGCTGCGACGTCAGCAAGGAGGTGGCGGAGTCATGTTTTGGGCCGGAATCATGGGGAGAGAGCTGGTAGGCCATTTTAAAGATCTTGCTTGCAGCATAAACCTTTCACAATTGATTTTAGAACCAACTAGACCAAACCTCAACGATGACTCGAAATCTACATTATTAGACTTAATTTTAACAAATAAGGCTAGCAAATATACTAGTGGTGTCTTTGACCTGGGAGTCAGTGATCATTGTCCTGTTGCCTGTGTGAGAGATGTGAGGTTAAAAAAGACTACATCTCAGGTGATAACCAAGAGGAACTTCAAACGCTTTGATGCAGAGTTGTTCCTGAGGGAGCTGGATGGCTGCGACTGGGGTTGCGTGAGCTCTCTCGATGTCATTGAGGACGCTCTCGAATCCTTTATATGTACATTTAATTGCGTTGTGGATAGGCACGCCCCTTTTAAAACCACTAGAATAAAAGATAGGGTAGTGCCTTGGTTTACTCATGAGCTATCTACCCTCTTTAATAACAGAAATAGTGCCTGGTCAATGTACAATGAACTGTTTGATGACTTCCCAAATAAAGACAAGATAATCAAACGAATAAAAGACATGCCTCTGTCAGCAATAACTGTTCACGATCGTAGCATCATGATGGCAAATCAAGTTGAGGAAACACAAATTAAGGACATAAACGCCGGGACATACTTTTCTCTCGCGTTAGATGAGTCAACAGATGTTAGCCATCTATCTCAGTTCAGTATATTTGCCAGGTATGCTGCAGGTGACACACTGCGTGAGGAAAGCTTGGCTGTTTTGCCAATGAAAGGGACAACCAGAGGAGAGGATTTATTCACGTCTTTCATGGAGTTTGCTAAAGAAAAAAAACTGCCGATGGATAAACTTATTTCTGTCTGTACTGATGGTGCACCCTGTATGTTGGGGAAGAACAAAGGATTTGTAGCGCTTCTCCGTGAACATGAAAAGAGAGCCATCCTAAGTTTTCATTGCATCCTGCACCAGGAGGCGCTTTGCGCTCAGACGTGTGGCCAGGAACTAGGTGAGGTGATGTCGCTGGTCATTCGAGTGGTCAACTTCATTGTTGCCCGAGCTTTAAATGATCGCCAGTTTAAAGCTCTGTTAGAAGAAGTTGGGAATCATTATCCCAGTCTGCTTTTACACAGCAACGTGCGTTGGTTGTCAAGGGGAAAGGTGCTCAGCCGTTTTGCAGCTTGCCTGAGTGAAATCCGGACTTTTCTTCAAATGAAAGGCGTCAAGCATCCTGAGCTAGACAACACTGACTGGCTCCTGCAGTTTCACTATCTCGTGGACATAACAGGCCATCTGAAACAGCTCAATGTGAAAATGCAAGGTATTGGAAATACAATCTCATCCCTTCAACAAGCAGTGTTTGCATTTGAAAGCAAGCTGGAAGTCTTTCTTAGGGACATTGAAACAGGTCGTCTTCTGCACTTTGTAACACTGCAACAATTTAGAGATGCATGCTTAGCAAGTGACTGCACTCAACATCTGGATCTCCAGCAGCTAGCTGGCTTTACGTCCAATCTCCTGCAGTCATTCAAAGCACGTTTTGGAGAATTTCGTGCGCGCACTGGTCTTTTCAAGTTCATCACTCATCCACATGAGTGTGCAGTGGACAAAATCGACCTGACATGCCATGGCCATGACAATATTCCAGCCAGATTTCTAAAAGACTCAGCTGCCTCCATTACCCCAATCATCACCCACATAATAAACCTCTCCATCAAACAGGGACACGTCCCCCTTGACTTTAAAATAGCAAGGGTAACCCCACTGTATAAAAAAGGAAGCAAATTAGACCCAGGCAACTACCGACCTGTTTCTATTCTTAATTCCATCTCGAAACTTATGGAAAAAATAGTTTATGAACAGGTCGATAGGTACCTTACCGAAAAAAAGCTGATGTATGAATTTCAATCAGGATTCAGAACATCCCATTCCACTGACACATGCCTTCTCTATTTGAACGACCACATCAACCATGAGGTGGACTCGGGCAAGTACTGCGGCATGGTCATGCTGGACCTCCAGAAGGCCTTCGACACAGTAGATCACCACATATTGTTAGATAAACTGAAAGCAATTGGGTTCGATAGAACATCGGTGAGCTGGATGCAATCCTACTTAGAGGGGAGGGAACAGGTGGTTAGTGTGAACGGAACACTGTCCCCCCCCCTCCCAGTGACCTGCGGCGTTCCACAAGGAAGCATATTGGGACCTTTACTGTTCCTAATATATGTGAATGACATGTCATCAGCATGTAATTGCAATTTGTTCCTGTTCGCGGATGACTCGGCTCTGCTGGTCTCTGACAGGGACATATTGCAGGTGGAAAAAGCGCTAAGCACTGAACTGAGTAGAATCTGCATCTGGCTAGCTGACAATAAACTATCAATACACCTAGGTAAAACTGAAACCATCCTATACGGATCCCCATCTAAACTCAGAAAGGCTGAAAATTTTAAAATAAAAGTGGGTAACATTAATATCACAAGAAAAGAGGATATTACATACCTGGGCTCCATCTTAGAGGCAAATCTTTCCGGAGATAAAATGGCAGCAAAAGTAATCAAAAAAGTGAACCATAAAACTAGATTCTTGTACAGGATATCCTCACTTGTCAGTAAAAACACACTGAGGACCCTATCAGGAGCTCTCATTCAATGTCACTTCGACTATGCCGTAACATCATGGTACTATAGAACCACAAAGGCCCATAAAACAAGACTCCAGACAGCCCAAAATAAACTGGTTAGGCTTCTGCTAGGCCTCAACCCTAGGACACATCTAACCGCTGCTCATTTTTTGAGCCTTGATTGGCTACGAGTAGTTGACAGAGTGCAGCAGCTTGCACTGGGCCTAGTCTTCAAGATACGCTACACCACAAAGACACCCAAGTACCTGTCAACATACTTCCAAAAAGTGAACAACGTCCACACTTACAACACCAGAGGAAGCTCCACGAACCACGTTCAACCACGTTGCACCACAAACAAGGGTTTAAACTCGTTTGCAAACTATGCAGTAAAGATGTGGAACGCCCTTCCTATAATCTTAAAGGAGTGCAAAACACTGCCCACCTTCAAAACCACTCTCAAAAAACATTTACAGGAGGCTGCAATCCGTAACTGGACCCTCTAAAACAAAAATCAGATTAAAAGACCTGAACTACCCACTGTACATACTTTATGTTTTGTCCCCCTGCCTCCACCTGTGGTGTATGTCCCCACCTGTCCTACCCGCTGTACATACCTTATGTTTTGTTGTATTGTTCTTCCCATGATGGATGTACGTTTATCTTGTAGATAGTAATAGTTATTTGTCGGTATTATCATGTAGATAGTACTAGTTCTTTTCTTATGTCTGTCTTACATGTAACGATGAATTGAAAATCAAGGACCCCAATTGAAATAAGCCAGTGGCTTTCTTGGGTTTTTATCCTCTTAGTTTGACCTTGTATGTAATATGTACTTTCATGTACCTACTTCTGCAAACATTCTAATAAAGTTTTCAATCAATCAATCAATGCATCCCTGGGGTCTCTATGGGAGACTTTGAGCTGGAAGTTGCTGACCTGAAGGCATCAGACATGTGGATGAGTAAGTTCAAGACACTTAATGGAGAGTTGGAAAGTCTTGCGCGACAGCGAGCAGAGCTGGCGAGGGAACACAAGTGGACAGAAATGAAACAACTTCAACCTGAAGACCAGCTGATTCTGAAAACTTGGAACGAGCTTCCTGTGACATACCACACAATGCAGCGTGTTAGTATTGCCGTATTGACCATGTTTGGCTCTACATATGTATGTGAGCAGTCATTCTCGCATATGAGGAACATTAAGACCAACCTACGCTCACGTTTAACTGATGGAAGCCTCAACGCCTGCATGAAGCTCAACCTCACCACGTATGAACCAGACTACAAGGACATCAGCAAAACCATGCAGCACCAGAAATCGCATTAAAAGTAAGACATATTTAATTTATTATATGTTAAAAAATACTATATGGCTCTCAATGAAATACATTTAGAAATATTTGGCTTTTATGGCTCTCCCAGTCAAAAAGGTTCCCGACCCCTGATCTGGACACTCCACAAACGCCCACCAAAACGCATACAGCACACACGACAGAGGAGATCATATCCAAGTATGAAGATGTATTTGATGGGCTTGGCTGCCTACCTGGTGAGCTACACCTGAAAGTCGACACTGATATACGGCCAGTACAACACCTACCACGGCGGGTTCCAATACCACTAAAGAAAAAGGTCACAGAAGCGATACAGTCAATGGAAGAGCAAGGAATCATTGTTAAAGTCACTGAGCCCACGCAATGGATCAGCAACATGGTCGTCATCGAGAAGCCAGGGAAACTGCGCACCTGCATTGACCCGAGCGCGCTCAACAAGGCTCTGCTGAGGTCCCACTATCAGATGCCTACCATAGAGGAGATATTGCCAGACATCGCGAATGCCAAGGTATTTTCAGTTTTAGATGCAAAGGATGGATACTGGCAGGTGAAGCTGGATGAGGAAAGCAGCTATCTCACTACATTCTGGACACCTCTGGGAAGATACAGGTGGTTAAGTATGCCATTTGGCATCAAGCCAGCAGCTGAAGAATACCAGCGCAGACAACATGATGTACTACAGGGACTGGCTGGTGTGAGTGTCATAGCTGATGACATCCTTCTCTATGGCTGTGGAGACACACAAGAGACAGCATTAGCTGACCACGACAAAAACCTTGCAGCCCTATTGCAAAGGGCGAGAGAGGTCAACTTAAAGTTGAACAAGAAAAAACTCAAGCTGAAGCAGCCCAGTGTGCCATACATGGGTCATCTTCTCACCACAGAGGGCCTACTCCCGGACCCAGAGAAGGTAACGGCGGTGCAAAACATGCAGACACCAACTGACATCAAAGCACTGCAGAGGTTTCTGGGGTTTGTAAATTACCTAGCTAAATTCCTTCCCCACCTATCTGATGTGTGTGAACCACTCAGGAGACTGACCGACAAGGACATCCAATGGGCGTGGCTTCCACAACATGACACAGCCATTGACACTGTGAAGACTTTAGTCACTCATCACCCAGTACTAAAGTATTATGACATGAGGGAGGAGGTGACAATTCAATGTGATGCTAGTGAAACGGGCCTCGGTGCAGCTCTCATGCAAAATGGGCAACCTGTTGCATACGCCTCCTGGGGCCTCATTCATAAAAAAGTACTTGAACGTCATCTTTGACTTTCACGTAAGCACACTTTTCTAAACGGAGGTAAGCATTATTTATAAAACGGGCTGAGATGGTTTAAAATTGCGTACGTGCTTCCTTCTATAAATACCAAATATACTTGGAATTGAACGCAGGTGAATGAGGTTTGTATTAACGCCCTGTGATAGCGGCTCAATTATAGCGGCTGAATTAAGACAAGTGCTATAATATAGGGTAGGCGTTCGTCTGGAAGTGGGAGAGGGCAGAGAAAGGTGGCTTCTCGGTCAATTGCATTTGTAACGTTTGATCATGACAACAGGCACATGCTTATACTCAGTACTCAAGTTGTAAAAGAAAATCATGGGGGATGGTGGATTTTATCATAAGAGGACAATTTTAGCATCCCCTCAGCGTCAGTGACTTCAGTGTCAGTAAAAATGTCATTGCATGTGTGCGTGCCCCCTCGCACCTTGAAATAGCAGTAATACCACGTTCATTGATAAAATGACATTAAGTATGGAAAGAGGGGGGCGATTTTGACTGTTTTTATTTCAGGGGGGATGCCATCCACCCTCAACTCGAGTGCTGCTTATACTGTAATAATATAATGGTCTTATTCTTATCAGGTGGTCTTATTCTTATATGGCTGCGAACTCCCAGACACCGGAGAAAGTCCAGTATAATTTAGCGCGTGGCCGGGGAAGGTCCGTTGTGGAACGCACTAGGCATGTTGAAGGGGAGATAGACAGCTCCGGAGGAATATAAAGGAAGACTGAAATACAATCATAAACATCAGTTCCTTTTAAATCTTGAATTAAACTCATTTTCTCGGCTGATAACAACATCGTTAATTTTATTACGAGCCACTTAAACTTCGCATGAATTACAGTAGGCAACGTTTTTCCAGTGCGGCTCACATGGCTGTAATAACTCCGCATAACCAGTAGGTAATGTGCGTAAGCAAATTGAATACTCGACGTCGAGCTACGATCGTTTCCACGATCAAATTGACTCACGTTGAAATTGTATAAATCACTACGTTGACGTGGTTTTCTACGTACGACACGGGTAAGATCAACATTTGATCTAAGCACCCGTTATGAATGAGGCCCCAGGACTCTAACTCCTACAGAACAGAGGTACGCTCAAATAGAAAAAGAATGCCTCGCTATTGTCTTTGCATGTGACAAATTTGATCAATACATTCATGGCAGGGAGAGCATCACAGTGCACAGCGACCACAAACCGCTCAAGGTGATCTTCAAGAAGTCCCTTCTCACAGCCCCCAAGAGGCTACAGAGGATGCTACTGCGGCTCCAACGCTATCAGCTACAGGTACAATACAAACAGGGCAAACTGCTACATGTGGCAGATTTCCTATCTAGAACTGCTCAACCCAATACAACACACACACAAATGCAAACACCAGCCACAGTATACGCCATGGGCCTGACCACTGAAGCCCTCGAACACGTGGATCACAGCAGCTGTACCAACATCTCTACAAAGAGCCAAGAGTCCATCAGAGCCGCCACACTCAAAGATCCCTTATGTCAGGTTCTGCATGCCCGAATCGCTGGAGGCTGGCCCATCTCCAAGCAGGCAGTAGATCAAACACTGAGACCGTTCTGGACATTCAAAGAGGAGCTGGCAACCGATAAAGGCCTGATATTCAAGGGTGACAGGGTTTTCATCCCAGAGTTACTACGAAATTACTTCCTATCAAAGATACATTCAGGGCACTCCGGCAGTGAAGCTAGCCTCAGGAAGGCACGGGACACAGTATTCTGGCCAGGAATAACAGAACATGTCAAGGACTATGTCAACAGATGTAGCACATGCAACTCCCTTCAGAGGAGACAACCAAAAGAATCACTCAATCCCCATCATCTCCCTAAACTCCCATGGTCTAAGGTAGGCATGGACCTATTCACTGTGAACCACTCACACTACCTTATAAAGGTTGACTACTACTCTGACTACTGGGAGCTGGATGAATTGGAGGACACCACAGCTTCTACTGTCATCGATCGATGCAAACACCAGTTTAGCCGTCATGGCATACCTCACACAGTAATCTCGGACAATGGCCCACCCTTCTCGGGACTTGACTTTCAGACCTTCGCGAATGACTGGGACTTCCGACATGTAACGTCATCACCATACCACAGCCAAAGCAATGGCAAGGCGGAGTCAGCTGTTAAAATAGCCAAAACACTGCTAAAGAAGACGGCGTTGGCAGGAGAGGACCCATGGAAGGCAGTGCTGGCATGGAGAAACACTCCAACGGAGGGACTTGACAGCTCCCCAGCTCAGCGACTCATGTCCAGACGCACGCGAACACACCTGCCCTCCAAGGACCTTCTGCTTCAACCTCTGGTAGTGCACAATGTGATAGAAAAAAAGCAAACAAAGGGGCTTATTTCAAAACACCACTATGATGCACATGCCCATGACATGCCAGTGATCATTCAAGGGGAGACAGTCCGAGTCTTGCTACAACCCAATGTACCCAACAGTGCATGGGCGCTTGGCATTTGCACTGACCAGAAGAATGACAGGTCATATGAAGTGATGGTACATGGTAAAACATACCGAAGGAACAGGAAACACATCCGTCCAGTGGACGAAACACTCCGACTATCACCGCCTCAGAACCCTGAAGGAGAGGACGACTGGGGTACATGGGGTCGAGCTGAAACTAATCCCGACGAGTACGCTCCAGCACTGGATGAAGACACAGTCCAGCCGGCAGACCCTGAGCCTCAAGGTCTCCGGCAGACCAGAACCAGGTCCAACATCAAGCCACCGGAGAAATATACCAAAGACTATGTGACTTAACAATAATAATCCACCCCCCCCCCCCAAAAAAAAAAGAAAAGAAAAAAAGAAGAGGAATGATAATGGAATGTTTATTATCTTATTTACTGTTCATTGTTTATTGAGTGGCCACTGTAAGGACTAAATGTTTAAGTTCAGTACCTCTGAGAGAATCGCTTCATTGATTATGTGAAAGGAGATGTTACGAGAGTTGACCTGCAGGTGGCACCACCTGCAGTCAATGTTACTTACCAGTGAGCTTGTTGATTCATTCATTACTATGCTAGCACTGCCACTGACATACGGTGTAAGTTCTGTATTGTCCTAGAACTAAGATTAAAGACTCTGATTATAACCGTATCCGCATGATCATTTTAACAGTACACAGAGCTAAAACTATAATAGCTACATATGGACATGTATGTTGACACATGTAAGACAAAATCTTCCAAAAATGTATTTTTAAAATATATATTTATTATTGGCGAACAAAGGCATACAAGTCAGGGACAAGAATATACAAATGCAAATTATATAATTGACTTAATAAAAACTAAATGAGAGTTTTATTTTCTTCATCCCCCATTTGGTGTTTGAACAGAGAACTAGAACACCTTTCTTTTCTTCTTTTTTTACCCCTAAACACCCACCCAGTCCCAAACTCAAGTGAGACAAAACAAGACAAAAAACTAAATAAAATAAATAAATAAATAATAAATAAAATAAAATAAAAAGACAAGCACAACAACTAAATGTATAATTTAAGTAAATTAAATAATTGTAATACATTTAAAAACACATAGTAAATGAAATTAAATTAAACAGGGAGAAAAGTACAAAATAACAGATACACTGGGTGCTCACCTCAAACAATAAACAAATTAATCAATTAGGATCCAGAGAGAAAAGAGTATTTACATAAGAAATTATAGGTTGCCATCTTTTATCGAAATTCGCTATCGAGCCTCTTAATGAATATTTCACCTTTTCTAGGGACAAAAAGGAGATCAAGTCGTTTAGCCAGGTCGTAGCAGAAGGTGGATTTGGGCTTTTCCACTGCAACAGAATACGTCTATGGGCTATGAGTGAGGAAAAGGCAACAACATCAGATTTTTTTGGGGTGAGACTGGCTGGTATACGGGGTACTCCAAAGATGGCTATCAAAGGGCAGGGTTCTACTGTAACCTTGAGGGCATCGCTTAGTGTCTTAGAGAAACCAGACCAGAAATCTCCTAATTTTGGACAAGAAAAAAACATATGAGTGTGATCGGCCGGTGACGAGCCACACCTATCACAGGTGTCACCTGTACCCGGAAACAACTTACTGAGCCTGGCTTTTGTAAAATGGATCCTATGTAGGACCTTAAATTGAATCAGGCATAGACGGGCACATGAAGTTGTTGAGTTGACCCTGATTAGGGCCTCCTCCCACCAATCGTCCGTTATCTCGAGTCCAAGTTCCTCTTCCCATTTACCCCTAACCCTCGCAAGAGAGGCCACACGTGACGATGATATAATGTCATACAAAACTGAAATCATACCACGTACCACAGGGAGAGAGAGCACCTCAGAGACAAGAGAGCCCACTGGAAGTTGAGGGAAGGATGTGAAATGGGTGCGAGCATAATTACGGGCCTGAAAATATCGGAACAGATGAGAGTGGGGCAAATTATATTTAACACGGAGATCAGTAAAAGTGGCAAATGAGCCCTCTAAATATAAATCGTTGAAACAAGCCAGGCCTCTGTCCTTCCACAAATTGAAAGCGGTATCTAACCTAGAGGGCAGAAATAAGTGGTTATTACTAATGGGGCTGCATGGGGTCGGGGCAGAAAGTTTGAAATGTTGCCTGAATTGTTTCCAAATTTTCAAGGAAGAGAGTAGAATTGGGTTACTAATGTATTTGGGACAACAGGAACGCAGAGTGGCACAAACCAACGCCGCCAGGGAGGATGGGCGGGAAGAACTGTCTTCCATTATGCACCAATCGAGGTTGGGCGAGTTACACCACGCATTAATTTTCTGAAGATTAGCCGGCCAATAATAAAACAAAAGGTTAGGCAACGCAAGGCCTCCTTCCCGTTTACTTTTCTGCAGTATTTCTCTACGTGCTCTCGGGTTCTTACCAGCCCAAATAAACTCAGAGATCATCCTGTCGAAGTTTTTAAAAAAAGATTTTGGAAGGAATACAGGAAGACACTGGAAAAGAAACAAAAATCTGGGCAGAATGTTCATTTTGATAGAATTGATTCTACCCATCAGGGAAAGAGGAAGAGAGTTCCAGCGGCCCAAATCAGATTTAATTTCCACAACCAACTTTGCGAAATTATTTTTATGGAGAGAGGCGAGGGAATGAGCAATGTTGATGCCTAAGTAGCGGAAACTGGTGTGGGCCAGTCGGAAGGGAAGGGTACCTATTGGAATTAGCTTAGCTGCCTTGTTACAGTTTTTTACGATTGCTAACTCACCATGTTCAATACTGAAACCACAGTTTCACAACTCTTCATACAGTCAGCAGAGCAGAAACCCATGTGAACAAAACTGTGACTCTTTCTCTGTGATTTGTGCATTGCTTTCATACAGAATGCATTCAATGACTACGTTCTCCAAATGCCATAACACTTCTCTCATTCAAACTCCCCCACTTGCAAAATACTATGTATTTGCAACACATTTTTTCATTGCTAACATACTGTGTTCAAAACTGTGAAGAACACGTTCAAAACTGAATTATTTGGTGCAATTTTGCAGTAATCATATTCCTATCATATATGACAGAAAGCTCGCAATAAACCGTTTTTTTGCACCGTGTTTGAGTGTGCAGATGCTGTTATTTTGCACTCTATTGATACTCTTCAGTTCCAGAACCTCAGCAAAGTCTGATAACGGATGAGCGGTGGTATTTTCACTATTTGCCGTAATCATATTGAAATGTCTAGAAAATATTAGCAGAATATACATGTATACAATGAAATGAAATAGACTAGATGCATTGCCAGGGAAGACATTAGATGTGACCAGATGCAGACCAGAGGGTGGACCAAAACCCTCAGGAGTGAGACATTTTTGGTGTGATTGCTATTTATATTGTAGCCCTGGAATTTCTGTTTTTATTTTTTACAGTATTTGAACTTTGCATCTTCCACTTTATTTTTCATTTTAGACAAGTAAATGTAGTGTACTTTGAAGTAAATGTACCGTAACTTACTTTCTGCAAAGATAATGAAAAAAAAGGATAAAACATAAAGGATAGAAGCAAAAGATAGAATACTGTAAAGGATAGAAGCAAATTGTGGCATTTCTGATTCATTCTTGTTGCCTAATACTTTACAGTTGTACAGTCAACTATTCTGTCTATGATTACTATAAATCAAACCATTTTTATAATGAAATATTCATTCTTTTGCAAATCATTCAAATTATGTAATGCTCCCTGTTGTTAGTATTTTGTAAGTCAGAATGTTATGAATGACAGTGTATGCTTCTGAGTGAACATTGTTGCCAGTGTGTGGTTGAACGAGCTTCTTTTGAGACATGAATGAAGTGATTGGCCAACATGAGTGTTACGAATGCAGACTGTATGAAGAGTTGTGAAACTGTGGTTTCAGTATTGAACATGGTGAGTTAGAAATCGTAAAAAACTGTAATGGGGAAACACTCACTTTTGCTGATATTTAATTTGCAGCCCGAAAATGACCCAAAGGTTATCAATATTTGTAAAATGTTGTCAATACAAATCCTCGGGTTTGTGATATAGAGCAAGAGGTCATCGGCGTAAAGAGACACACAATGCTCTAGACCCGCTCTGTAAATACCAGTGAAGTGTGGGGAGGATTTGAGAGCAATGGAGAGCGGTTCCAACGCAAGGGCAAAAATCAGAGGTGAGATTGGGCAACCTTGACGGGTGCCTCTCGATAGGGGGAAGTAGTCAGACCTTTGAGAGTTAGTTGTCACACCGGCAGTAGGGGCAGAGTATAAACGTTGTAGCCAGGAAATACATTTAGACCCAAAACCAAATTTCCCCAATGCAGAAAACAAATATGCCCACTCAACCCGGTCGAAGGCCTTCTCCGCGTCTAGCGATATGACCATTTCAGCAACTTGAGAGGAGCCAGGAGAAAGCACAATATTTAAAAGTCTCCTAATGTTAGACGACAATTGTCGTCCTCTGACAAACCCTGTTTGATCTTCCAAAATTATGTCTGGCAAGCAAGGATCTAGACGGGAAGCCAAAACCTTGGCTAGTAGCTTAGTTTCCGAATCAAGCAAACTTATTGGTCTCCAGCTGCCGCACTCTTCAGGGTTTTTGCCTTTCTTGAGTATAAGCGAAATTGAAGCTTGATTTAAGGTTGGGGGGAGAAATCCTTGTTCTAGTGAGTCATTAAACATATTTAATAATAAAGGGGCGAGTACATGAGAACATTTCTTATAAAAATCAATCGGGAATCCGTTTGGGCCTGGCGCTTTGTTATTCTGCATTGAATTAAGACAAGTGATTATCTCCTCTAACTGCAAAGGACTATCTAAATTCTTCTTGTTATTCGCGTCTATGGTAGGGATATCAAAGCTGTCTAAAAAATTATTCATGGTATTTTGCTCTGCTGGGCGTTCAGATTTATAGAGATTAGAGTAGAAGGAAGCGAAGACTGAATGTATTTCAGTTGGGTCAGTAGTAAGAGAGTGAGAAGAGTCATACACTTGGGATATGATGCAAGTTTCGTTGTTTGGTACCTGTACTGTAGCAATGACAAATAAAGTCCATTCCCATTCCCAAGAGGCTGATTGGCGTTTGAGTTGGAGAGCTAAGAGGCGGCTGGCTTTATCACCATAGTATGACTCTTTGGTCCTTCTTAGAAGGTGTTCTGCCTTTGTCAGATTCTGCCTTTGTCAGATTGTAATTTAGCCCTTTTGGTATACAGGTATGGACTGGGAGAGTTGGAATATTCTCTATCTATGCTGAGAATTGCATCAATCAGCTCTTGCTGTTTTTGTTTATTTTTCTTGGCCAAATGTGTGCTGTATGAGATAATCTCTCCCCGTATCACAGCTTTTAAAGTTTCCCATAACAAAGAGGGAGAAGTTGATTCTGTTTTATTGATCTCAAGGAAGACACTAATTCTCTTTGAAATAAAGTCACAGAACTCCTCATTAGCTAGTAGCCCTGTATTGAACCTCCATTGTCTATTAGTAATAGGCGAGAGAACTAAGTCTAAAATATGTGGGGCGTGATCGGAAATTACAATAGCGGAATATTCAGTGGATTTCACAGCAGGTAGAAGAGCTTTGTCTAAAAAAAAAAATCAATGCGAGAGTAAACTTGATGTACCTTAGAAAAAAAGGAGAAATATTTTGCGGTCGGATGGAGAAAGCGCCACGGATCTATGCAACCTAACTAACTTGTAATGGAAGACAGTGCCCTCGACATGGCAGAGGGCGTGAGTGTTTTTGGGTGTGAGCGGTCAAGCTTGGGGTCTATCACTAAATTCAGGTACCCCCCTAAGATAAGACGATGGGTATCTAGGTTCGGGATATTAGAAAAAAGGGAGGTCATAAAATTTGGGTTGTCCCAGTTAGGGGCATAAACACCCACCATTACAACTGAGGTTTGATACAAAATACCACTAACTATAACATAGCGCCCTCCAGGGTCAGATACAATTTGTGTAGGGGAGAATTTAATACGTTTGTTTATCAAAATAGCAGCACCCCTGGATTTGCTATTTAGAGCTGAATGAAATATTTGCCCAATCCATGGTTTACGCATTCTGTTATGATCACCCATACACAGATGGGTCTCTTGAAGGAAAGCAATGTCAGTGTTAAGACCCTTAAGGTGTGAAAACACTCTGGAACGCTTTATTGGACCCTAGCCCACGGACATTCCAACTCACCATTCTAATAGAAGAGCCATCTATTCCCCTCTGGGATATACTTGGATTAGCCATTAATCAGGTATAAAAAATATTGATGACAAGAATAAAAATACATTTTTAAATAACATAAAAAGTAGAAGTGAGCAACCCAGACACATCTAAAAGATATTAAGAACATATGAAAAACCTCCCAGTATTAAACAATAAAAAACACATTCCCCCAGAAACTAAAACAGAGAATAATCAACATAATCCCCAAAAAACACAAACATACATTTTGACAAAGATACAACTTGAAACCAAATAGAGAAACGTTCCCTAAACTCGTCATACACGAACAGGACGAGTTGCAGGGTTGGATTATACACAACCGATTTACCATGTAGTCGGTACTGCCCCCTGGTGGAGTGTACGCCAAATGAACAATAGTAACAGGTAACTAGAAAACCTGCGAGAATAGCAGACAGAGTTAAAGTAGGCTAGAGCAGGCGATCTCTCATAATGTTTACTTTAAACTTAAACTTAAAAATGTAAATTAAGACCAGCAAAGAAAAATAAATAAATGCTCCTAACAGAGTATAAAGTCAAATGAATGAAACGGTGGCCAAGTCCAGCAGTGAAACAGAAAATAAAGACTCCTAAGAGTAGGTCAATGTCAAATGATCACCGTAACACATACCCACTCTAGTTGTTGCTCTCAGCAGCCTCACCCTCACAGAGCATGAAGTGAGACGCGTGCTGAAGGCGGTGGACCCCAGGAAAGCCTCAGGGCCGGATGGCGTCCTGGGACGGGTGCTGAGGGACTGCGCCGACCAGCTGGCCGGGGTTTTCACCAACATCTTCAACCAGTCCCTGTCCCAGGCCACCATCCCACCCTGCCTGAAAACCTCAACTATCATCCCAGTCCCGAAGAAAAGCACGGTGAGCTGCCTAAACGACTACCGCCCGGTGGCACTCACACCAATCATCATGAAGTGCTTCGAGAAACTAGTCCGGGCCCACATAGTCACACGCCTCCCGCCCAACCTGGATCCATACCAGTTCGCCTACAGAGCCCACAGGTCCACAGAGGACGCCATCGCGACGACTCTCCACTCCACTCTATCCCACCTGGAGAGGGGAAACAGCTACGCGAGACTGCTCTTTGTGGACTTCAGCTCTGCCTTCAACACCATCCTTCCAGACAGGCTAGTGACCAAACTACTAGACCTGGGACTATCACACTCTATATGTGCATGGATCAAGGACTTCCTGTCCGACCGCCCCCAGAGGGTGCGGGTGGGCTCCCACACCTCCACAGCCCTCAGACTCAGCACTGGGTCCCCCCAGGGCTGCGTGCTAAGCCCCATCCTCTACAACCTCTACACCAGGGGTCGGCAATTAAGTTTGGCCTCGGGCCAAAAAAAATGTTGCCACTAGATGGCGGGCCCGAGCATAATCAAAGGCTAATTTAAGTAATTGATTGTTAAAAAATGTGACATGTTCTAATGCTTTGACTTCTTCTAACCCTAACCCTTCTTCTTTCGAAAAATGTACACATCGCTAGTCAACTAACACAGCTTGTTTTGTGAGCCTGCTAACAATGTAAAGTAGTGTTATAGTTAACTAGTTAGCAGTCCAATCCATTGCGTTGCAGTATTTTGGCGTGACTAGCGAGTTTGTGTTGTGATTCTCAACAACGTTGAAACGTAGTTTCACCCTTCTCCATATTTTTTATGTGTGGACTGACGATGTAGCGCAGCCTAACTTATTCTAATAATGATTTAACATCGTTTTATTCTGATAATTAATCCCCCCTCCTCCCAGACAAGGTCACATTATTATTGGATTGGTTGTTTGCGTGCCGGGTGAAGTTAGCTAAACATTTAACCTGCTAGCTAGCAAGAGAAACATAATGTCACTCTCCAAAGGTCTAAAGGCGAAAGTTGACGGTGAAAACAGGGCAAACAGGAATGGACAGCGAACTATACGTTCATCCTACCTCGTTTCATCAATGCAAAGCCGTTATGAGACTCACATTTTACGTGCTCACAATGTTCCCTTTCTATACATGCGAGTCGTCCTTTTCGTCAATAAATGCGATAAAGACGCACGAGAGGAATCGATTGATGCATAAAAACCCTGAGAACTGCCTGCGGAGCAAATAGTGACCGATGGGAGAGATGCCACTTTTCACATTAAGTGAGTACCAAGCCTGTCGTTATTGTATTTAATAACCTAATTATATTTTGTATATTTTGAATGAATGAATGGCTCATTGTAATTATTATCCCTAATACTATTAGTAATAGCGTGTTTGCTCTGTCGTTTCAGGAGCATAGGTCTATCACCACCATGATCAAGCGGATTCTGCGGGGGGGGTTTTGCGCCGATTTTGTTGTCAATGTTTTTCAGAAAATTAAACTGAATATGCTTTGTTACTGTTCATATGTGTGTTGCAGTCACATATACACGTACACATTACGTTAGAATGATTTACTGAGCTGGTGTTATTTTTTTCAAACCACACACAGCATGTCGGCTATTTCAGTACCACGCGTTGTCCACCTACTTATGATTCACTATGAGGGGTTCAGCGTCAGTGCGCTTCGGTGCACCCCGCTGCCTGATTGTCTGTCCCTCTGTCATTCACTCTCAACATGGATAAAAGTACAATAAGCATTATTCAGGTGGAGGTAGATTCTCTATTCGGACATTATAGGCGCTATATGTGGGACTGTCGGTCCGATATTGTAAAAGAAAAAAAAAGTGGATTCTCAAAATAATCTGCTGGGCCAAATATTATTGGTGATGGGCCAGCAATGGCCCACGGGCCGCCTATTGCCGACCCCTGCTCTACACCTACGACTTCACCCCCGTCCACCCCAGCAACTCCATTGTAAAGTTTGCAGACGACACCACCGTGGTGGGCTGCATCTCGGGGGGGGACGAGGCGGCGTACAGGGATGAGGTAGAGCAGCTGAGCAAGCTGTGCAAGGTTAACAACCTGCTGCTGAACCAGTCAAAGACCCAGGAAATCATCGTGGACTTCAGGAGGAACAAATCTGAGGTCCAGCCCCTGCTCATCGACGAAGAGAGCGTGGAGAGAGTCTCAACCCTCCGATTCCTGGGGGTGCACATACAGGATGACCTGTCCTGGAAGAAGCACACAGTAGCCATCATCAAGAAGGCACAACAGCGGCTCTACTTCCTGAGAGTCCTCAGGAAGGACCACAACAAGCAGGAGATACTGGTGGCCTTCTACCGCTGCGCAGTGGAGAGCATCCTCACCTACTGCATCTGCAACTGGTTCTCCAGCTGCACAGCCGCAGAGAGAAATGCGCTACAGAGAGTCGTGAGAACAGCCCAGAAGATCACCGGCGCCCCCCTCCTTTCTCTGGAAGAGCTGTACAACACACGCTGCCTCAGGAAGGCCTCCAAGATCTCCAGAGACCCATCCCACCCTGGGTACGAACACTTTGCCCGGCTGCCCTCGAAAAGGCGGTACAGGACCATGGCCGCAAGGACAAACAGACTGAAGCTCAGCTTCTACCCCAGGGCCATCCAGGCCCTGAACACAGCAAATACCTAGGTTCTGGGCCCTGGACAGTTTGGACGGATTGATGGCAGCTGCTGGATTGAAAAATCAGGTGTAGTGCTGAGGCACAAATGTGTATATTTCAAGCCTGCAAACTGCGTCACTTTAAATGAATGTGCAATAACACTATGTGCAATATGACAACCCTAGTCGTTTTATCTGTACAGTATAGTATAGTGGATAGTGTACATAGCCTTTATTTATGTAAACCAGCTCCTTTCCCTTCTTGTTTTTTTTCTTTCCTAGCACCAGGGGAGCCACCCCTCCCAAATTTCGTTGTTTGGTACCTGTACTATAGCAATGACAATAAAGACCATTCATTCATTCATTCATGACTTGTGGATGCGTTCTTGGTAAAACTGCTCTGCTTGCTCCGGAGAATCAAAAAAGTGGTCCACGCCGTTGAAGGTGATGCGCAGCCGGTCAGGGTACATCACGCCGAACCGTATGCCTTTGTGGTAGAGCGAGGACTTTACTGCGTTGAAGGCGGCTCTCCTCTTGGCCACAGACGCGCTAAAGTCCTCGTAAAACTTAATGCTATGACCCTGGTAGACCATGTCGCAGCACTCTCTCCTTCTCAATGTAGCGATGAAAACGCACAATCACAGGACGAGATCCCTGTCTGAGGCTGCGATGAGCGCGGTCGAGTTCAGGGCCATCCTCCGGTAGCGTATCCCCGACCACCTCTGAATAACCCCGACATGAATAGTCGCGGGTCCTTGCCTTCAAGCCCCTCGGGGAGACCAACTATTCTCAGGTTCTGGCGCTTTGAGCGAGAGACCAGGTCCTCCACTGCAGCTCGGAGTGTAGTGCGCTCCTCCGCCATCGATGCCATCTTGGACCGCAGCTCCACCACTTCTTGTTCCAGGCCTGTGATGGCGTCCGAGTGGGAAGATAGGGCCGTTTCCATCTCCGTTATTGTGGAGGAGTGTATAGCCACGGTGGAGACCACGGAGTCCAGGGAAGACTGAATTGGGGCGAGGGCTGCGTTCAAAGAGGCGGTGAGTTCAGCAGTCATGCTTCTCCTGGATTTTTCCAGTTCGATTACCAGCAGCTCCAGCGTAAGAGGAGAGGGCTCGGACGCCATATTGTTAGCATTAGCTATGCCTTCGCCGGAGAAAATGCTGATTTAGTTAAGACAGGCTTACACTAAATATAGACTTAGGGGATAGGCGTAATAAACAAAATATTTCGAAAATGTGCGGGAGGCAAACACCATGCGTCCATCCACTACATCGTTCAACCGGAAGTCCAAAAATGTATTTTTTAACTCTTTGACCGCCAAACCCGGAAAATTCCGTGTTTTATGATAGAACGCTTGGCCGCCAATAACAGAATATTCCGGGTTTCAGAGTTATCACTGCCAGAAGCTAGGGGGCTCTGTTATGCATCGTTTGACCAAGTATTACACATGTCCATCCTTCACCAAGCCAACAGGAATTTTCAGGAAAACTGTGCAGCTGTTTTCCAGTGCGTAATAAGCGGGATTATCAAATCACAGTCGCGCCACTTTTTCCCCAAAGATGCCGCGGCCTAAAAGCTATTCAGCAGCTGAAATAGCTAAATTTGTCATGTCCAAACTGTGGGACTCAGAATGAGAGGTTTTTGATGAGGCAGGTGATTTACATTACGACCGCAATAGTGACTTTGAGCCGGAGGACAGTGTGACGCGAAAGACGGAGACGCAGGGGAACGGCGGTGTAGAAGATGATGGACAAGGTAAGACAATTCACTGAATGACGAGGCTGGTGACTTCCAGAATTGAGGAGGCCAAATTTTTTTCCGCTTGCTCGCTTCACTCGCGATGGAATATTCCCTGTTCTTCTTATCTGTCTTTGTTAAAAATTATTAATTTGTGTTTGGCGGTACTGAAGGGATTGGGACACTCTCAGGATGGTGGATGAAGCAGCTTTTATTGCCTGCACAATGGGTCATCAAATAAACAAAACAATTGGCATGAATCTCTGGTCCGCCTGCAGCAACTATTGTCCCTTCTGCTCAGGCTCACAACATTCACCACAACATACTACATACAATCAATGACATGTCAAAAGCACTCAAACACTATGTCAATCAGACACACAACATACAATTCAGAACAATACTTCATCTATTTCTAATATTTATCCTGCAGAACAGCACTCATACGCGTGTGGCGGAAAAAGGTACTACACGGAGGCCAGGCCTCCTGTTCCCACCCATTTTCAGTGATTTGGCCAATCACATATTGCCATGAAAAAAATTGCATTACATTGACTTCTATGATAAACCACTTTCCGACAGGAGGCCTGGCCTCCGTGTAGTACCTTTTCCCGCCACACGCGTGTATGAGTGCTGTTCTGCAGGATAAATATTAGAAATGGATGAAGTATTGTTCTGAATTGTATGTTGTGTGTCTGATAAAAAATATAATTATTGCTTTTTTAAATCTCTCTCTCTTCTCTCAAATTATTGGGGAGGCCAGGCCTCCTCCACCTCTATGGAGGAGCCTCCACTGGAGTACAGCAATGTGCAATATTATCATACAGTAACGTTGGGTCAACGTTATAAACGTTATCCCTCTGGAGTCGGCAAGACCGGAGGCGGTTTTGAAAAAAAAAAATAGTGAGTCTTTTAGAGACTCTCTCTTCATGTGCAAATGGCTCCAGTTCTGACGTTAGTAACAATATTACTAAAACGATATTTTTTGCTATTTAGATGTTGGATGTATTTTGTCAACAGTACATAGCCAAGAGTTTGCTGCACAACTTAGTTTTATAACATAGTTTTAGCTAGTGTTATACTAATTCTAATTATTTACACATCAAACAGTGCACAGTGCTAAGCAGTGGAGGCTCCTCCATAGAGGTGGAGGAGGCCTGGCCTCCCCAATAATTTGAGAGAAGAGAGAGAGATTTAAAAAAGCAATAATTATATTTTTTATCAGACACACAACATACAATTCAGAACAATACTTCATCCATTTCTAATATTTATCCTGCAGAACAGCACTCATACACGCGTGTGGCGGAAAAAGGTACTACACGGAGGCCAGGCCTCCTGTCGGAAAGTGGTTTCTCATAGAAGTCAATGTAATGCAATTTTTTTCATGGCAATATGTGATTGGCCAAATCACTGAAAATGGGTGGGCACAGGAGGCCTGGCCTCCGTGTAGTACCTTTTTCCGCCACACGCGTATGAGTGCTGTTCTGCAGGATAAATATTAGAAATGGATGAAGTATTGTTCTGAATTGTATGTTGTGTGTCTGATTGACATAGTGTTTGAGTGCTTTTGACATGTCATTGATTGTATGTAGTATGTTGTGGTGAATGTTGTGAGCCTGAGCAGAAGGGACAATAGCTGCTGCAGGCGGACCAGAGATTCATGCCAATTGTTTTGTTTATTTGATGACCCATTGTGCAGGCAATAAAAGCTGCTTCATCCACCATCCTGAGAGTGTCCCAATCCCTTCAGTACCGCCAAACACAAATTAATAATTTTTAACAAAGACAGATAAGAAGAACAGGGAACATTCCATCGCGAGTGAAGCGAGCAAGCGGAAAAAAATTTGGCCTCCTCAATTCTGGAAGTCACCAGCCTCCACCGTCGAAGACGAATTAGGCGCGGCACTGTGAATGAAGCGGGAACATCAGGACCCCCTCGTCGGATGCAAGTCAGTGACTCGTCACATTCCCTTGCTAGAGGTAAGACACAGATCTCTACCAGCTGGTGCGGGCGGGAATATAGTTTTAGTTAGTGTTATACTAATTATAATTATGTACACATCAAACAGCGCAGAGTGCTAAGCCTTCAAGCCCCCCCCCCCCTGTCGGATTCAGATTCAGACCCGGGTTCAGACCTAGATTGGACCCGAAGTGCAAGGTCATGTTCCCCTGTCCAAGGTAACACACATCAGATCATTTTATTGTATTTATATTTCTACCAGCTACATTGTCTTATTAACTGTTTTATCTATTTACTTGTTATATTTGCTTTTATTCATTGTAATTTTTATTTTCTTACTATGCTCCTCTTGCTGTATTTTTAAATAATAAATGTAAAGCACTTTGAATTGCCCCTGTTGTATGAAATGTGCTATACAAATAAACTTGCCTTGCCTTACAGGCAAGTTTACATTATTTTCAAATAAGTCACATGTATAAAAATAAAAACATTATTTTATCTTCTCAAAATATCCATTACTACTGATCCTGTTCATAATGAATATTAGAAAATTAACATAACATGTAGGACTGAATGGCTCCTACAATGAGATTCATTATATGTATTATAGTTTTATAATGTCAAATGGGTCAAACGGGTCTTGGGGGTGAAAATAAACAGTTTTTAACAAAAACACGGTTTTCTCTGTTTTTTGTCCGAAAAGTAGTTCTTTGATGAAAATGACCAACATTGAAGTGTTCACTGAACATGCTAGGAAGAAGATAGAATCAAACTTGTTTTTTTGTGTGCAAGAAGAAGGTCTCTTCTTTCTTCTGATGTATTCAGTGTTTACATCATAGAACAGAATATTCTGGGAATTTTTGAAGATGAGTCAAAATGATCAAAAAGGCTGGCGCCGGCTGGCAACTTTTTCAGAAAACTCTGGCGGTGAAAGAGTTAATGGTGATTAAGTAGCGCAACCCTGGCAGAACCCCGTTTTCGCACGTTCTATGACCAGTGGGTGGACACCCTACACTGGGAACTATCAAAAGCTCTGCCTTTGCTAGCTGAGGTTTTAGCTTCTCCATCTTTTCTTTTAGCATCTCACTTTTTTTTTGGGGGGGGGGGGGGGGGCGCTACGCTACGTGTGTCTGTGTCACAGAGCCCGGCCAAGTTCAGAGCACTGCGCTCAGAGATGGGTGCTCTGACTGAAAATACGTTTTTTCCGAGCGAACTGACCGTTCGTGCATTTACGAATGTACCCGTAGTAACACTGCTGACAGCTGTTCTTCACGAGAGAAAGACTTAATGCGTGAACGCCCCCCAAGAACACCTCAACGCCCCCCCAAGAACACCTCAACGCCCCCCAAGAACACCTCAACGCCCCCCAAGAACACCTCAACGACCCTTTAAAAAAGATTGGTTCCAGCGCCCCCCCGATGTTGTCTGAACGCCCTCGTTGAGAAACGATGCGATAATATGCATTGTTATCTACCAATGCGATTACATGTTTAGATAACTTACTGAATTATCGCCTCCTGATAGGCTTTGTACACAACGGCTACAATTTGAATTCGTTTTATTTATTTATTTTTTTTAGTTGATGTACTTTTTTTTCCCCAACTTTTCATGCTCAAAGTTGGGGGAGGGCCCCCGAGCCCTACGACCATACCCTCAGTGTCCCTCTCCTCTACCAGGCGAGCAGCGGTGTGTGTGTGTGTGTGTGTGTGTGTGTGTCTGTGTGTGTGTGTGTGTGTGTGTGATGTAGCAGGTTGGCCTTGTCCCCCCCCAGCGCTCCGCAGGCGAGGCGACGGAGGGAAAGAGACAAGCCCCTGATCTCCTCTACCCCCCCCACCTCCCGACATCCCCACCCCCCGACACCCCCCCACACATCCCCACCGCTCGCTCTCTCCCCATTCCACTGGGACTGATTGGACAGAGAGGGGAATGGCCTCCACACACACACACACAACAGGCCTGGAGGTCCACACACACACACACCCAAGGCCTCGTGCCCCCCCCCCGCCAGGAGCCAATCCCCAGGCAGCGGGGTGTGTATTGATCTGGGCAGCATTGCCTTGATGCTCTCAGCCCTCCAGTTTCAAAGGCTGGACAGCTGTGTGTATGGGCTGTGTTACACACACCTCCCTCCCTCCCTCCCCCTCTCCCTCCCTCCCTCCCTCCCCTCTCCTCCGCTTCACACTCTTCTCATCTAGCCAGAGACAGATGGCTCTCACCTGATTGTGTGTGTGTGTATGCGCGAGTGTGTGTGTCCGTGTGTGTGTGTGTCCGTGTGTGTGTGTATGTGTGTGTGTCCGTGTGTGTCCGTTTGCTGCAGACCACACCCCTATCTCTCAGACCACACCCCTCTCTCTCAGACCACACCCCTCTCAGACCACACCCCTATCTCTCAGAAGTTCACTTGGAAGTTCCTCTCTTTCCTCCGTCAGACATAGTGAGACCCCAGGGACAAACATAGGGCCTCCCTCTCCAGCTCCTTCTGTCTCCCTCCCTCCCTCCCTCCCTCACCCCCTCCTTCTGTCTCCCTCCCTTCCTCCCTCCCTCACCCCCTCCTTCTCCCTCCCTCCCTCCCTCCCTCCCTCCCTCACCCCCTCCTTCTGTCTCCCTCCCTCCCTCTCCCCCTCCCTCCCTCAAGATTAGAGAACGACAAATAAGAAGGCAGTTTCGAGAGGGTCTGTTTCACAGGAGTGCGTTCCAGGACAAAGTATGTTTGTTTTGGGTATCAAATCCCCCCCCCCCCCCCCCACCGCACCACAACACCACCGCCATTATCTGAAGTTCAGTCATATCCCCGAGCTGTGTTCACAATCAGGAGGGAGGGAGGGAGGGAGAGAGGGAAGGAGGGAGGGAGGGAGGGTGGGAGGGAGAGAGGGGAGGTGAGGGTGGAAAGGAGGGAGGGTGGGAGGGAGAGAGGGGAGGTGAGGGTGGAAGGGAGGGAGGGTGGGAGGAAGGGAGGGTGGAAGGGAGGGTGGGAGGGAGGGAGGGTGGAAGGGTGGGTGGGAGGGGGGGAGAGAAGGAGGGTGGAAGGGAGGGAGGGTGGGTGGGAGGGAGGGTGGGAGCGTTTAACAATCAACCAAGCACCAGTAAGACGGACCTTTTCTAGCTGGGGCCCGCGAGGCCTCGGGGTAATCGGGTCATTGACGAGGTTCTCTGTTTGAAGATTAACTGGGTGAGGGTGTTTGTCTTCCATCTCTCCTTCTTTCACTCCTATTGGTGGAAGAGAAGTGGCAGCCTCTACAAGCGACCCACGCTAATCATGTGTTTTATTTTGAACACAGAGCCCATTTCAATTGCAGACTGCCAGAGAGTGTGTTTTAATGCGGTATATCTTTGAAGACCAACAACTGGCATTAGTAAAAAACAACAACAACAAAAAAAACAAGCGTAGAATTCAGGAAACTGGAAATGGATGTGAGGGGAGTCGTTGGGATGTATTCAAGGCCAGGGGGTGTTGGGTGTTGTTACGAGGGGGGTCAGCTAGGATGACTCCCCGATGCCTCCTGCTGGTTGAAGAGCATTATTCATGCCCTGGACTAATTGCATGATTAGTGTCACCTGTGAGTGTTTGTATGTGTATTTAGGTGTGTCCCATTTCCCTTGTTAGTTGTCCGTGCTTGTTTACGTGATGAGAACCCTTGCTTGTCTTATGGAAAATACTGTGTATTATATTTGACTGTCCGTTCGGTCCTGGAGGACTTTATTTACCTGTTGCTGTTTCCAGGTATAGTGACTGTATAGTGTTTTGTTATTTCTTTGTGTTTTGCGTGATTCTTGCGGTTAGTTGATGGAGCCTTGATCGCTCTCCTTTTGTTTTGTCGCAAGTTGTTTTGTACCCGCTATTATTATTTACTCGTTACTCAGAGCCTTGCTTGCTAGCCTTTACTTTTGATCTGTATCACTGTCCTGTTTTGGCTGATCATTGCATATCTCAGTAAGGAGAAACCTTATTTTATTCCTGTCACGACCTCCATTCATCTGAGTCGCACCGCACATGGGTCCAACACCATCCTACACCTAGAACTCTATACCAAAACGTAACAGGGTGTGTTCAAGGCAAGGGGTGTTAGGTTGTTCAAGGCCAGGGGTGTTGGGTTATACAAGGCCAGGGGGCCGTTCCACTAACGTTGATTAGTATATCGGCGATTAAAATAAATCAGGCGATCAGGCAACTCGGGATTGGAATTCAAGCCTAAGGTGATTCCTCGAACGAGGATCAGGCTTGTGTCATGAGTGTTCATAGAACACCGGCTTAGAAATCCTCGATATGGGCGCGTGCACGCAGACATAAAGAGCCCCAGGCACGTGCCGTGAGCTTTTAGATTGGGTAAGCATAAAATATAGAAATACACGTAATTACACATACACGCTATCAGTGAACGCAGTTTCAAGGAAATGCAATTTTGATGCCCTAGAACCCGCTAATAAACGGTAGTGTCACTTTGTGATCAGATTACCAAAAACAAAAAAAACAGTTGCCAGTTTCGACTATATCAGGGGTGCTCATTGTTCAATCTTTTGAACCAAGATACCAAGATATTTTCAAGTAGCCAGCCTGCTGAAATCTACAAGTCCAGTTTCAACATCGCAAACGCAGTTAACGCACACACGCACAACACAGACACACACCGTTTCCAACCTCCATAGTAAACTCACAACACACTTTCTTTTCACACTTTGTCACACAGGCACTTGACATCACATCACAAACCCTCCCTCTCTATCTCTCTCAAACACTTTTGGTCCAGAACCACTGGCACGGACAGCGACATTAGGCCTATCTCAGCGATTGATTAAGCAGCTCTCTCTCCAAACACAACGGCACAGGCCGACATTCAAAGGTAAAAGCAGAGGAAGTCTTAAATAAGAAGCCATAACCAGCAGCACAGCAGTACCCAAACCATATATCTACAAGCACAGATCGCCACCAGCCTCGTGAATCATATAAATCATATAAACCAGCAAAGAAGCCATGACGTAAATTTAAAAATGATATCTTACCTTTACTTGAAAACGAGGTCCATTCGCCTCTCCTTGCGAAGGAACACCTCTGTCACTTTAGTGTAGAAGTCACTCGCCTGTTGCTGTTTGGAAAGTCTCTCTTCAATTGAGATCAGGGCCAGTGATGAAAGGCGTCCTTGTCCAGTGCGATTTCGAGTGAGGGTCTTCACTCTCTTCAAAGTTGAAAATGACCTCTCAACAGATGCCGTTGTTGCTGGTATGGTTAGGACTAGTTTAATCAAATTTGTTGCCTCTGGAACTGTTTCAGCCAAGTCATGCTGAATGATCCATCCAAGCATCTCCTCAGGTGTTTTCTCCCTCACCTCTTGGATTTGGTAAAGTCCAACTAAATCTGCCTTAAGTCTAACGAAATCGAAATATTTATGATACAAAGCCAGGCTCTCAAATTTGGCTTTGTCAAATTCTTTTGACATTTGGTTAAATTGCTTGCAGTCAATAAGGCCAATGAAATTCAAACATTCGAAGTTGCTAAATCTAGCCTTCATCTGTGTGAGCGTGTCAAAAAAAATCCTGTATCTTCCTCTGGTCTTTGATGGGTTGGTTGGGTTTCGCTCGCCCCTCAGTGAGATTTAGCTGGCTGCGTTTCTGGTCAAATTGAGCGTAGCGCGCATCGAAGTCCTGAAGTTTGTTTTCCAAAGCGGTCATTGTATCTTGGATCCTAGAACAACAATAACCAATGTCCATTCCCTTCTTTTGCAGCACATTAAACAGCACATCAGTGATGTTGAAAATCTCCTCATAAATGTCTAGGAGAAAGCACGTCGAGGCCTTTGCCAGCCATGCATCATAGCCTGTAGCCATCATTAGGGTTTCATTATCCCAGTTTGTAGGATTATCGATTATCGACTGAAACATGGTCTGCAAATCCGAATATTGATGGTTGATTGTCTGAACGAGGCGTGAGTGTGAAGACCACCATGTCGGTGCTGCTCTTGGTAACCGGCGTTTGACGACCTCATCCAGGAGTTTTGTGCGCTTTGTCGATTTGTTGAAAAATGATGAAAGGCCTTCCACTGTTTTCAAAAATACCAGGCATTCTGGAATAGACCTCGCCGATTGCGATAATACGAGATTCAATTTATGAGCATAACAGTGCGTAAAAATAGCCTCTGGGATCTTTTCTCTAATCTTGGCCTGAACCCCATTTAAACTAGACGCCATAACGGCTGCTCCGTCGTATGTTTGGGCAACTAATTTTCCAAAGCAGTTAAATTTATCCAAAGCGCTCAAAACATAATCAGCGACAGCCCCGGCAGTTCTATCATTACTCACATCATCGAAACCTAAAAAGGCTTCTTTCACCTCTTGATTGAGCACGTAGCGCAGAATGGCTGAGATCTGGGCTCTGTTGGTTACATCAGTCGATTCATCGACCTCGACAGCAACAAATGGGGCTTCAGAAATCTCATTTTTGATGTTGTCGATGATAACGTCTCCGATTGCCTCAATCAGATCATTCTGGATCTTATTTGAAAGACCAGAGAAAACAGTGGATGATCTTAAATGGGTGGCTAAATTCGAATCATATTTGGCAATGAGATGTAGCAGTTCCACGTAGTTCCCACGGTTCAGAGATTCCTTGCCTTCCTCATTTCCCCGAAATGATACTTCTTGCTTAGCTAGGAAGCAGGTGGCATCTATTAATTTGTTTAGAATATCTCTATTCTCTTTTACCTTTTGGTTGTGAATTTCTGTGGCCAGTCTCGTCTGCTCATCCAGAGCTGAGTCGATGCGCGTCGTGGTGCCAAAGGTTTTCAGGGCTACTTGGCTTCTGATGTGTGTTGCCGTCTTCTCGTGTTTATTGAGCGCGTTGGTAAGATTGTTAAGGTCCTCGTAGCCTTTCTGAATCCACACACTATAACCTGTAGAAAACAGTGTACAGGAGTAGCAAAAGAGGCGATTGGTCTCTGCACAGCCACATAGCCATTTCTTCCGCTCATACCAGACTTGTTGGAACCCCCTAGCGACTCTCCCTTTCTGGGTGTGAAGATCGTTGAGCGGTGGCTTTGGCCGGCCTTTAGCCAGTAGTTCTGTTTTTGCAGTCCAGCCCAGTCTACGAAATCCCTTTAGGTCGCTGACACTGACAGTAATGTCCATATTCGCAAGTTATCCTTATTGATTTGATCGTTTGAGCTAGCATAAACTATTCTACCGGGCGAGAGAAAGTAGTGTGAACTTGTGAACTTGTGAACTTGTGAACTTGAAAATGATAGCCAATCAGTAGCTCTTATCGGAATGAAAGAACTACTCTGATTGGCTGAAAGCATGCTTACCCTGGTCACATTAAACAGCGGGCTGAGGCATCGGAAAAAAATAAAAAAGACATGTTCACGCATTCGAATGTACGCGAGGGAAAGCAGAGAGAGGAGTGCTTATAATGCAGAGTAGGAAGTGCTTTACTCCTACAGGTGGCGCTAAAAATGCGAAGACGAAGAGTCGATCTGTCGAAATGAAGATACTCCACTCTGCAGGGGTCCTACATTTGCGCAGCATTCCGAATTATTGATCTTTATGAAGACGGAAAAAGAAGATGTAAAATAGTGCAATACTGCCGCAATTAACAAGGCGAGGGAAATGGTTTGGCAAGAAATTGCTGACCGATTAAATGCGTAGGTCATACTAGCCCCAGTTATTGTTATATCTTCATATTTTAATAAATGAATATTTACTACTGTGGTGATATCAGCAGCAGGCTACAAGCCGTCATATCGTCACAATGGCCTAGTGGTATCGACCGCTGCCATAGTATTTGTGACAACTGACAATGAAATGTACTACCTGTAGGCAGGGGTGAAAGTGGTTTGAGTTTCTTACAGGAACTATAGGCTACTACCCCAACCTTCATCGTTTCATATTGTTCTCCTCCTGCCCCCAGCTTCATGCATCCCTGAACACACACATCGTGGTGTTGGTGTCGAAATTAGAAACACTTTAGGCCTGCCATGTTTCACCAAAAGTTTGGAGTGAGAGTTTTTGGTGGTGGAGCGACCCAAAACTGTGCACGTTTTGGTAGCGGCGGCCCCTCTCTCCCACACAATTATTTGTGCTAGTTTCCTGCAATTTTAAACCAGCACAAGAAATGAAAATAATTGGAACATTTGATAAAACAAGAGAAATTCAGATAATATATCTTAAGTCTTAATAAACAAATACAGTAGCCTACAGAGTCTAAAACAAAATTGGGCCTCATCAAGTGAACTCAACCCCTTGGTCAGCAGCAGAAAGAGCCTTGGTCATCATCTTATATACAGTGCATTGCTCATAGATGGCTATCATGTTATACAGTACATACCAGGGTTTTTCCTGGGTCAGAATCAAGCCTTGGAGGTTGATGTTGTGCGCGCGCAGCGAGCCCAAATTTTCTTTGAGGGACCCCCAATTGTTGTATTTGTATTGTAAATTGTAATTATTATTATTAATAATAATAATAATAATACGATGCGATTTGAAAGTACCAGTAGGCTACCAGATACGTATGCACATATTTTGCTACCAGGGTTGCCAGATGGAATTGACAATTTCCAGCCCAACCAGTCTAAAAGCTGTCGAATCCACCCGTCCAGTGTGACCAAAAGTAGCCCAATCTGGCAACACGGCTTGCTTATGGAAGCATATAGTGGACTAAATTCAAATGTTAATGCAATTTGAGATTGTATTTGCATGTTCCACTTTTGCATGCATTCTTTCAGACAATATTCAAATTCAAATGCAGTTCTAATGAGCGTATGTGTTTCCTAGAACATATAAATGCAATTGCTAATCACATTATTGCATTACAATTTGAATATTGACTCAAATAACGCAGGCAAAAGTGGCAAATGAATATGCTATTTTGGGATTGCATAGTCATTTTCACATTAGAATGAAAATTTGAATTTTGTCAGCTACAAAGCGGATGTGTTTACTAGAACATGTAAATGTAATTGCGTATCACATTATTGCATTACAATTTGAATATTGACTCAAATAATGCAGGCAAAAGTGGCAAATGAATATGCTATTTTGGGATTGCATAGTCATTTTCACATTAGAATGAACTTTTGAATTTTGTCAGCTACAAAGCAGCGCATGACTTTGAAAATTAAATGTCAAATGGCTTTGCATTATCATTTTAATATTGACAGCGAATGTGCACATCAGGTACATGAAAATGAAAATGCAAATCATTAGAATTGCATTTGAATTTGAATATTGTCTGAAAGAATGCATGCAAAAGTGGAACTTGCAAATGCAATCTCAAATTGCATTAACATTTGAATATAGTCCACTATATGCTTCCATACGGCGCGACTGTAATCCCGGTCGGACTGTCTCAGTGCCCAGTGCTGCCCACCCAACCACGTCGCGTCGGGTGCTCGGGTCTACTGTAAAGCAGGTTAACATGTCCTTTTCAAAGGTATTAAAATAGACGCAAGGAAACATAACGTCAGCCATGTGTTTCCTTGTTGGAAATTATGGATCGTGAATCGTGATTGCTTCTGCACTCTGCAGCAATCGGATTTTGATTGACAGGCAGCTGCATCTCTTCCCCCAACGGCGTTCCGGCACAGAAAGTCTTGCCGGAACGCAGCACCGGACCGTTCCAGCCCACTTTCACCTATGCCTGTAGGCGAAATCATTTTTCTGTTTTTTACATGTGCTTAAACTACAGATTGTAAGCTTTCAAATGATGCGTCATACATTGAAATCGGAAACAAATTGAAGACAACATGAGTATTTGAAAGTTGCTACACCTGAAATCACTAAGCAGAGAAAATGCCCTTCAAAGATTTTGTTTTTTCTCACCTTCACACAGCCAGGTAATGGGCGGTAACAATGTCTGGTTAACCCCACCCCCAACCACACCCCCACTCCCCCTCTGTCAGCTGTCAATATCTGTCAGTGTTAGTCATTGGGTCAGATAGCTATAGCTAACATTATTACCTAGCAAGGTATTACCTAAGCTAATTAGCCAGCTTATTATTATGGAGGCTTTATGGTTGTTGTAACTATTATTCTTTTAATGATACAAAAAAGTCTTGAATCAGAATCAGAATTTATTTTACAGTACACAATAATACAAATCTTTGGCTGTGGTTCTTCAACATTAGCGTTGCAGCAAGGTTTGATTGATTGATTGAAAACTGTATTAGAAGATTTGCAGAAGTAGGTACATGAAAGTACATATTACATACAAGGTCAACTAACAGGATAAAAACCCAAGAAAGCCACTGGCTTATTTCAATTGGGGTCACAACAATACCATCACAATAATCACAAGTAAATAAGTAGGCTAAAGTAAGTAATGATAAGTAATAAAGTGACAAGTGATGGTAGTCGCACTAAAGTGCAATCAATAGTGTAACATGCTGTGCAAAGTTCAACAAGATGAAAATGAAAGTGTTCAGGTATTTCTCAAGTAGTCAGGTAGTGTGCAATTCTTGTGTCCTAATGTTTTCAACATTAGCATTGCAGCAAGGTACATAATCACAATAATAAGTAAAGTAAGTAATGATAAGTAATAACGTTTTCTGAGCTGCTGTGGAGTCTGGTGGGCATGTGGTGTCTTTTGCCTCATCTGAACAGAATTCTCTGATCAAAAAGATACTTCTGTCTGGCCATGTCAAGTCTGAGTGGGCCTTGAGCATGAAGATCACCTCCGGGGGGCTTGACATCAGTGATTTTCAGCCATAACCACGCCAGGTTCCTTAGCATCAAAGCTGAAACAGACGGACGACAATACATTGAATTATTGCCCACAGTAAATGTAATAATATTACCGCCATACCCTGTTCATAAAATGAAAGTTCATACATGATAATGAATTACCTGAAGTGCTGGTAACTCAGGCAATCGGGAGGTGGAGGGCAAGGCCAGGCACAGTACCACAGCATGAAGTTGTTCTGAACAGTAAAATAAATAAAAATAAACACAGTTAGCTAGCTGTACACGGTATCAACAACACAACTTATAAGAACAGCATAATGTGCTATGCGATTGTTTTAGAAAGTCTTACGCAATACCACACATAACTTGGGAGCGTACCTATGTTCCCCGGGTCCTATGTTCCCCGGTTCCCCGCTTCCGAAAAAGGGTCCTATGTTCCCCGCTTCCGAAAAAGGGTCCTATGTTCCCCGGGTCCTATGTTCCCCGCTTCCAAAAAAGGGTCCTATGTTCCCCGGGTCCTATGTTCCCCGCTTCCGAAAAAGGGTCCTATGTTCCCCGGGTCCGATGTTCCCCGCTCCAGAAAAAGGGTCCTATGTTCCCCGGGTCCTATGTTCCCCGCTTCCTCCTGTGTGGAAGTCAGGCAGGCAGACCGTCTGATCCGCACCCAAGCGACCCCAGGTGTCGTTATGTGGTACTGCATGAGAGTTTGACGTGTCTATAGACATGGGTCTTAAGATGTCTTGGAAATATGAAGAACACAATGAATGTCATAGTATTGTCTCAGCATTTTATTATTTAAAAAACAACATACACAAATACATAATCATACTGTGGATTACTAATTGATAAAGACATTTACAGGAAATTGCAGGAACTATTATAAATAGGAACAAAATTATTTTGTGTACAACATTATTATATGAACAAAATGATTATATGTACAAAACCTTTTGTAGGTAGGACACTATTGGACCTCGGCCCAAATCTAGTACTGAACCTGACCCCCCATGCTAAACCATTTGGAAGTACAGTATACTAGGACTCCAATTCAGACACACTGGGGGGCTGTCACAAATCTACTAACTCTAATTATTTAAAATACAAATAAATAAATAAACAAGAATGTGTTGTGTAACAACTCCCCCAAGATTCCCCTCCACCACAGAGAGACTAAACTGTCCTTCTGAAAGAGACTACACTGACATCCTCCATCCCAGACAGACTACAATGACCACCATCACAGTGTGACATGGGAGAGTTACTCCATATGAGAGTGGAGAAACCTTTTCTTCAGGTAGCATGTGTTCCTGATGTTGTGGACTACTCTTTTATTAACAATTTCACAGTATTGCCCATTGGTGGCAGTTGACTTCATACCTATCCCAACAAGTTGGCGTGGTTCCCAAAAACATTTATGATGTAGGAACAGGAGGGTGTCAGTGATGGCTGAGGGTGGGAAGAGAAGCTTTGCTCCCTCCTTGTACTCTTCACAGCCTGTCAGGGGATCTTCTCTGTGGAGTGGCAGGAACACGGTCCCTTCAAACAGGAGCTGTGGATTCTCTGAAAATAAAATACATCAAGTATTAAGGTAGGCTATAGATTCCCATCAATATTTTTTATACAAGGTCTTTCAGTAAGACTATTTTACCTGACATGGTAGCCCATATGCCTGTGATTTTCATCGGTTGCCTGTGGTTCCTGTCTTCACCAAGTAGGGTTGGGTTGAGTTGGGTTGGGGTTGTCTCCACAAATGACCCAACTCTGATAGTCTTTATATCAAATCTGAGAATGAAATTCAGTATGCTAATTATAAAAGGGGTATGCTATTGATAATAGCATATCATTTAGATTGTTTTTAATTAATTATTTTAGATAATTCATTATTTTAAAATATTATTTTCTTTAGATAAACAACTAAAATAAAAAATCTAAATTAGATGCTATTGATACTGCATAGAAACACATTGATATAATATACTTGTATGTTTCAGGGGACAATGTTGCACTCTGATATTTAGTGTGTCTCTGTGCTGCTTGCCCAGCAAGAGGGTTGTCAATATTTTGGATGACAGGCTTTCCCCTTTTCCAAACCTAGGAAATAAAACAGCATGCATATGATTCAAAGAATGCTCTCTTACAAGAAGTTAATACTGACTTATTTGATAATTAATTGTATTAAATATTGTATTGAAATAATTAATACATTTATGATCAACCCCACCCTACCATACCTTTGGTCCGAGGAAGACCTGTTCTTGTGTCAGGATTCTATTCTCCATCCTCTCCATTAGATCAGGTTGCCGCATATTTTTTGACACCTGTAGTTTTGACAGCTCTGGCAACACCTCGTTTCCATGCTGCCTTAAGCCTGTTTTGGAACGAGTTATATTTTGGTACCAACATTCCTAGATATCTTTGGTATAACTGACATGCAGGAAATAATACTGTACATGATAAATACAGATAATACAGTTACTTAAGTAAATAAACACATTTTGAAGTAGATGTTCCTACCAAGCCCTCGTCTTTGCCGAAGATCAGTGGCCGACACTAATGCGACTGAACCAGATGCTCTGTATACAGGGGCATAGCCTGGCAGCCCGTGTACAGGTGTATTGTCTGCCACATGATTGGGTGCTGACAATGTGGTGATGGAATCCAAGACTGCAATCCTCTTGACCATGGTCTTCTCCATACTAACACCATTCTTGTGAGCGATGACAGAAGTACAACATTCATATAAAACAATTAGCTTTAAGCACCTATATGGCCTTGCAAATTAAATACTGTATGTGTAGTTACATTTACCCATGTCCTTGACCCTGTGGTGGTATCGTTCAAAGCGGTTGCAGTCTCCAATCATGGGGTGGCCCAGCACATCTGTTTGCTCTCCAGTGTGATAGCCACAATGAATGTTGGCACGGTTTGCAACATCTGCTTTCCATATCTTAAAGAAAATATGACACCAAAATGTACTTACTTCTGCTAAATGGTGTTAATATGAGTTAATATGTTAATATGAATTAATATCTAATCAAACCACACTGTTTTGATGCAAAATCCTGTAAGAAAAATAATATGTATATATAATAATGATATCAATAATAACTCACCCTCTCGAAAAGTTTGTGGTGGTCACATATCTCGACCTGGAGTTGCCTTGCTTCGTCATCCGTCAAACTAGGTGATCGGATCAAAGCCAAGTATTCAGGGTTCGAGTTATGTGGGAGCCAATGGGAGCTGAGCTCCCATAGAGATGGTCTGAGGCTCTCTGAGCTCCCATGAAGGCAGTAAAATCAAAAATCTGTGGGGGTCGCTAATAATACATTACCACAACTATTATTTGATCAAAATGTCAATGTAATGAATATTATTCAATTTATATTATAAATATTGTAAAATAAACACGTTTTCCAAAAGAACTACGCGCACCATTAATCTCCTGTGAATGACAGTATGCCTTTGACTGCCTGCACTTCACCACCAAGACACCATGGGGCGCAGTAGAATATTGTGCAACAGCAAAAGGTTGATTAATCAGCTGTGCGGTAAACCGTTGGAACACACAGTGCACAGCTGATTAATCAATTAAACCAATAGAGTGAGACACCAGTTGCCTTTCAGGAAGTAGTGAGATTGTGCACCTAGCCTATTATTGAGAAGCAAACATTCATTCATTAGCTATACAGGAGTATATACATACAGTAGTAGCTACCATGCCGCCCAAAAAAAGGCCACTGCTGCCGACCGGGTCATCAAGCCTAGAAAATTTCGGGTTTTTATCAAAGACAAATTTGACCCTCTCCCGTTCATCCAATCTTGGATAAAGAAAGGACATCGGACGTCAGCATCATGGGTTCCAGGACCGCGACCGCAGCCTACTGAAAACAGACCACTTTGGTCTATCTTGTCTCCGTAAAGGTAAGGTGGCTTTTACTTTTTACTAACCTAGTGTACTAACCTAATGTATTTTTCGCTCCTTCTGTATAGCAAAAATAACACAATTATTGGCCGAGATACATGTGTGACTATCGCTTTTATAGCTGTTGTTTCATGTGGGGCTGTTGATGTGGTGAAATGAGTAGCCTGCAGCTGTAGCGTCAGGATATGTTGGGATTTGAGGATGAGGATGATGTTTCGGTACCGGTACCGTTTTTAAAGTATCGATTTGTCACCGGTATCGAATAAAACCCAAACTGTACCCAACCCTAACTATATGTTTACATGTCAACTAATTAGCTAATTCATTTCTGTCATTTAGAGCTGAGGGGAGCAACAGAGAGACGGACAACAGGACAGCAACAGAGAGACAGACAACAGGACAGTAACAGAGAGACAACGGGAGAGGAGAGCAATAGAGACAGAACTGAATGCACTGAACTTTTTTTTATTCTTTGCATTATTAACACTGTTGTGTTATTGTGTTATTAAAGTGTTTAAGTGTTTTATGGTAAAGCATTATGAGTGGTGTGTGTGTGCAGGGTGCTCGTGAGTTGTATATTTTGGGGAGGGGGGAGGCTTGTGTATGGGGGCGGGGGGTCCTCACACAAAGGAGTAGCCTAGGGCCACTGACCACCTTAATCCGCTACTGCCTATAGCTAATTAAAACTTGTAAGTCCCATCGCTGTGTGGGCATGATTCGCGCGTGCATGAGAACATTTCGCACTGTTATTTTGGAGACCCCCACAGAGTTCAGCTTATAACTCGAACCCTGCAAGTATTGTAACATACAACACAGCACAGACAGAATACAGACCCACTACTGAAGCCTGATTTGTACTCCTGCGTCGAATTTACGCGCGGCTACGCCGTACCCTACGCGAGGGCTCTCCAAGTTTATAGTTCGACGTTGGTCGGTGTACTCATAGCGCATAATAGCGATCAAAACACTTGCTTGTTGTAAAGAAAATGTCTATAATGCATTGAAATGACAGTAAACTAAGATAATAAGATGGTTATCATACATTTTCAAATCTTTCAAATCTTTATTAATAAGTAATTACAGAAAAAGTAAATGACATTTCTGTCATGACTTCCGCATTTACGAGAGTCGGAATGTGACGCTACCAAGCGGACCAATCATAGTTCTTATAGATAACTTAACTTTAAATATGTCTATCATAAATATAATTTAAACCCAACGAACAGCCATGGGGCTCCCTGTAACTAATCATTTATTTCTAAATAAACAGGATTGTACATCTCGCAAATCTTTATTAATGAGTAATTACAGAAAAGGTCAATGACATTTCTGTCATGGCTTCCGCATTTTGGTCTACGAGAGAGTCGGAATCATGTGCTACCAAGCGGACCAATCACAGAGCTTACGGTTGCGTAGAAACTGACGCGTTCTTAAAATTTTGGAGATGTGCACGTCAACCGACGCCATAGGCAAGGCGGGCCCACGCGGGACTACGCAAGGCTATGGCGTTGATAATACGCAGAAGTCTAAATCGGCCTTGAGCCATACTCAACAAGATCTCATAAAGACGAGCCCCCATGTAGCCCAGGCTCAAGGCACTGTACACAAAATAAGGGGAGACCACACAGCTTTAAATCAGAACAAAAGTATTTATTTAATTAACTAACTTAAAGTACTTAAAGTAACAATAGATATGTTAGTCAGTATCATCAGTAGTGAATGCAGTGTATGGATGAGTGGAAGGTGTAGTGTAGATGTTGTAAGGTGTGTTAAAGTAAAAGTAAAGCTAAAGAGAGCCTAAGCTCAAAACAACCAAACCTGGTGGAAGGAGGAGAAGAGGGAGAATCAAGGGAGGAGCCAGCTTAAGTAAGCCACCTCCCCAGGTGCCTCAGATCACCTAATCAACCCCTCCATATATGGTTATGAGTGAGGCCCTGTCCACACCTATACGTTTTTTTGATAAACGTTTTTCGTATATAAAAATATGACCGTCCACACCAGCATGTTTAAACGCAATCTAAACGCTGTCATTGAGCATTCCACACCAGTAGTCGGCGATATAATATTATCCCCATAGCCCCGCTGGCCAATCAGACGCCTCTGTCTCTCAATGTTCTCGATCATTAACTGTGCATTTATCTGTAAACAGGTTAAAAGTCCAGTTAACAGTGAAAGAACTAGAAGCACTTTGTTCACATCCATTTTCCTCGCTTGTGTAGCCTCGACCACCGTTGCCTGTTGTAAACATAGTAGTTACTGGTGCCAGGATATGACGTTGGAGGGAACAGCAAACAGCTGCAGTGCGCATGATCATAGAAATCAACGCGCATGATGACGTGACGAATACAAAAAGCTCCGTCTATCTCGTCCACACGTCAAAAATATACGGCGAATATACAGCGTTTTTAAACATCTTCACTCTGGCAGGCGTTTTTAAACATCTTCGTTTTCAGGGGGCAAAAACTCGTTTGCGTCTGGACGAACCCCCCAAAACGAATATAAAAATCCACGTTTATCAAAAAAACGTATAGGTGTGGACAGGGCCTTAAACATCTTCGTTTTCAGAGGGCAAAAACTCGTTTGCGTCTGGACGATCCCCCAAAACGAATATAAAAATCCACGTTTATCAAAAAAACGTATAGGTGTGGACAGGGCCTGAGAGGGCTGCCACAGTATCCACTCAGCAAGATGTTGGCTTTAGTCACTAGTGTTGCGGCCAATGTATTCAACAGAGGCTGCTCTAAATGCCTCAAGGCAACACATAACATCTCTGGCTATGATGGGCCACATCTGAATGAGATGGAGTACCTCACAGCCAGTGGCACATGCCAAGTGATGAACATCTGGGAGCTGAAAGTATAATGTGGTGTGTAATGCAATTTCATTCAGAGCTATTCACACTTCTCACAGGACATGGACTTTGATGACAAAAATGTACTATTTAGTGATCTTAAAACAGTCTATCAATTAGTAATCCACAGTATGATTATGTATTTGTGTATGTTGTTTTTAAAATAATAAAATGCTGAGACAATACTATGACATTCATTGTGTTCTTCATATTTCCAAGACATCTTAAGACCCATGTCTATAGACACGTCAAACTCTCATGCAGTACCACATAACGACACCTGGGGTCGCTTGGGTGCGGATCAGACGGTCTGCCTGCCTGACCTCCACACAGGAGGAAGCGGGGAACATAGGATCCGGGGAACATAGGACCCTTTTTCTGAAGCGGGGAACATAGGACCCGGGGAACATAGGACCCTTTTTCGGAAGCGGGGAACATAGGACCCGGGGAACATAGGACCCTTTTTCGGAAGCGGGGAACATAGGACCCGGAGAACATAGGACCCTTTTTCGGAAGCGGGGAACATAGGACCCTTTTTCGGAAGCGGGGAACATAGAACCCTTTTTCGGAAGCGGAGCTAAGAAATCGGGGAACATAGGACCCGGGGAACATAGGACCCAGGGAACATAGGGATGACCCCCATAACTTACTAGCTAATGCTAGCTAGCTAACACGGCTAGCCCAACCCAAGTAACAAAAGACAAACAGTTAACTAACTGTACACAGTAGCAACAACACAACTTATAAGAACAGCATGTGCTATGCGATTGTTTTAGAAAGTCTTTAAAAAGGCAATACGACGACACAGAACATACTAGCTAATGTTCGCTAGCTAACGCGGCTAGCCCAACACAAACAAACAAAGGAGTGTAGGCTACTTACCCAAAAGCAGAAAGTGTTGTGGTATGTTGATCCCGTGAAATCCGTATGTTGTCCTAGTAAAGTTTCGTTTCTTGGGGACTTTCTTTGTGCCTTCAGTCATTACTGAACAATTCATTGGCTAAGCAGTGTTCATCGATGTACAAACTCAAAATACATTCTCAATGAAAACATTGAAACACGGCGCCCTTTGTGTCCCTCCCCCTTGAGCGAGCTCAACAGCCAATCACACCCAAGTGAAAGCGTATGTTATTTCTGCCACAAGCATGACAAACAAGCCGATTTTGTTGATAGATTATACTTATTTAATTAACGTAAAACTGTTCGGAAAAATAACGAGTGGGTACTTCACATCTTCAAGTTGAATGTTAGCTAAAAAAACGAAAATCTGAGTTTTAGGTCAGAAATAGTTTGAAGACTGATTTGACGTATTTCTGTTTTGCGAGAGGTAACTTAAAACACCCTCAGTCATCACATTTATTTGTCATTATAAGTCGGTGGTTCAAATCCCTCTTCAGACACACTTTTTACTGCATTTCGTTGTCTGAATCTAATCTAAAATCTAATCTAATAAAGTATGTATTGTAGGCTATAAAATTATGGTGCAGGCTAATTTACAAGAACTGACACGATTACAATGGTGTTTGAAGCATTTGCATGAAGGCTTCGGTTAAATGTAAAAAAATAAAATAATAATCACTTAAATCAAGTCTCGAACTCGCAACCTTCGGAACTCCAGCTGGTTGCCTTAACCACTGCGCCAGCCAGACAAAACAGCAGTGACAAAAACAATGCAAGTTGATAGACATACCTATTTATTTTATTTAATTTTTTACACTTTTTAATTTATTTATCTATCGATCTATCTATCTATCACACTTTCAAAATATCAGGTTATCTATCACACAATCAAACTATCTATCTATCGATCGATCACACTTTCAAATGATAAAATTATCTATCTATCACACAGTCAAACTATCTATCTATCTATCTATCTCGTGTGAAGTGAGAACGAATATTTCCTAAAAGACACTTGATGGAACTGGCGTTCGGGATATAGTTTCCGCCTGTGAGACAATTTTGACGCACATATTACCTAAACCAACCTCTTAGCCTGCTCGCGACCAGAATAACTCGGGAGGCTAGGTTGCATAGCAACCAAACAGCGAATTATTTGAGCCACATTGATGGAACCGAACGCAAGATAAAATTATCGCCGATTAGAACATTATCGCGGATTAGAAGATAATCGTGCTTCGTGGAATAGGGCCCAGGGGTGTTGGTTGTGTTCAAGGCCAGGGGTGTTGGGTGTGTTCAAGGCCAGGGGTGTCGGGTGTGTTCAAGGCCAGGGGTGTTGGGTGTGTTCAAGGCCAGGGGTGTTGGGTTAGGTTTGTGATGGGCACTGTTCTCCTGCCAACCTTACTACTACAACCTTACTACAAACTTACTACAACCCTACTACAACCTTACTACAACCTTACTATTACAACCTTACTACAACCTTACGACAGCAACCTTACTACTACAACCTTACTACAACCCTACTACAACCGTACTATTACAACCTTACTACAACCTTACTACAACAACATTACAATTACAACCTTACTACAACCTTACTACAACCCTACTATAAAAACTTACTATAACCTTACTACAACCTTACTACAACCTTACTACAACAA
>NC_137675.1:38398481-38643481 GCF_963989245.1 Nansenia antarctica | reverse complement strand
AGCGGGACAGTGATTATTTTGTAGACAACGGTAATAACAAGTGAGCAGCGTTATGAAAAGTCTACAGCTCAGAAATCTGTGACACGGCCACCACCACAACATCCAACTTCATCTGTCACTAGAAAACCCATAAAGACAGGTAGCGAAGTGAAGGTGTCTTTTTAGCTAACTTATTGGCTGGTTACGTTTAAGCTGTTATGTCTGTGTTCAAGGTGGCCATAGTTATATTAGTACCTACATCAAGAGCGTGGTGATAATGCGACCCTCTCGCTCACAATTGAGTGACAAAGTACTAGCTATCAAATAAATGTTTTTGCAACTGCAGAGCATTGTAAGTGGCTATTCGCCTTACGTTTCTAGGCAGCAAGATCACTACCAGCCGCTAGCTAGTGTGGATATGAACAAAATAAGACAAATAGCATGTCCCATAAAATGTACAGTTCATGCTTGACAAAAGTCATTATACTTGAATAATTAGAATATTTTTTCATGGTTTGATGTACCCTAATGTTTAATAATGTTGATATTTAGTGGCATACTAAAACCATTATACTAGAATAGTTTCATGTAATCTTTACTAATGTCAGTAAGGTGTACATTTTAGGCAATATGTATATTTGTATATACTTGTTTTTAGTTTATACACTATTCTTGTTGTTCATTTAGGAGGCGTGTAATTGATTGCCACAAAATGTCAACATTTTTTGTTAATGTTTAAAATAAAACTTTTCATGACCACTGTCTATTAGGCTAACTGATTTAAATGTAGAAACTGGGGTAGATCATCAGAATCATATCAATCATTCATATGAATTGACTTGTGACTTGCTTGACCTGAGCAATGACTTGACTTGACTTGCTTGACTTATAGCAGGGACTTGACTTGACTTGACTTATAGCAGGGACTTGACTTGCTTGGCTTATAGCAGGGACTTGACTTGACTTGACTTATAGCAGGGACTTGACTTGCTTGGCTTATAGCAGGGACTCCACTTGAGTTGACTTATAGCAGGGACTTGACTTGACTTGGCTTATAGCAGGGACTCCACTTGACTTGACTTATAGCAGGGACTTGACTTGACTTGCTTGACTTATAGCAGGGACTTGACTTGACTTGCTTGGCTTATAGCAGGGACTCCACTTGGGAGTGAACACCCTCTGGAGTGAACAACCTCTGGAGTGAACACCCTCTGTAGTGAACATCCTCTGGAGTGAACCAGACTCTGGAGTGAACACCCTCTGTAGTGAACACCCTCTGTAGTGAACACCCTCTGTAGTGAACACCCTCTGGAGTGAACACCCTCTGGAGTGAACCAGACTCTGGAGTGAAAACCCTCTGGAGTGAACACCCTCTGTAGTGAACACCCTCTGTAGTGAACACCCTCTGTAGTGAACACCCTCTGGAGTGAACACCCTCTGGAGTGAACCAGACTCTGGAGTGAACACCCTCTGGAGTGAACACCCTCTGGAGTGAACCAGACTCTGGAGTGAACACCCTCTGTAGTGAGCACCCTCTGGAGTGAACACCCTCTGGAGTGAACACCCTCTGGAGTGAACCAGACACTGGAGAGTCTTCTCAGTGACCAGGCTGATGTTTTTGCTGCAGCTCCAGGCTCTCCATGGGGCGATGGCTCCCTCTGTTTGTGAACCAGCATCATTACAACACTCAGACATGACTGCTGTGGAGCACGGCGGGTCCCCGTCCTGTTTAAAGCCGCAGCCCATTTCCAAGGCATCACGCGTTATGGTGCTGAACATAAGGTATCTCTTTACGCAGATGATCTCCTGCTCTATATAACAAACCCAGTGTCCTCCGTCTCCCTAATTGAATCTATTCTTAGAGACTTTGGATAATTTTCAGGGTACAATTTACATTTTCTGAGAAGTGAATGTTTTACAATTAATACTTTGGGCCAAAAGATTAAGCAGTCTTCAATTCGTGAGCTTAGAATGATAAGTTTCTGTCTCCGTTTAGGGCAGTTCAGAGATATTGAGCGTCAAAGTTTGTACATTCCATTATGTTTTGTGAAATGGAACCTTTGTAGTTTAAGAATTACTAACTAAAACATTTAAATATTTAAAAAATAACACCACACAGGCATTAATAAACACCTAATGGATCAATTATGTAAAAAATATATTTTGTTGTCAATTTTGACAAAAATGGTGATAGAACCTTATAATTCTAACGTCACAACTTCCCTTCCGTTTGTCTAATCTGGGCTTTAAATACCTGGGAATCAAGATTACGATCGACGTCATCGAACACCTGGCCAATACCACCAAGGCCCTCGTCATTCTCCTCCAGGAGACCCACTGCATTTCAGCAGACAAGCTAGTTCTACCAAACTTTGAGCTAGCTGGGTCTACCCTGAGCAGGAAGCATGGCCTCGCCACGTTTGTCCAACAAAGGTTGAGCTGGACTCTCGCTGACCAATCCCCGGCTGACTCGGAGATTGAGTGGCTGTGCGTGGACGTTGCCGGTCTAAAAATCATCAACGTCTACAAACCTCCACCCTCGCGAATCACACCAGTGTGTCTACCAGTGTTCCCCCACCCCTGTATCTATGCTGGTGACTTCAATTGCCAGCATGAAGACTGGGGCTACCGCACCAACTCACCCGACGGAGAGAACCTGGCTGTCTGGGCAGCTAACAACAGCCTGGCCCTGTTGTACGACCCCAAGGGCGCAGCCAGCTTCCGCTCCGGTCGCTGGAACACTGGGACGAACCCTGACCTGGCATTCACGAGTGCCAGCGCTGACAACCGGCTCCCCGATAGACGTGTGCTAGGAAAGTTCCCGAGGTCTCAACATCGACCCTCACTGATAACAACGGCCAAACTCGTGAACCTTGTTCCGAGTGAGCCAGTGAAACGGTGGAACTTCCGAAAGGCCGACTGGAAACGCTTCCGCCTCCTTACCAACAAATCCACAAGGCACCTCCCATCGCCTAACTCTAACAACGTGGATGAGGCGTACCGGGACTTCTGCGGCATGTTGTTGAAAGCGGCAAATAAATCCATCCCACGCGGACTTCGCATTAGCTACAAACCGTGTTGGGATGAGGAGTGTGAGAAGCTCCACTGTGCCTTCCTCCAGGCCCCTGCAGGAGCTGAGTCGGACAGGCTCGCAACAGCCTTGCTGTCAAGACTCAGCCGTAAAAGACAGGAGCGCTGGGAGGAGGCCATTGACTCCATCGACTTCTCGCACTCCAGCCGTAAGGCATGGAGTATCATGAACAATCTCACTGGTAGGTCCAGACACTCCCCCCGTCACTGCCCCATCTCTGCAAATAAAATCGCATCCCAATTTGTGAAAAGTGGGTCATACGAGGGCAAAGACCGCGAGTCGTCTCGACTTGTGGCAAAAGAAGTGTCAGACCTCTGGAGGGCCCCAACACCTAGCAGTGACTACATCTCCGGTGAATTCACCCCGGAGGAGTTCGCTGCTGCCCTCCAGCATCTAAAGCCAGGGAAAGCTCCGGGGCCTGATTCCATCTGCCCGGAGCTTATTCTCCATGCCGCACCCGCCTTGAAGTCCTGGCTGAGAGCGTTCCTCACTTCCTGTTTGCGCCAACTCAAGATCCCCAAAATCTATTCAGACATTTCTTTATTATTTACCCACGGCAACGGTTGGCAAACCTTTTAGTTTGTTAGCTAGCTAGCTAGCTTTGTGAGTTAGCAAGCTGAAGCCAGTGTGTACTACAACAGTGACACTAAGGCCAAACCTTTAGTTCCTTAGCAACGCTAGCTTTGTTTGGTAGCTATGGTAACGAATGCTTGGTTCGTTGTAAACGTTGTGTGTAAGACTCATGTTCAGAAGTGTAATAGATTTCAGAAATGTCAAATGTTTTTGTACTGAAAAACTATGTCATGTGGGTACTGTACACCTGTTGTTAATCCAATCGCATACGTATGAAACATGATTTCTCTGGAGAGCAACTTGTTGTTTGTGTGGACAGCTGTGGAAGTCGTCCTTCCTCACGTAACAAGCACCACTTCTATTATCGCCTCCTCTCAGGGGTGCACTTCCCCACTGACCCTCATCAACAGGACCCAGGTACTTTCTGACTCCACACAAGTGCTCCTTTCTGGTGTCTCCTGAAGGGATACCTAAGCAGGTGAACTACCTGATGGATGAAGGGATGGCATCGAGTAAGGGCAGCAACGCAGTTATCAACTACCTGCATCACCCCCCAAACCAACCACACTCACGCTACAAAAATAATATATATTATATGAGCACACTACCAGACTACTGGACAGGCTCCAGTACGTGAAATCCGGCCTGTGATTGGACCCTGTGATTGGATGCCTGTGATTGGATGCCTGTGATTGGATGCCTGTGATTGGATGCCTGTGATTGGATGCCTGTGATTGGATGCCTGTGATTGGATGCTTCGGAGCCAAGCGCATTTCCACCAACAGGCTCAGAGTCTGTCTATCACACCTCTCCAGTGCTGCTTAGGATGAGACAGTGGGTGTGTGTGTGTGTGTGTGTGTGTGTGTGTGTGTGTGTGTGTGTGTGTGTGTGTGTGCAGCCTCCTAGTGCTCCCGGCTTTGGTCGACTACCTCGCAGACACCGGGCGGAGGAGAGGAGCGAGGGAGAGAGATATTAAAGGAGAGGAGCGAGGGAGAGAGAGATTAAAGAACACAAAGATAGAACATCCGTCTTTGACTCACCGACACGCCGTTCCTTATTTAAACAGCTGCTGCCGTCTGAACCGCTGTCCTGAGAGAGAGAGAGAGAGAGAGAGAGAGAGAGAGAGAGAGAGAGAGAGAGAGAGAGAGAGAGAGAGAGAGAGAGAGAGAGAGAGAGAGAGAGAGAGAGAGAGAGAGAGAGAGGGGGGAGAGAGAGAGGGGGGGGGAGAGAGAGGGAGAGAGAGAGGGGGGGAGAGAGAGGGAATAGCAGCTTGAGCATTGTAAAAAGGCGTCTCTTTTAGGAGGTAAAAAAGGCACAACTGTTCTAGTGTTAAACATATGTGTGGTGGCCTGGGAAAACCCGTCGGATGTCGCTGGCGTTCGTTTGTGGCAAAGAGCAAAAATAGATGGAAATCGCGATTTTGGCGATTTTGATATTATGTGGTATTCTAGTACTTTGAACTCCATACTACATTATGGTGAATAAACATTTTAAGAAAACAAAAGAGAAAGTACTTATTTTTATGTTTTTGTGGTGGGTAGTTTGCTAGAGAAACAACGTCACGTTGAACGTGTCTCATTCTCAGTTAAGCAACGCACGCACACATGAGCGAAAGGAGAGACGATACTTCCACCTGTGTTATTGCCAGTTTACTGATGCTCATGTGACGGGGTGTATCTTTTCATGAATCACTCTCAGCTGGATGGCTCACGTTCATTTATTCTGCAGAAAACAGTGCATCAATTTCTGGACACGGGACTTGCAGGGTCATCGAGCTACATTCTAAAATGATGTTACACACGGACATTCACGTTAGCGCCATCATTGTTAACAACAGAAAACTCACATTAACAAACTTGTGATACGTTCCAAACTAACATACTATGAATGGGAAACTCAAAACAGCTATCTTACTTATCAAACATTCAAATAAAACATAGGTACATTAATAATCTCTTAAATTATATGCAATCTCAGACCCTGCAGAAAACATGACCTTACCGCATCAGTGGTTAAGAATGAACCGAGGGAGATCACGTTACGTCCCGTGCAATTGCACTGTCCAGCTATATTTACACAGCATCCGGGTCACGGACACAGCATCCGGGTCACGGACACAGCATCCGGGTCACGGACACAGCATCCGGGTCACGGACACACCCCGGATATACCACGTCATTAAACCCCTAGAGGGCGCAGTTTATACCTATTTTAGCTATAATTGAACTTGACCTTTCTACTCCGTTACATACACCCCCCTTAAATTATACTAAAATGGGGCAACAGCATGAAAACCGGAGGACAGTAAAAAAAAAACAGGAGCGAAAAAACAAACAAATGACAAAACAAAAAAAACAACGTGGATCTCGAGCACTGATGTACCAAAACTCAACATTATAAATTCTTCCATAAGAAGTGTGTAAGGACAGATTGGTACCAAAACCCGTACTTATCACAGAGGAGAAAGAGATGCCATCTACATCCCACAGTTGTACATAACTTTGCCCTTACAAGAGGATCTCATGACTCTAGGTCACGACTCAGACCGGAAGCAAAATAAATAAAGAAAAAAAACTGGATGCACTACGCCCCTACATAGACGCCGCAATGAAACTAAATGCAGAACTTATGAAAGGCTCAGTACTCCCTTTAAGCATCTGCCCTGACATCTCACAAATAAGCCTATTTGGGTTCCTAACACTCCTCCCACATCTCGTGACAACTGATGGAACTTGAGCACTCTGTGAACGTGTGCAAACTACCTGCTCCGGCTCAACCTCAACTAGAATTGGAAGGTCACCATGGGCATCACATCTAGCTTCAGGTGAGTGTACTGTGTCACATACTGTGTCAGGGGGATAATCAGTGTGGCAGTCAGGTACAGAGTCATCAGGAACACTATCCAGCAACTCATCTGGTCGGTCTTCCTTCGAGGCACTCGGCACGGGCATAGTCCCTCCGTTGACTTCTTCCTCATGGATGCTCTCTGCCCCCGCGTGCTCAGGCGACTCCAAGACCCAGTCCCTGGTGCGCAACCGAGAGGCCTCTTCAACATCAGAGGTGACAGAGCCCTGAACACTGGCACAGGAAGCTATAGACTGCGACTCCTCTAGGGATGCCGGGTTCCCATCTTGTTCCGGAACTGTCAAGAAGTCAACCGGAAGCAGCATGTTCCTGTGTACAACCTTCTCTCTATTCGTGACAACATCTCTGATCCTGTACACGTTGATGTCCGATCTCACAGACACCACATCGAAAGGAGTTGATTCCCACCGGTCTGCGATCTTCTTCTTCCCTCTCTCACCGATTGGCAAGCAGCACTTTGTCACCAACACCCAACGGCAGTCCTCTGACCTTCCGGTTGTACAGTTTGGCGTGGCGATCTTGTTCCCTGATGGCATTCCTTTGAGCGATCTGTGCTGCTTCAGAAAGATCTCTCCTCAGATGTTGCACAAACTCATGACGACTGACAACGGCAGCATCCTCCAGCACATGATGAAACATGACATCCACGGGCAGCCGTGGGACCCGTCCGAACATCAGGTAGAATGGCGCGAAGCCCGTGGTCTCATGCACAGTGGAGTTGTAGCAGAAGGTCAGTGTCTGGAGCATCTGTGGCCACCTGGACTTGCTCAGTGGAGGGAGGGCCCTTATCATGCCCCCGAGGGTCCTGTTGAACCTCTCTGTGACGCCGTTGCCCATGGGGTGGTATGGAGTCGTATGGGACTTATGCACACCTGCCATCTCTAGTAGATCTTTTAGAAGCCGACTCTCAAAGTTAGCTCCCTGATCCGAATGGATTCTTTTGGGGAACCCATATATGCAAAAAAACTTGTCCCATAGACAGCGGGCAACTTGTTTCGCAGTCTGGTTCCGACAGGGGAAGGCAAGAGCTACTTTAGAAAAATGGTCCGTAACAACAAGAACATCAATGGTCTTCTTGTCGCTCTGCTCTGCGGTCCAAAAATCGATGCACACTAAGTCCATAGGAGCTGAAGTGCGGATGCTCTCAAGAGGTGCTCGGGCGTGTGGTTCAGGAGTCTTCCCCAAAATACATCTCTGACAGTGCTTCACGTGATTCTCAACATCCCTCTGCATGCCTGTCCAGAAGAATCGTTCACTGGCCAGAGAGGATGATCTTGAGCGACCCTGGTGGCCAGCAGCATCGTGGACTCCATGCAAGACTTGTCGCTTCAGAGCTTCTGGAGTGACGAACTGAAAGATCCTCTTGTCCCTGATGCGGTCTCTCTTCACACGGTAGAGGAGTCCACTACGCACTCTCAACTTCTTCCAGTGTTTCAACAGCCTGAGCACACAGCTAGACTCAGCTGTTCTCTCGTGTGCATTTGGTTTCCTATGTCGCTGCATATAAAAGAGAACCCTGCTCACTACAGCATCTTGTTGCTGGAGATTGTGTAATTGACTCTGTGGGATGGCGATGGAAGGGTCTTCCTCGGGCAATTGCAAATACTCCGGATTAATGTAGGGCAGCTGAGAAACACCCCCAGTACGATGGACGTCCATGACAGCAGACACCTCCTCAGCACTAATGGCACCTCCAGAAGACTCAGGACTCAGGACCTCATCTGTGTCGACATCAGTGTGCTGAACACCTTGACAGTTGGTAGTCAGCCGGAAAGCGTCCTGCACCGTACCAGCCACTACTCCATTCACCTGATCCAGCAAGGACAGGTAAGGCTCCCTCACCAGGCGATGGCTCACACAGGACTTAACAAATGGCTCACGGCTCAGCGCATCAGCGACTATGTTCCTAGGCCCTGGGATATAATTCAGATCGAAATCATATGCAGCAAGTTTGGCCACCCACCTCTGTTCGCATGCATCTAACTTGGGCTTCGTTAGGATGTAGGTCAAGGGGTTGTTATCCGACCACGCTGTGAAATGCACTCCCTTCAGCCAGTGGGAAAACTTCTCGCATACAGCCCACTTCAATGCCAGGAACTCAAGTCGGTGAGCTGGATAGTTCAACTGAGCATGTGACAGCGTCCTACTAGCGAAGGCAACTGGTCTTGCAACTTTATCACCAGGCTGGAGCTGAGAGATGACGGCGCCAATCCCATCGAATGAAGCATCCACTGCTAGGATAAATGGCTTTGCGAAATCAGGATGGGCCAGGGTTACAGAATGCAGGAGATCGCGCTTCAATGTCTCGAAAGCATCCCTACACTCGGGCGTCCAGTCAGCTGGTTTGAGCTTTACAAGATTGTGACATTTCTTCACTGGTTTTCTCCCTCTGCGTGCCTTTTCTCCAGCGTTCTGTCCAGAGAGAAGCTTGAATAGGGGTCTGGCCTTAGAGGAACAATCTTCAATGAAGTGCTGATAGTAAAGCATCATGCCCAAGAAGGACCTAATCTTCTTCTGTGAAGGAGACACCCCATCACTGTCCATCAGATCGGATACCTGTACTTGGCTAATGGCTTCAACCTTTCCAGGGTCCGTCTGCACTCCTGACTCATTGATGATATGGCCGAGAAACCGTACTGATTTCCGCAGAAGATAGCACTTCTTTGGAGCCAATTTGAGATTGTTGTACTTCAAACGAGAGAAAACCATCTCTAGACGCTCGAGTGCCAGCTGTTCTGTAGGAGCGAAGACCATAACATCGTCTAGGTAGCACAATAGACTGGTGAAATTCTGATCCCCAAAGATCGAGAGCATCATCCGCATGAACGTAGCCGGGCTGTTGGACAACCCTTGAGGCATCCGGTTATATTCATGCAGGCCAAAGGGGGAGGAGAACGCAGTGTATTTCTTGTGGTCCTCATGTAAAGGCACGTTGTAGAAACCAGAGGTAAGGTCCATTGTGGAGAAGTAGGCATTACCACCTAGTGCAGCCAGCGCGTCAGCCTGATGAGGCAGCGGATGTGCGTCTTTCGTTGTCCTCGCATTAAGCCATCTGAAGTCCGTACAGATGCGCAATCCTCCATCCTTCTTCCACACAAGAACCAAGGGCGAGGCATATTCGCTGTTGGACTTACGAATTATGCCCTTCTCCTCCATGTCGTTGATGGCAGACCTCAGCTTCTCGTAGTGGTTCGGTGGCACTCTGCGGTAGGGCAGGCGAAATGGCCTCTCGTCCACCAGATGTATCTTGTGCACGAAGTCAGACGCCTCACCACAGTCCAACTTGTGGCGTGAAAAGATTGACTCGTATTTCACAACAAGCTGACAAAGCTTCTCTCTCCACAGGTCAGAGACTTCACACGCGTCCAAGTCTAGGTCGCGTAGACCAAGTTCCTCCAGTGCCTTTCTGATGTCTTCTTTGGGCCTTGCTACAGACTCACCAGTCACGGATTGTGGGGAAGACTGAATGTGGTCGGGCGGGGACAGATCTTCAGCGGCAATGCAGGGGAACACGTCCGCCAATTTGGTGTTTCGCTTCAGCACTACCGGCTCACCGGTGGGATTCACAACCTTCATAGGCAGCCATCGGTCGCCCCACAACAACAACTCTGCCAACCAGAACTTTATTCGGTCTGCATCTGGACTGAGTTGGTTCCACAACCACCGTACTGCCCTCTGATATAGGTGCCGACACCGGGAGTCTGCCCCATACAAGATGCTCACTATTTGGCTGTAGCACCACACACTGTTGTAGCTTCAGTGTGCCAACCTTCTCAGGCACTGTCTCACCCCTCCATCTCTCTGTATTGGAAAGGAGAGAGAAGAAATGATGACAGTCCCCATCACTGCCACCACCATGTTCAGATATCAGCCGCCAATAGCTGTCAGTCTTCCTCATCAACTCTAGGATTTTCTTGATGGCATTACTGCCTAGTATCATGTCATCGGTCTGTCCAGGCACCACAAGCATTGGGATGACCATCTTGCAGTCATACACCACCACATCGACATTGTATATTGCCTTAGGTACAACTCGGTGACCACCATATCCTATGATAATGACATCATCAGCGGGGCATCCTCTCAGATCAGGGTTACGCTGCAAGAGACGCGCCTCCGCAGCCTCGCTAAGCGTGCATGCCATAGAACCACTGTCTATCATCGCTCTAAGAGAGACATCTGCAGCGGAGACAGTGGTGTAGAATAAACTATCAGACCTTTGGACTCGGTGTAGACCTTGAAATACTACTGTTTTGTTCGAAGGCGTTCTGGAGATGAATGACTTGTATGTTGACTCACAATCAGCCATTTCATCATTGGGAGAGATATCAACAGGATCTGCACAGTCCTCCCTTGAATGCAGATCTATAAGTTTCCCTGCTGCGCCGACTGGGCACGCCCCTGCATCGGACACTTGGATCTGGGGTGTCCAGGCGAATGGCACTGGAAGCAGAGCCTCTGGTCACGGCAGTGAGTCCAAGCAGAGTGTCTAGCGTCGCCACACACAGCACACGGCAGGTTATTCAGACCCTCAATCCTGGGGGGGCTGGGTCTATACTGCTTGTTTGACATGTCCTTAGCAGGAGCAGACTTCTCCACTAGGACTTTCTCTAGCATTGAGATGATACGTTCAAAGGCCTCTGCCCCCTTGTCTGGGCGAGTATCCTGCTTTTCAGGTGAACACATATCAGTGCCTGACATCTCAACTCTGTTCACTAGCACACCCTCACTGGGCCTTTTACTCACGGCTGCGGCAACACCGTTCGAGCACACCTGAGTGTGGAACTCGTCAAGTACATCTTGGACCTCTACAGCAGTCCACTTATCGATCGTCTTTGATCTGAAAGTCATGGCAAGCTCTTTGGATGGACAGTTCCTGATGAACATACGTGTCACCTCCAGGAGAGGGCACTCAAGTGTTTTACCTTGTTCTTTGAGGCGATCAGTGGCAACATCTGCAGCTTGATTGAGGCGTAGCCAGTAGTCATACGCATCCTCACCACTCTTCGGCAGCGTGGTGTAGAAGTCGGCTAGGGGGATAGTTGAACAGGGAACAGCAGCAAAATGCTTACGTAGAAGACCATAGATGGCCTCTGGGTTTTCAGCGACATTAATGCCACTGCTCCTCGTCCCATACTTCACTACATCCTTAGCCCTGCCCCTGAGATGGGTGAATATTTCTTCCGCCTGCTGATCTGCTCTGATGTTCGCCTTTTTCACATAACTCTTCATTATGTCTTCCCACTCACGCACATTCACTGCGTCCTTATCATCCCCTCTGAACGTTGGAGGCTCCTTCACCCTCCTGTGAGGTACCAACTGGACTTGGGACAGGTCTAGACTCTGGGTGGATGTATCAGTGGGCGTGGTCTGTGCATGCGCAGTGCTAAGAGGAGGTAGCGTTGAGTCAAGGCGTGCAAGTATGCTATCTGCCAGCTGTAGACCAACATCTCTAATTATGTCACTCATCTGGCTCACTACATTAGGTAACTGGAAAGCAGAGATTGGGGATGGGGCATCACTGACCCGTGTGCTCGGTGCATGATCAATGTCGTGGCTCTGAGAAGGAACTGTGTCCCCACTAACTGAAAGGGGCCCAGCAGCATCCTGACTACCCACAACATGAACATCACCCCCCTGAACAGGACTATCATAACTCAACACTGGAATCCCCCTACCTCCACTGAGGAGGATCGCTCTACCCCTCCCAATGCTACTGCTTAGTGGCGTACTGAAACATCCTGGTCTGTGGCTCATGTTGAATTACAATTCAAGAAAACAGTACTATACAGACTAATCAGATAAAAGACCAGTAAAGAAAAATGTCACCAAAACAGCAATAAAACTAAAATAAATCACAGATCACATTCATTAATTCAACAATCCATTTGTGCATAACATCACCGAATGAACTGAGTGAAACCATACGCCGCCCACCAGACAGCACGCAGGAGCGGTCCAGCAGAGTGATCCAGAGAGTGGTCCCGGGTCAAGGTGAAGAGTTGACTTCAGGTCCACAGGTCACGGCACCAATGTGACGGGGTGTATCTTTTCATGAATCACTCTCAGCTGGATGGCTCACGTTCATTTATTCTGCAGAAAACAGTGCATCAATTTCTGGACACGGGACTTGCAGGGTCATCGAGCTACATTCTAAAATGATGTTACACACGGACATTCACGTTAGCGCCATCATTGTTAACAACAGAAAACTCACATTAACAAACTTGTGATACGTTCCAAACTAACATACTATGAATGGGAAACTCAAAACAGCTATCTTACTTATCAAACATTCAAATAAAACATAGGTACATTAATAATCTCTTAAATTATATGCGATCTCAGACCCTGCAGAAAACATGACCTTACCGCATCAGTGGTTAAGAATGAACCGAGGGAGATCACGTTACGTCCCGTGCAATTGCACTGTCCAGCTATATTTACACAGCATCCGGGTCACGGACACAGCATCCGGGTCACGGACACACCCCGGATATACCACGTCATTAAACCCCTAGAGGGCGCAGTTTATACCTATTTTAGCTATAATTGAACTTGACCTTTCTACTCCGTTACACTCACAATAAGCATAAAGTAATAAAATCTTAACTAGAAGACACACAAATGGATCTGTTCCTCGCATACCGACGAGGCGAGCAGACTAACACCGCATCACAAGCAGACAAACGAGACCGGCCGATCTGCATAGGCTCCTCCCCCGACCCGGAGGAGAAAGGGGTAGTAATGACCTTTCACTTTTTTTGACATGATACATTAAAATGCTCATAACTTTTTAAAATAAAGGGCTATCTCAGTCATTCAACCAGTTATGAATAGCTGAGAACTTCTAATTTATGGAAATATTAAAAAATGAAAATGTCAAAATGCCACCATGTGAAGGGTTTTCCCAGGCCACCACACATATACGTAGTTGTTAGTTGAACCATGTCCATGACTGACGGACAGTGTTCTACCTGGCCTCAATGTGACCCCGCAGTCTTGCCTTCTGGACTGTTCCCCAGTAAATGTGTCGCGGTCTGGTGAACTTGCAAACAACACGCTCACTGGGAGGGGTCAAAAAGTGAAAGTGAAACTAATTGAGTCAACAATATCTAGTTTTTTTTATTTTTATAACAGCAACTTAAAGTACCCACTCGATATAATAAACAACAGTTTAACGATCACTAAATACGTATAATTTGTCGATTGGATTCACTGTTCTCGTTTGCCGGAGGCTACCGGTAAGGGAGACTTGACTTTTATACTTTAGTTTTAGCTTGTGTTCAAAAGCAAGAACTGTGTGTTCATCTAGTTATGTGTAGTAATGTGTTTTTAGCATGTTGATATTCTATCAACATGTTGTGATGTTATTAAAATACAGTTTAGACCTTCGTAGCGATGTGTTTTGTTAGCCGCTAGCTGTTAGCAGCGTTCGTAGCTGTGGCTGTGTTTAGAGTCACTTTTCTCCCATTCAGTGTTTGAGGTGTACCAACATTCAAATACGCCTGTCGTGTTAAATTGTTCTCTGATTTCAATGTATGACACATCATTTGAAAGCTTACAGTCTGTAGTTTAAGCACATATAAACAACTGAAATTGACTTTGCCTTCTGGTTGCACATTTCACCAGACCGCGTCACATATGTTCTCTTCACCCTAAAGAGATGAACAACTTCACTACTGGGTGCAGAGGACATATGTTTTGACATGTTTTGCCACTTGGAGGACGACAGAGTGTGACATTGTATTCATAACCTGTTCTCTTCTAACACTACAACCAGCTGCAATTAGTCCAAAATGCAGCAGCGAGAGTTTTAACCAAAACTAGCAGAAGAGCTCATATAACTCCTATTTTTGAAACTCTACACTGGCTTCCTGTTAAGTTCAGAATAGATTTCAAGATCCTTCTGCTTGTTTATAAAGCTCTCACTGGCACAGCACCAGAATATGTTCAGACCTTCTGCTAGCATATCAGCCCAATAGAGCTCTCAGGTATTCTGCTAGCATATCAGCCCAATAGAGCTCTCAGGTCTGCTAGCATATCAGCCCAACAGAGCTCTCACGTCTTCTGACGCTGGTTTTCTCAGTGTACCACATGTACAAAAGAAGAGATTTGGTGAGGCTGCATTCTTATTTCATGCTCCAGATTGTGGAATGCACTGCCAGTTTACATTAGGAATGCAGCCTCAGCACATGTGAAAGCTTTCAAATGATGCGTCATACATAGACATCGGGAAAAAATGTAAGACGACATGAGTATTTGAAACGTGTTAACCCTGAAAACTAAATCCTGAGGAAACGGCCTTCAAAGATTTGGGACTTGTTCACACCTTCACACCGGCAGGTAATGGGCGGTAACAATAGCTGGTCAACCCCACCCCCAACCACTCCCCCTCTAGATTGACAGCTATCAGCTGTCAATACTGGTCACTGGGTCAGACAGCTATAGTTATACAGCTATAACATTATTACCTAGCAAGGTATTACCTAAGCTAATTACCCAGCTTATTATTATTTATGGTTGTTGTAACTGTTATTGTTAGTCTTTTAATGATACAAAAAAGTCTTCAATCAGAATCAGAATTTATTTTACAGTACACAAGAATAACAATATTTCGCTTTGGTTCTTCAACAAGGTACATAGTCACAATAATAAGTAATAAAGTGATAAGTATAAGTGATGGTAGTCGCACTACAGCAGAACAATAGTGCGACAAGCTGTGCAAAGTACAATCAGTGTGCAAACATTAGTGTTAGTCACTGGGTCAGATAGACTTTTCAAAGAGAACTTTACAGTACTTAGCTAGATATTGCTAACATTATCACCTAGCAATGTTATTACTGTAGCTAATTAGCCAGCTTATTATTATGGAGGCATTAAGAGTAATTTGCTGATGTCTTGTGCTGGAAATAGTGTAGTGCTCAGTAGTCAATGTCCAGCCTTATAGTTCAGTTTCAAGTATAGTTGGAACTGAGAACATACAACAGACTATACACAGGTAAGCATGCAAGGTCTGTGAATTGACTATCAATAGATAATAAATCATGACACAGTTCAAAATGCTGTATCTATGCCCAACTGTTCTTGTTATTCAACAAAATATTGCCAGTGAGTTGTTGAGCTGCTGTGTCTGGTGGGGTGGGGGGCATCAAAGCTGCAACAGAAAGAAGATAGTACATTAAAATATTGCCTACAGTTACTGGCACTCCATATTCATAAAATACTACCATACCATGTTCATAAAATAGCTAGCCTAATCAGGGTTTCCGTTAACCGGTAATTACCGGTCTTTGTCCGGTAAAATTTGTTGAAGTCTGACCAATTTAAACCTCTTCGGTCATAATGTCCGGTGAAAATAATTCCCTCTAAGCACAATTTGAATACAATTCGCTAAAGTTCACATTCTGATTCCTTCTATATTAAAAAAGACGAATATATAGGCTATATATTTCTTTTATTATGATATGATTTGACGCCGGCATGATGATGACTCCTAATGTGTAGGCTAGCCTATGCGAAACAGCGGCGGCAGGGTTGCCAGATGGGATTGACAATACAGCCTAACCAGTCTATTACCGCTAAACCCAGTAGCCCATTCGGCGATAACCCGGCCCATCTGGCAACCCTGCGCAGCGGGCCACCATAATAATAACTTTTATTTGTATAGGCTAGCGCTTTTAACCTGCAAACGTTGCAGCTCAAAGTGCACCATAGCGAGCGAGAGGTAAATATGGCAAGACAAAGTAAGCTTAACAATTACTTCATGAAACCAAGCTACAATGAGTCTGACTCTAAAGAGATGGAGGCGTCTCGAGGGTTCAGAGTTAAATGGAAAGAACATTTCCCCTGGCTGCGTTTAGATGGGGAAGGAAAAAAATTCTGCTCACCGTGCAAAAAATCAGGGAGGAATAACGGATTCACGAGAGGAGCATAATATAGCATATAGCGAATATGAGAATGTCTCACTGATCACAGTCGGTGCAGTGAGCACATATCGGCGGTCAGTTTGAGGCAACAGCAAACCGCTATAAAAGGCCACTGTGAGCAGGCTAATGAAACGGCTAACAATAAGCTGCACTCTCAGCTACAAGTTGCATTTCACATGGCAAAAAATGGCATCGCATGTCATCAGTATGTGGGACTGACTGAGCTACTGAAAGCAGTTAAGGCTCCAGATTGTGTCTTGAGTGAGGGAATTTACCGCCACAGCGACTCTGTTGACATTGTGGCGCGCGTTCAGCGCTGGACATGGCATAGCGCGCATGCGAATCATGAAATCCTATATTATATTTATTATATAGCTCGCATCTAATCGTATCGGATGAGAAATAGACATTAAACGGCATATATAGGCTACACAACAGTAATCACCGCGACAAACAGCTATATTATATTTTAATATGATGACCGGAATATCTCACGTTTGTCCGGTAAATTGAAATCTTCCCGGACACGTTGACCGGCACAGATTTTTTCTAACGGAAACCCTGAGCCTAATACATGACAATGATAATTACCTAAAGTGCTCAGAGTAGTGTGTTTGGCATTAGCCAACTAGCGGCTAGCTCGTTCATAACAAACAAAGGAACACATGTTTTTAAACTTTTAACATTTCTGTAATCTATTACACTTGACATGTTACAGTATTCCAGTATTACACACTGAACATGAGTCTTACACACAACGTTTACAACGTAGACATACTAACCGTACTTACAACATAGACAGACATTTCCGAGCTACAATGCTAGAATGCTAACAACAATGGTGGCCAGGAACAATGTGCTTTCAGTTAGTTGCTAGTGGGTAATAATAAAGAAATGTCTAAATACACGAACACACTGGTTTCAACTAGTAACTAACTTAACTAACAAATTCGCTATGTACATAGATCTGGCTCATAATAGATCTTACCTTACGAGTCTTAGTGGAGTGAACAAACAAGCACTCTACTTCCTGACTCCTCTCGTAGCCAAATCGATCGACCAATGAGAAACAACCTGGAACCAGTTCCTCCCCTCCCACAAGGGAGAATTTCTCAGGAGGATTCCTGCGAAAAATAAGCTTATTTTGTTGATTAAGTACACGTATTTAACTATTGTAAAACTGCTCGAAAAAATAACGAGTGGGTAGTTCAAAACCTTAACTTGTGTCTGGTGACAAAAAAACGAAATCAGATTTTTTGGTCTAAAAAACTTTGAACGCAAATATTAAGCCTTTGCACTTTGCGCCCACATCGCAATTCGATGACTTTGCGTCACATATGTTCAAGTCAAGACTAAAAACCCATCTTTTTAATAGTGCCTTTAACACTAGAGTCGCAACGTTTTTTCACCTACTTTTAGCGCGATGAGGTGTCGAATCACACGACCACTCTTCACAATGGGGGAGTGTGTACTGACGCACAAAGATCGCTGGATGGCGATGTCACACAAGAAGAGAAAATGACAAGCTCACTACCTCTAAAAATGCATACATTTTCTATGCGCAGAGAAGCAGAGAAGCGGGGAAATTATTAGCGCAATCTGATATGAAGCTTGAGTCAGCTGAAAACGAACTATGGAACAAATTAAATGATATATATGGAGAGGAGATTGATTGAGACTGCGAGAGATTTACTAATGAATGAAAGTTGATTATCATTATTTAAAAAGAATAGTAATACATATTGCAATATTGTGTTATCATAGTTATGAGCTTCACAGTGATAAAGTCTGTTTATTTGTCGCAACTGCTCACAGGGGTTGTTATATGTGATTATATGGAATGGCTGAATATGTTCATTCTTTTTATATTGATTACATTATATAATTGTATTTGGTATAATGACAAATAAACTTGAAACTTGAATGATCTCACAGGAGCGCGTACCTGCACAGAGCGTTCATGTGCCGCAACCTGTTATAGTTAGTTTCACCTATATTAGTGAAAAGAGCTGCAATAAAATACATGAAAGAAAGGAGAGAAAGAGTACAGAATGATAAATCATTCAGAATGTTATTGGTTTTAATATTTCACAATCTGCCAGAATAAGCACGCTCCCTCGCACGCCCAGCCCATAATTTTTGATGCCGCTAATGTATGTAAATGTGTAATGAAAAGTGTGACAATGTTGAAAGACATAATCAAAATATAAAACCTGATTGGATTAAATAAGATTCTGTTGTGATTGTGTTGACATTGCTGTGATGTCAAAAGAAATCTTGGTTATGTAATGTGTAAAGTGGAGAGGAGATTGATCGGACTGCGGGAGTTCCCAGTGCGCACCAGACGTCTGTCTCTCTTCAGAAAGAGACCTGGAAGACGTCCATACCAGTAAGTACAGAATTGACTTAACTTGGATGATGCACTGGTATTTAGGCCTACTGTCACTAAATATTAGTCTTCATGTCCAATTTTCAGAATTTAAGTGTGTTATGGAGAAGCTGGTTGCTATTCATGAGGAGGTCCGCCGCATGGGGAGAGCAGAGCCACACGCCTCGGTTTGTCATATCATCAACAGAATGGAAGAGATGGAGCAGTTCAACAACCTGGAGGAGAGGCTACAACGTGAGGAAGAGAAGAAACTGATGGTGACATTTGATTTACATTACATCAATTTAGCTGACGCTTTTATCCAAAGCGACTTACACATTGTGTTTTAAGTTGATGCGCAAGTAAATGGCATAACATCAGGTAAAATGTTTATTCTTGATTATTTGATTATTTTCCACTCAGATTTCACAGCTAAGCAAGATTGGAGGAAAAGATGTGAAGGACTGCGCAAATAAGATCATGGACAGGTATGCTACATTGTATAATATATTGGTTATAGGCTTTTCACCAACAACCTCATGTCCAAGTTCAACATGAAGGGTCATCGCTCGAAGACCGCTTTTCAACCAACCAACCTCTACACCGTTCTGAATGGTATGGCTAATTTGGAGATTGTGAAAGCAAAATCGCATCCTGTTGTGTGCTGTTCTTGTTAAATTGTTATTGCGTCAATTTCTGCAGTAAATGTCCTTACGGATGCTTTTAGTCTACTAACTTAAACTTTTAAATGTGAGCTCGCAAGATCAGTATGGTCTCAAGGCTAAACTGATCCTGGATCAACACTCCGTCTCTGAGATGATTAATAAATAGGGGCCCTAAGTTCAAGAAACATACTTTATGACACACCATATGCTCTGCCTATAAAATGTGCGCTGAAGTTGCAGAAAGCATGTTTTGTGTAATATAACTATATATATATATATATGTCTTTTGGTGTTACAGCTGCAGTCAAGAAGTGGGATTCTAAGGGCACGGACCACATGATTAGGCTCGCTGTTGGGGACCACCTCAAGCACGCGCCTGGAAGATCGGGAGGTGGTGGTTACAGCACTGTAGTGCAGCCCAGAGCAGAGGTGCCACAAGCATAGAGAAGGCAACCTGCCTACCTGCAAGCGATGGTCACCCCTCAAACTCCATCCCGCCCCCTCCGCCCCTCCACATCTGCCGGCCGACTGGCCCCACCATCATTACGCCAACGCGGCTGCCATGGTGCCCGGTCACGTCTCTTCTCGATACTGGCTCCCCGCTGGTGGAACGAACTTCCCACGGCTGTCAGAACTGCAGAGTCACTCCCCATCTTCCGTCGGAGACTGAAGACCCATCTCTTAATTGTAAGTCGCTTGGGAAAAAAGCGTCTGCTAAATGACTAAACTGTAAACTGTAAACCTCACTGTGTGCAGCTCCAGCCTATTTAAGGAAAGCACACATTCTCAGTCAAGCATTGAGACTTCATTCTGTTCTATCTTTATTATGTATTCTTTATTTCTCTCGATGTTCTTTTGAGATAGGCTATAATGTTGAAGCAGCCTGAGCAAATATGTGATTATATCTCACTTTTCTGTGTGGTTCTGTGCCACTAATTTAGCTTTCTGAATTGGTTATGGTTGCATTGCATTTGCTAGCAGGACTTAAAGTTCTCCGGCATAGTGCCGGATTTCTGGCGCAGGGAAATGTTTTCGTGTGAATATTTTAGGAGAAACATTTAATGATTCATCTTAAGCAACGCGATAGTTCCATCTACCAATGGTATAATCACATTACTCAAGCCAACCAAGTTCTAGCCAATCAGAGGCAGAGTAGGGCAGGCCTTAAGAAGTTGAACGAGTGTTGTTGAAATTAGCTTAGCAGCCTGCTAACTCTACGAGCGATTTTTGTGCAATATTTTGGAATATTCAGTGGTATTTTGCAATATTAGATAGATACTTTATTAATCCCCGTGGGGAAATTGTGTAAAATAAGGAAAGCTTCCTGAATGTGCGTGTCATCCTTGCACGCGCAGGGGCCATGCTGGTCTCTGTATCACTCCAATGTTAGTAAGTATTGTTCTGCCTTGGGAGCAGTTCTTTCTGAATGTATTCCTCAATGCATTTTTTTTAATTTTATGCTTAATAAAGTACATGTGTATTTAATAAATGGTACTTGTTTTTCTTATGCAAATGTAAAATCATGTACATGTATGGCAGATTTGATTCAAGAGTTAGATTTTTTTAACAGAAATGTTCTAGGTATGGGAGGGAGCATTGTTTTTTTTCCTACATCGTACATAATCAGGTTGGCCAAAAGCAGGACGTCCATCATTTGACCTGAAAACGTCTTTTCAACGAACTGAAAACAACGTATTTTCAACGAACTGAAAACCACGTCTTTTCAACGACCTATAAACCATGTCTTTTCAACGACCTGAAAACCACGTCTTTTCAACGACCTGAAAACTACGTATTTTCACCTTGCAACGTCAACCAAATCCGGTTGTAGAATAGACGTAGGGGAAAGTCGTCTTTTAGACGTCTTTTCAACGCAATTTTGCTCACTGGGTTTTCATTACTAACGAATGATGGTTGATTATTATTATACAAAAATAATAGTAATACATATTGCAATATTGTGTTAATTTGTGTATAATTATGAGCTTCACAGAGATGCACAAACCTGTCGTGTTTATTTTTCGTGAACTTCACGCCGGCCGTAACATCAGCCTGTCAGCCCCGGCGACTGCTGTAAGCTTGTAAGCTTTGAAACCCGCTTGGCTCCCCTCTGCCCCTGAACTCTTTCTCTCTCCTGCCTGGGTGGTGTGTAGCCTATTTATGTGGTGGTCACCACAACACACGCACACTTTATTTGTCAAATACACGCTCTTGCGTGTTTCCATTCATGATGATGTGTTTCTGTAAATTCATATATATATCCTATTGCATTATTTGAAAATTGACAGTGCTGTAAATAGTGTCATTCAATGCACGTCATTTCACACGGCTGATCGACTTTCTGCGGCAGCGAAATACGTACATTATCAATACATTATATACTTGTGGCCTTACTTTACTGTCTGTCTTCACTAGATCTGTCCAATAAAATGAAAAATTCTGAGTGGGACTGCTCGGAAAAAATAAGAATACATTATATACTGTAGGTCTATTATAAATATCCGTTCGTTATATAATATTCGTTGATGATTACATAATCAAATGTAGGCTACTGCAATTACTTTCATTACTACTGCTGCGAGAGTTGAGAGAGTTGAGTACAACTGAGTACAACCTTTCTGGTGGGAGGTGTGGGGGGATGGTTTGAAGGACTTGCTGGATAAATTGGCATCCTTTGTTTGTTGATCGGAAACGATTAAAAAGCGATCATTGAGAATAAGATGACCCTCCCCCATGCATCAACCATTACATCAAGTGATTGTAACTCACTTTGTCAAATACATGCTCTGCGTGTTTCTATTTGTGATGATTAATAAATAATCTGTTGTTCAAAGATGAATTGATAAATGAAAGGGAGCAACAGAGGAATCTAGGGCCTACCGGCATTTGGAAAAGTAGTAGGCCTACAAATATCCATCTGACATATCTATTCAAATACTTATCAAATGTACATTTTGTGATATAAACACAGCTGTTTTGATTCGCGCATAGCCCGCAGCTGTATTTGGAACAGGGGGCGCCACACCGAGAGACATATGGAACCCCCGACTCGGTGTGGCGCCCCCTGTGGACATAATTTGATAACTTCCCTCCTGAGTAGAGATCCCAACTCTCAAGTCCCAAGAGATCAACTAGAGAGCCCAAACTTCGGATTCTGAACTTCACACACATTCAGACACACAAACTAACACACACTCTCTCTCTCACACACACACAAACACACTATTTCTCTCTCTCTCTCTCTCTCACACACTCACTATCTCTCTCTCTCTCTCTCTCTCTCACACACACACACACACACACACACTCTCTCTCTCTCTCTCTCTCACCCACACACACACACTCACTCTCTCTCTCTCTCTCACACACACACTCTCTCTCTCTCTCTCTCTCTCTCTCTCTCTCTCTCTCACACACACACTCTCTCTCTCTCTCTCTCTCTCTCTCTCACACACACACACTCACACTCTCTCTCTCTCTCACACACACACATTTGTTTTTCTCTCTCACTCTCTCTCACTCACTCTCTCACTCTCTCTCTCACTCTCTCTCGGATTCTGAACTTCACACACATTCAGACACACAAACTAACACACACTCTAACCACAGACACTCTAACCACAGACAGTCTAACCACAGACACTCTAACCACAGACACTCTAACCACAGACACTCTAACCACTCTAACCACAGACAGTCTAACCACAGACATTCTAACCACAGACACTCTAACCACAGACACTCTAACCACAGACACTCTAACCACAGACACACTAACCACAGACACTCTATCAAAGTGGGTGGAGCTTGAATCAAAGTGGGAGTGGCTTGTATCAAAGTGGGTGGAGCTTGTATCAAAGTGGGTGTGGCTTGTATCAAAGTGGGTGGAGCTTGTATCAAAGCGGGTGTGGCTTAGACATTTAGGGGGAGTGGCTTGTATCAAAGTGGGAGTGGCTTGTATCAAAGTGGGTGGAGCTTGTATCAAAGTGGGAGTGGCTTAGACAATTAGGGGGAGTGGCCTGTATCAAAGTGGGTGTGGCCTGTATCAAAGTGGGAGTGGCTTAGACAGTTAGGGGGAGTGGCTTGTATCAAAGTGGGAGGTGCTTGTATCAATGTGGGTGTGGCCTGTATCAAAGTGGGAGTGGCTTAGACACTTAGGGGGAGTGGCGAAGTTTCGGATCTCTAGTTGACTCAGGAGGGAAGTTATCAAATTATGTCCACAGGGGGCGCCACACCGAGTCGGGGGTTCCATATGTCTCTCGGTGGGGCCGAGCCGAGTCGGAAAATATCTGAACCGTGTCTGTGGCACCTACGGTTGCGACGCTAAAGTCCTTTAACCTTTAATGTCACACTAGGCCGAAAAGCCTGAATTAAAGTGCTGGGGTACGTTTGGGCCCAGGGAACGGGCTGCGAAAAAGTCACACTCACCAAACTTTACACGCTCCTTCCCCTTCATGGGACATTGTACCATGTCAACCTTCACCCTCCTAGGCCATTCCCTAGAGGCCTTCATAGGTCTGTGCCCTTTGACTGAAAGGTGCTCCTGCTGGGGTACGTTTGGGCCCAGGGAACGGGCTGCGAAAGAGTCACACTCACCAAACTCTACACACTCCTTCCCCTTCATAATAAATTGTACCATGTCAACTTTCACCCTCCTAGGCCATTCCCTAGAGGCCCTGCACGCGACGAAGCGGAAAACTGTAGGGAGTTGTAGTGCTTGATGTGAAGTGCCTAGTGGAAAAAGACATCTTCTCACACGTACAGGCACACAACAAGTACAACATGTTGCATTTTCTATTCGGGTACTGTCCTTATCCTACAACTGTGTCTGAAAAATCTATCGTCATGTCAACATGGACCAGAGAGGGGGAGGGGAGTAGTAGCTGAGCGGCAACAGAGTTTGGATTTTGACGAGGTGGAGGGCTCCAGTTTATCAGAGTTATATTTCCTCTTGGTTCTGGGGGCTATGCAGGCCTCTTCACTAGATCCCTTTTCTAAGAATATTCTGATGTCCTTGAGGGGCTGCCAAACAAGTGTGTACTCGTATTCGACATCAGTACCAACGATAGGCACCCCCAGCTTAATGGAGTCCCCAAGGCTCAGGAGTTTTATTTTCATTTATTTTAATTTGAGTGTATATTTAACTAATATATATTGTGCCTCAGCAATAAAAAAGTGAAAAACTGTTTAATGTTGTCGACCGTGTTATTATTATTATATATATATATATATATATATATATATATATATATATATATGTCATTTAAAAAAATCTAAAGTACCGAATTAAGTACCGTTTTGGTACCGGTACCGTTTTTAAAGTATCGGTTAGGTACCGGTACCGGATAAAACCCAAACGGTACCCAACCCTAGTTATGTGCCATTTTTATCTGTTTCCCTATGTTTGTTGTCTTTGTCTAGGCCTATGAATTGTTAAGTGTTATACTAGTATTTTAATTACACCGGGTTGTCGGCTAGGACCGACAAGGGGGGGTAGACAAGGGTTTGGGCACAAGCCAAGTAATTAGCCTATAGAATCGATGTGTGTGATCACTGGGTCCTGTGTTGACCACCTTATGCGTGCGTGAATCATTGTGTTGTGTGCCGTGGCTCTAGAAAGCGTGTGCTCTAACGTGTGACTTTAAGCGTGTGCTCTAATGTGTGACTTTAAGCGAGTGCTCTAATGTGTGACTTTAAGTGTGTGCTCTAATGTGTTGCTTTATGGAGCATGACTCACTATACCTATAGCCTATGAGATAGGGGGAGTGCCTGAGTCTAGTAGCCTACAGTACCCAGAACGGTTTCCTAGCTTACCCAACCTGTGCTGTCTTAATAATTGCCCTGTCAAATAAAGTGGCCCTTTTGTATTCAAAGTCATTGTCTGTGTCCTCTGTGCTTGTGGTCTGACAGTAGGCCGGTTTGGTCTACCCCACCTTTAGGAGGTTTATTACACTGGTGTCGGAAGTGGGGGAATGTCAGACGATGAGCGCAGAGGTGCACCCGCCGCACAGGCAGGTAGTGATAATCCGCTCGTTGTTCGCCTCCCCAGAGACACATCTCGCCCCCTGTTTATGCCTGAAACCTTTACTGGCGCGGGGCACGAGTGGTCCGACTGGGCAGGGCAATTCGATCAAGCAGCTGAGGTTAATCAATGGGATGATGAGCTCAATGTGAAATTCATGGCTTTATTGTTATCTGGGCGCGCGCGTGAAATTTACAGCGGCTTGCCTGCTGAGGCTAAACAGACTTATGTCGGTCTAAAAGCTGCGATGGGGCAGAATTTAGAGCCGTGTGACAATGATGATTGGAACCGTGCAGGTTTTAAATCTAGAAGGAGATTGCACAACGAGACCGCTCGTGAGTTTGGCAACTCACTGCGTCGGCTCGCTGTTAGAGCATATCCATCCACCGATAATGCTACTCGAGACATGCTGGCCCGTGACCATTTTCTTGACCACGTAGCGGCCAGAGATATGCGTGTTGCACTCCGCACTGCTAAAACTGCTACATTAGAAGGTGCAATAAATTTGGCCTCAGAACTAGAACTGATCAGTAACCTAGAGCATAGTCATATCACTCCTGATGCGAGAGTGCGGGGCGTGTCTGATCAAAAATCTAAGAGTGATGAGCAAATGGAGACACTGCTGGGTGTAGTAGAAGGTTTGAGGCAGGAGGTGAAATCTCTGCAATCCACTGTGCGCACTCTGCAGAGCGTTCCTAATAAGCCCTACTCTGCGAACTATACCTCCACCACAACATCGCGCCCAAGTTAATCCAACAGGGAGACATGGGGTTGGCCGTGCAGGTGGCGAGTGGAGAGAGGGTTGTTGGGAATGTGGTTGTGTTCGCCACCTTGTGCGTGATTGCCCTTACCTGCACGGAAACTAGAGGGGGCTGGCACACCGGGTCAAATGCCCGCCCCTTTGGTTTCACACACGGCCCCGATAGAACATGTTGCTATGACCTTAGGGCAAGATGCAAGAGGACATCTACGGGGGGAGTCAGCCCTATCCAGCACATCCACAGGCCCAGAATTCCGGCTTGGTACCAGTGGGGTCCAGTACCGATCCAACCAGCCAGAGGGAAGAAGGATGAACGCACCACCCAGGGAATCTTCAAGTGGGACACAGAGCCATGCTACAGGGGTACCAGCATCGCAGAGGGGGGAGCCTACGCCGTCGAGACAGTAGACCGGTTTGGTCTACCCCACCTTTAGGAGGTTTATTTCAGTACCCTACACAAGACCAATTATAAGGTATTAGGGAGTTACTTTCTGTCTGGCACTGTTCTGTTTGGCCTTCAAACCAGGTGCAGCAGAATACTCCTTTCTTAGCTCTCACGTCAAAGAGAAACATTAAATTCATAGTTTCAGCTCATTATAATCAAGGCCATTAGGTATTACATCATAGTGGCCAAAAGGGGGAAGGACTCTGTGCTTCCTAAACGTATATAATATCATGTAAAATCTGAAATGAACAACCTTGCCTCCTGAGACCGCCTCAGGAGTTAGGTCCAGCTGTTCTCTGTACTCTGAGTGATTTTCAATAAATATACCAAGTGTGCATTAGAGAACTTCTCTCTTCTTTCTTGGTGCAGTCGACAAAAGAACCGGATCTGTTTAATTCTAACAACGTGTAAGGGAATACCCAGGGAAACGCAGACAGCAGAAACAGCTGAGTCAAGTGAGTTGAAATTCGCTATGTCAGAGTTTATTCAAATGACCTGTTTCCATAAAACCTGATGTGAATGAGAGGTGATTCGCATCAGGCAAAAACCACCTCAAGCAGCGTATCGACTGTGTGAATTAGAGGTAATCCGCATCGAGTTTATGTGAATCAAGCCGTTTCCATAACATTTCTCATGTGAGTCATCTCAAACTGATCATCTCGAAATGTGAATCAGAATGTATTATGGAAATGCACCTAGTGATGGTAAATCACACTCCCTCCCCTCTCTCTCAATAGCTGCTGTGTGTGTGTGTGTGTGTGTGTGTGTGTGTGTGTGTGTGTGTGTGTGTGTGTGTGAGTGAGTGAGTGAGTGAGTGAGAGAGAAAAAGAGAGAGAGAGAGAGAGGTGGGGGGAGGGAACTGGCTGGACCAATTGCGCAAGCCTATCCTCTTTGTTCTTAAGGTTTAAATATCCAAACCTTCGAGCGGGCTGTTTTCCCTGAACGCAGGAGGACACACTTTACTGTTACCCACAAAGAAACTGTGAGGGGGGAATTAAATAATACACTGTTTATCAAAAACAATTGATTGATCGCCAACTTTTGTTACCAACTGTGAGATTTCCTAAGGGAATACACAAGGTAAGGAGCTCGGTGATGTGAACCTGAAATGTATTTGAGTGTGAAATGTTTTGTGTTAACGTTAGCTAGCTAACTAGCTCTGTCCCCTGGACAATAGACGAATAGCGAGATTAGCCTCTGTTGCTAGGTTTGATTGATTGAGAACTTTATTAGAAGATTTGCAGAAGTAGGTACATGAAAGTACATATTACATACAAGGTCAACTAACAGGATAAAAACCCAAGAAAGCCACTGGCTTATTTCAATTGGGGTCAAATAGCTAACAACAAGCGAACTGCGTAGCCAGTCAAGATATCTGAACACTAATGAGGTCAGCCACTGGATAATGTCTCTGGAATAAATGGTAAAAAAAATAATATACCGAGCTAGCTCAATTGGTGTTGTCTTCATCTGTTCCCATCGTATTACTCACAACGCTACATTTGAATCGCTCCATCGTTGTTACTAGCTCATGTCCAGCATTGTGTTCTGCATACTGTGACTATGCAGACAAGCTATTGAAATGTTATGTGACCAACTTTTCAAAGATATATGGACCAGAGCAGGTAGTGTATAACACCCATTCGCTCATACATCTGGCTGATGATGCAAGAAAGTTTGGTTGGACAATGTTTCATGCTTCCCCTTTGAAAATGATCTGGGGACACTGAAGCTAGCTGGTCCAACTCTCCCAGATCGTCCTGCACGTATGTAGTACAAGCAGTACAGGCGTGAGGGAAATATTATCTCCATCTCTCAAGGCAACAACTGTTTTAATGTTGAGGGAAGAGTTGCTGTAGTGAAGAATATTGTACAGTTGTTCTCAGGAGCTATGTACGCTGTGTGTCAGTTTTATGACAGAGAAGGGTGCTTTTGCAGTTACCCTCTTGAGTCATCTTGTGTGGGGATCAAAACAGTGACACAACTGTCTGGTCGGCTTCATGGTGTGCCGGTGACTGACTTAACCGAAAAACTCATACTACTACCTTTCCAAGATGGGAGTGTGGCTTTTCCTCAGTTGCATAACCAGTAACTAACCACAAAGAAAAAAAAGAAAGAAAAAAAGACCTGACTGACAACATGTGCACTTTGCAGTATGCCCCACTTCTACATTGTGGAGTTCACCGCTGAGCGAATTGCAGATGCGGTGACAATCGACATCATACCAGCCTGCTGGTTAATTGATGAGGACAAGGAGGAGTGTTGGTATCCTCGAAAGAATGCACCTTCAAAGGTGGCAAAGGCTATGCAGCCGAAGACGGATGGGACATGGCACAGATGCCCTGTCAAGATAATGAGAAGTGCAGGTATGAAAATCATAGTTTCTGGGGAGGGGGATAAGTCTGAAAACGTGAACAATTTGCATTACTTTAACTTAGAAAAATTGCTTAAAGTTTGTTTCCCCATGTTGTCTTTTAGACACATACTCAGACGCCCGAAGGAAGCTGTCAGATGCAGAGAGAAAAGCTGATCTGACGACGGACGGTGAAACGCCAAGCAAGCGAAAACGAAAGTACGTATATCTCTAAGAATATATTGATTTTTATAAATTGTTAGCGTCCCAGCCCAAATTTTCAGTGGGTTCACTTGTAGGTACCTTTTTAAAAGGACCACTTCACCCATTTTCAACCTATCTTCATATCAGCCCAGCTTCATACTAGCTGATCTACAGCTATGTACAATTGGCTATTTAGTCCTCACTAATGCTCAGGCACCATTTCTGTCTACACACTATGTCACTAGTAGACAGAAATTGAGCCATCTGAGTATTAGTAATTACAAGTTTGAAAATGGCTGATGTGCTCCCTTAAGTTAACTTTTCATGTTTCATGTTTAATGTGCTAAAATGTATGCTTTTATCTGAATAGGCCATCAAGCAAATACCAGCGTCATTCAAGTGAAGACGAATCTGACTCTTGTGGTGAGGATGACTTGCCCCCTAAACCCCCCCATGGACTTACGCCTAGTGTCTCCCAGGGAGGGAGGCACTCCACTGTCCCCCCAAGTGCATCCCCCAAAAGGCACCACAGTGGACGTCAGAGTCCAATCGGTGTGAGGAAGTCCCCGAGCATGAGGCGCTCCAGTGGAAGCCAGAGTCCAAGCAGTGCAAGTGAGTACCGAGTGAGGCGCTCCAGTGGAAGCCAGGGTCCGACCTGTCCCAATTGCCCTGGACCAACAGTTTATCGAAGCCTGATAGACCACATGGAGAAACAGGCCGAGGATATGGAGAAACAGGCCGAAGACATACGAGTGATAAAGACTATGTTGAACCTGGTGCTGAAGCAACAGGCTCCGCCTCTGGCTGTGTCGTTGCTGGAACCACCTGCAGGAGCAGACTTCCCACTGAAAACGAATGAAGACGTCGATTCCATGAACGAGAAGCTGAGTGACTCTGCGTTCATGTCTGGAGTTGTACGTTTGAATCTTTTATTCACTTGAAAATTTGCTTGTATTGTGTTTGTACATGTGAGTTGGGGGAAATGGGGCAAGGCTGTGTCGTAGCTGGAACCACCTGCAGGAGCAGACGTCCCACTGAAAACTGGTAGAATGGGGTGTTATGAATAATAACTGTCCGCACCGTGGGTAACAGTCATCACTTTATTATCTCCTCACATCGCCATCTTGCACACCAACAACACGTGTCAACCGGGGGTAACTCCACACACTTCCGGTGTCTCTTAAAGGTGCAGTCCCACATACATAACATTTACCCCCCCCCACAGGAACCAGAAGAACACAATGAATAACACAACATTATAGTTATCAAACTTTTTTTTCTTTTTTAAACTTGATGAACTGGGTAGACTGCCAGTCACCAGCATAGCCATGTGGGTTATTCTGCCACTGAACAGGCTATGCCCTAAACCCTACCCTTGGGTTCACCAGTCCACGGCATAGTCTCTCAGGTGTGCTGGTCTGACCCGGGCACGGGCCGGACGAGCCTCTGGGCGAACCCCGGCCTCCACCAGTTCAGGTGGGAACTCAGCTGGACCCTGCGGTTGTTCTGGGTCTATGATGGGAGGCGATGCCACCTTCCGAAGCCGGCTTGCGTGCCACCGTGATCCGTCGTCCAGGCGAAACGAGGCTGGGCCCAGCTGAGCGGTGACCTTCATCGGCGCAGACCAGAACGAGAGCAGCTTGTGGTCCCGGTTAGGGCGGCGAATCCTGACCCAGTCCCCCTCTGTGAAGGGAGGTATTCTCACCCTCCGTCTCCTATCGAACCGCTGCTTCATCCGCCACTGTGCGTCTGCGACCCTGGCGCTCTGGCAGGGTGCTGCTGCTGGCGTGGCGACCGCTGGGGCCCGCAGCCGATTGAGAGGAAGCTGCAGCTCACGGCCCATCATCAGGAGTGCTGGGGAGCTGCCGGTAGTTGAGTGCGGCGTTGCTCTGTAGTGAAGCAGGGTGCGGAGCAGCGCGGCTGAGAACGGCAGGCCATCTGCCAGGTGTGCTCTGACCCCATTCTTCAGAGTCTGGTTAAAACGCTCGACCCCCCCATTTGCCTCCGGGTGGTAGAACGCCGTACGTATGTGGTTGATCCCCCTTTCCTCCACGAAGACGGCAAACTCCGCTGAGACAAACTGCGGGCCATTATCCGTTGTGATGGCGTTTGGATTGCCCCACCGAGCAAACAGAGAGGAGAGGAAGTCAGTGACCACCCGAGCTGTTACGGACCCCGTGGCGACCACCTCTGGCCACTTTGAGTGGAGGTCGTAGGCCACTAGGAGGAAACGTTGGTGGTGTGGGACGCCATGAAGTTCGCCACATATGTCCAGCTGGATGTGCTCCCAAGGCGTGGGTGGCCACTGCAAGGGCTGTAGGGGTGGTGAGGGTGGCGGGCCCGTCTTCCCACTGACCAGGCAGGCCGTGCACTCCTTCACCATCATCTCGATATCACGGTCTATGCCCGGCCACCACACCAAATCCCTGCAGCGCTGCTTCACCTTTACAATGCCCAGGTGGCCCTCGTGCGCCATGGCGAGGACGCGCGCCCTGAGGTCGCTGGGGATGAACGTGCGGAGCCCCCGGGCCACACAGACACCGTTCCAGCAGGTCAGTTCATTCCTGACCCGATGAAAAGGCGCCAGCTCCTCCGGCACTTTCGTGGGCCAACCCTCCCGGATGTAAGTGCGGAGATGGGAGAGCGTGGGGTCCTCTGTCGACGCGCGCTGAAGGTCCTCCAGGGAAACCGTGGCCTGGAGTGGGGCGTGAAGCATGAGCACGAGCTCTGACTCCATCTCGTCTGGGCCCTTGTTGGGCAACGGGCCGGGGTTGGGGCCGCCGAGTGCTGGGACTGGGGTGGCTCGGGAGAGCAGGTCAGCCACTACATTTTCCCTGCCGGGGGTAAACAGTGTGGTGAAATCATACGGTTGAAGCCTCTCCGACCAGCGGTAGATCCTCAGCGGCTTGTGGCCCGAACCTGAAGTAGCGAGCAGGGCCGTGAGAGCCTGGTGGTCAGTTCGCAATGTAAAGTGTCGCCCGTACACATACATATGCCACCGCTCGCACGCCCAGACGCAGGCTAGCGCCTCCCGCTCCCCCACCGAGTACTTTTGTTCAGCTGTGTTGAGGGACCGAGAGGCGAATGCCACCGGGCGTTCCGTGCCCCCCTGGATCTGGGACAGCACCGCCCCGATCGCCGTGTTGGATGCATCACACGTCACGAGTGTGGGGCTCGCCAGGTCAAAGAATGCCAGCACCGGCGGCGAGGTCAGCTGCTTCTTCAGTTGGTGAATAGCAGCAGAGCAGGCCGGGGTCCACTCCCAGAACGCGTCCTGTTTCAATAGTTCACGCAGTGGGGAGGTGGTCATGGAGTATCGGGGAAGGAAACGCAGGTAGTAGGCCGTCATCCCAAGAAACGAAGCCAGCTGAGCTGGGCAGGACGGCTCCGGCAGGCGCAGCACGGCCTCTACGTTAGAGTGTAGCGGGCTGAGTCCGTCGGCGGTCAGGCGGAACCCCACGAACTCGATGACCGGAGTGGCGAAGGTGCACTTTTCCCCATTTAGCGTGAGGTTGTGGCTGGCGAGGACGTCCAACACCCTCGCCAGGCGCTCGTCATGGACGTCCGGTGTCGCGCCATGGACCACTATGTCGTCCAGGAAGATGACCACGCCCGGGATGCCGGCGAAGATGGTGGTCATGATCTTCTGGAAACAGCTGGGGGCTGAGCTGAGACCGAAGGGCATGCGGGTGTAGCGGAACACCCCGCCATGCGTCACGAAAGCTGTCAGGTTGCGGCTGTCGGGGTGCAGCGGAACCTGTAGGTAGCCTTGGCGAAGGTCGAGTTTCGAGAACACAGAGGAACCGTAGAAATGTGCAGCCAGCTCCTCCACCGTGGGCAGCGGGTACCTGTCCGGGATCACTGCCTTGTTGACTGACCTGAGATCGATGCACGGACGCAGGCCCCCTGACTTTTTCTTTACCACCACCAGGTTCGAAATCCAGGGGGAGGCATCGACACGCTCGATGATGCCCGCATCCGAGAGTTTCTGGAGCTCGGCGGTGACGTCGTCGCGTAGGGCGAGGGGCAGGCGGCGTATGGGCTGTATCACCGGATGCACCTCGGGCTTGAGGAGGGGCTGGTGGTTGAAGGCGGTGAGGCAGCCCAAACCGCTGAATAGAGCAGGCCAGCGTTGTTCCCACGGCGAGCCGACAGACAAGATGGCGGATCCAACATTGTCCATGAGGGTGAAACCCAGCTCGCAAAACAAATCAAAACCCATGAGGTTAGAACCCTGGTGAGACACCTGAAAGGTGAATGAGGGGAGGGCCTTAGTCCCGTAACGCACAGTGAAGGCGATTGTGCCCATCATGTCTATTTTGGAGTGCCCATAGCCATATAGGTCCTCGGCGTTGGCAGTGAGCGTTCGGAGTGGAAAGAGCCGCCGTACCGTGGCAGCGTTCATGAGCGACCTGGAGGCCCCCGTATCCACCAGCAGTGGGAGGCGAACCCCATCCAGCTCAACAGTGCACCACTTAGCCGGTCGGGGGGTGGCAGTCACTGAATGGATGGTCGTCTGTGTGGGCCGTCCCGGTGTACCTTGTGGCCGTGGACTGTCTGTTGTGGGGGTAGAGCGGCAGACCCGGGCAAAATGGTTCTGCCTGCCACAGCGCTGACACTGCTGCCCCTTGGCAGGGCAGTTTGGGGCTCGGCTTTGGTGTGATGATGAACCACAATTACCACAGGCCCGGCGTGTTGTCGTACCCTGGCGTGCAGCAAAGTTCACATCGAGGCCGTCCTCTGGGAAACCGGACTCGGAAGGCTCCGTGGGCGGTGCCACCATTTGAGTTAGTAGCATGGGTCTGGGGGGAAAAGAGCTGGAGGTGGGCGCTAGCTGTGACTTCAAGGCTGCTGCTGACTCGAGCTGGAATGCTAAATCCACAGCTTTAGCTAAAGTTAGGTCGTCTGGCATCATTAACAACTTGTCTCTGAGCTTTGAGTTATTAGTGTGTTCAGCCAGCTGATCCCGTATCAGTTCGTCTTCCAGCACCCCGAATTTACAGAGGCTGGCTAGTCCCCTCAGATCAGCCACGTAATGGTGGATAGACTCACCCGTCTGCTGCCGACGTTGGCGAAACATTATCCGCCGGAGCATTACATTCTGTGGAGCAGCAAAATGTCCATTGAGCAGTGTCACACAGTCCGCGTATCTCGGAGCGGGTCCGAGAGTCCGAAAAATCCGCTGTCCCTCGCTGCCCAGTGAGTGAATCAGCAGGGCTTTCCTTCGTTGGTCACTAGCACCGGCCAACCCGGCGGCTACTATGAACGTTTCGAAGGACTCACACCAGCGAATCCACGGGACCGGTGGATCGCCCGGCAGGGCGAGGAACGGGGGAAGAGGTGAGAGTAGAGAATCCATAATCCTCGTCGCCAATGTTATGAATAATAACTGTCCGCACCGTGGGTAACAGTCATCACTTTATTATCTCCTCACATCGCCATCTTGCACACCAACAACACGTGTCAACCGGGGGTAACTCCACACACTTCCGGTGTCTCTTAAAGGTGCAGTCCCACATACATAACATGGGGACATAAGTGTGTTTAAAGATAGAATGACTGCTTGAAATGTATATCTTGCTGTTCACTTACAGCTTTTCCTTCCTGTGATTTTTTCCCCCCATACACTCAGGTTGCCATGGTTGGAGATATCGGAGGTACTTCACTGGATGATGCTACCAGAAGAATGATGCCGTACCTCCTCTCAAATGATCTGGCAGTCCAGTTCAACCTTCATGGACGTCACAGCAAGAGGAAGAGTCGGAGAAATGCGCCTTTATGATGTCATATATGGTAAGTTTGAGTGTTGAATTGCTCAGTCTAACTTTTACATTTTTAATTTGGCAACACATTTGATGTATACCAATAGAAGGTATGCCACAGCAAAGACAGTATATACAGCAATGGAAACGGGGCACAACAAATCTTCAAAACATTTAAACTGATGTCACTCAAGAAAGTTCCATAATGCTATAATTTCTAACAGTTGGCCTCTTGTCATTTCTATTAGGGGGACTAAAGAAAAATGCCCTCACTCAAGAAACCAACCACAAGGATGCAGAAAAGGCTCTCTCCAAGTGGTTCACTGGAGCTCGCGACAGAGGTGGAAAAAGAGTTAGACCTCAGACACAGCTTCTACAACTGGATGATGCACCAACCCAGTAGGCAAAGTCTCTCTTTCTCTACAATGCTGCCCTGTGGTTGGTTCTGTCACTGGGGATTAAAACCGAAAGGCTGAAGAGACACGCACAGAGGGCCCAAGATTTTTTTTTTATTGCACTACTAAAGTATCTATCTATCTATCTATCTATCTTGGACTCAGAATCCCTCGGCCCAGTTACATGGACAATGGAAGATTTTGATGCACACTATTTTTATTTTTTGGACCATTTTTATTGCACTGCTTGGACTCAGAATCCCTTGGCCTGTTTCATGGACAATGAAAGATTTTGATGCACACTATTTTTATTTTTTGGACCATTGTTATTCTTATATTTTGTTCTGTTATTAGTCTCTGTGGAGGATTGTGGGAATATTTTTTTGCCCTTTAAGTGTACGATTTTTTATGTATATACTGTATGTACACCTGCACATTTGATGTGTGTGCCTTCTCTTCCTGCACATTTACACTGCTGCTATCTTTTTTTGTGTGTTGTCACTGCTGTTGTATCCTACTGACTCACCTGCCAGTGAGGACGCAGAGACTTTACCACTGTGCCACCAGAGCGCCCATTTTTATTCTTATATTTTGTTCTGTTATTAGTCTCTGTGGAGCATTGTGGGAATATTTTTTTATTTTAAGTGTACAATTTGTATGTATATACTGTATGTACACCTGTACATTTGATGTGTGCCTTTTCCTGCACCTTTACACTGCTGCATTGTTATTTTCATTGTATTTTTATTATCTTGTTGTAATATTGTTTTTAATAAATGTGTCAAAATATATTGTCTATTTTCATCCTGGTAAAACTTAAGACGTGTAAAATGTTATACCCAATTTTTATTTTAGGTGTGTTTACAAGAATTAACACGGTTCATGTCAAATACTGCTTAATCTATTTTATTTATATTTAAATCTTATTAGGACCCACATTGGAAATCAAAGGAACCATTGCACAACCAAACCCAGTTAGGACCCACCTCGGTCCCATATAGACTTGCCTGGTTGGGGCCCACCTAGGGCCCAGGTAGAACCCACCTAAAGCCCACATGGGCATCCCAGTTAGGACCCACCTCGGTCCCATATAGACTTGCCTGGTTGGGGCCCACCTAGGGCCCAGGTAGAACCCACCTAAAGCCCACATGGGCATCCCAGTTAGGACCCACCTCGGTCCCATATAGACTTGCCTGGTTGGGGCCCACCTAGGGCCCAGGTAGAACCCACCTAAAGCCCACATGGGCATCCCAGTTAGGACCCACCTCGGTCCCATATAGACATGCCTAGTTGGGGCCCACCTAGGGCCCAGGTAGAACCCACCTAAAGCCCACATGGGCATCCCAGTTGGGACCCAAGTGGATCCCGCTAACATTGCCGACATGAGGCCCATATGTGTTAGCCCACCTTGAAACCATATGGGATCCACGTGGGCGTGCTGGCTGGGAGAGTACCTCTGAACTACAGCGGTAGAATGACAGTTTAATCGTTTTTTAGACTCGGATCTATTCATTCAACAAGGGACACAGCACTTTCCCGTTTTCTCCATATTGTCAGGGTATTTGAGCCTCGGAAAAGCGCTATATAAATATAATTAATTATTATTATTATTTCTCCATTTCGAAGACAGCGCCTCAGCCAACGTTGGGACCCGGAAACACGTCACGACACGTCAAGACCATTCATTCATTCATTCATTCAACCTGAACCATCTGCGTCATCAACGCTGGGTGATGAAGGGGCGGGATAAACAAACATTTCACAACGAGATGGCAGCTACTTCACTGGAAAAGAGGATAATATCTTCCACTACAGTATCTGAAATAAACACAATTTTCTGTGAAACAAAACAAAAGACACTTTCTATATGCGTTCTTTTACTAATCAGCTGCTCCATTACTGGAATAGAACGAATGGCTTACGAAATTCGCGTTCGCGCATGTCCGCGCGCGTGCGTGTGTGTGTGTGTGTTTGCTGAGCATGTGAGGAAGAAAGAGAGAATAATGAAACTTTTGATATTGTTTTTGATCACTAATAGATTTAGATTAGATTAGATTTTGTCTACTTCCTTCTTGCTGGTCTCTGCAGCCTAGAATATGACACACCCACTGACGACGTGACTGTTCTACGTTTTGGTTCGCACTTGAGAACCACTATTTTTTGGTGCCTGCTGCGAACAATTTTTTCAGGTTCCGAACCAATTGAGCTTCGGTCTGAACACGCCGGCCGGTTCCAGACTTGCACGGTTCTTTGCCGGTGTGAAAGCCCTATCAGACACCACACTAACCACCCTCCACTGTCTACTGTCCACTCAGACCCCACACTAACCACGCCACTGTCTACTGTCCACTCAGACCCCACACTAACCACCCTCCACTGTCTACTGTCCACTCAGACCCCACACTAACCACCCTCCACTGTCTACTGTCCACTCAGACACCACACTAACCACCGCACTGTCTACTGTCCACTCAGACCCCACACTAACCACCCTCCACTGTCTACTGTCCACTCAGACCTCACACTAACCACCCTCCACTGTCTACTGTCCACTCAGACCCCACACTAACCACCCCACTGTCTACTGTCCACTCAGACCCCACACTAACCACCCTCCACTGTCTACTGTCCACTCAGACACCACACTAACCACCGCACTGTCTACTGTCCACTCAGACCCCACACTAACCACCCTCCACTGTCTACTGTCCACTCAGACCCCACACTAACCACCCTCCACTGTCTACTGTCCACTCAGACCCCACACTAACAACCCTCCACTGTCTACTGTCAACTCAGACCCCACACTAACCACCCTCCACTGTCTACTGTCCACTCAGACCCCACACTAACCAACCCACTGTCTACTGTACACTCAATACCCACACTAACCACCCTCCACTGTCTACTGTCCACTCAGACCCCACACTAACCACCCCACTGTCTACTGTCCACTCAGACCCCACACTAACCACCCCACTGTCTACTGTCCACTCAGACCCCACACTAACCACACTCTACTATCCACTCAGACCCCACACTAACCACCCCACTGTCTACTGTCCACTCAGACCCCACACTAACCACCCTCCACTGTCTACTGTCCACTCAGACCTCACACTAACCACCCTCCACTGTCTACTGTCCACTCAGACCTCAAACTAACCACCTTCCACTGCCTACTGTCCACTCAGACCCCACACTAACCACCCTCCACTGTCTACTGTCCACTCAGACCCCACACTAACCACCCTCCACTGTCTACTGGCCACTCAGACGCCACAATAACCACTGTTGTGGGTTATTTAATGAGATTCAAAATAGGAACTTGCTTTAAATCTAGGTATAGTATTTATTGAAGAAAATTATCTTACAGCTCGAGTGGACAGTCAACTTCTCAATGGGAAGTTAAAAAGACTGACAACAAACTCTCACATAGTACAATTGATATAATGTCAACATAGTCATAACATTGATAACGAGTCTGAGAACAGGGAGTAAGTTCCCGTGGGACCGACAGCGAGCCCTAAACGAACCGTCTATGAACACAAGGCTCAAACAGCTCTGTGCTCACAAACAGGACAGTCAGACCCACAACAATCCCACAGTAACTCCTCATGGAAACATACTGTCACATTCTGTATGAAAATGAATACCACAGGAATACATATAATGTTAAAACATTCATGAGATGAAAAATCCATTACACCACCCTCCACTGTCTACTGTCCACTCAGACCCCACACTAACCACCCTCCACTGTCTACTGTCCACTCAGACCTCACACTAACCACCCCACTGTCTACTGTCCACTCAGACCTCACACTAACCACCCCACTGTCTACTGTCCACTCAGACCCCACACTAACCACCCTCCACTGTCTACTGTCCACTCAGACCCCACACTAACCACCCTCCACTGTCTACTGTCCACTCAGACCCCACACTAACCACCCTCCACTGTCTACTGTCCACTCAGACCCCACACTAACCACCCTCCACTGTCTACTGTCCACTCAGACCCCACACTAACCACTCTACTGTCTACTGTCCACTCAGACCCCACACTAACCACCCTCCACTGTCTACTGTCCACTCAGACCCCACACTAACCACCCTCCACTGTCTACTGTCCACTCAGACCCCATACTTACCACCCCACTGCCTACTGTCCACTCAGACCTCACACTAACCACCCCACTGTCTACTGTCCACTCAGACCCCACACTAACCACCCTCCACTGTCTACTGTCCACTCAGACCCCACACTTACCACCCCACTGTCTACTGTCCACTCAGACCCCACACTAACCACACTCTACTAACCACTCAGACCCCACACTAACCACCCCACTGTCTAATGTCCACTCAGACCCCACACTAACCACCCTCCACTGTCTACTGTCCACTCAGACCTCACACTAACCACCCCACTGTCTACTGTCCACTCAGCCCCCACACTAACCACCCTCCACTGTCTACTCGCCACTCAGACCTCACACTAACCACACTCTACTATCCACTCAGACCCCACACTAACCACCCCACTGTCTACTGTCCACTCAGACCCCACACTAACCACCCTCCACTGTCTACTGTCCACTCAGACCTCACACTAACCACCCTCCACTGTCTACTGTCCACTCAGACCTCAAACTAACCACCTTCCACTGCCTACTGTCCACTCAGACCCCACACTAACCACCCTCCACTGTCTACTGTCCACTCAGACCCCACACTAACCACCCTCCACTGTCTACTGTCCACTCAGACGCCACAATAACCACTGTTGTGGGTTATTTAATGAGATTCAAAATAGGAACTTGCTTTAAATCTAGGTATAGTATTTATTGAAGAAAATTATCTTACAGCTCGAGCGGACAGTCAACTTCTCAATGGGAAGTTAAAAAGACTGACAACAAACTCTCACATAGTAGAATTGATAAAATGTCAACATAGTCATAACATTGATAACGAGTCTGAGAACAGGGAGTAAGTTCCCGTGGGACCGACAGCGAGACCTAAACGAACCGTCTATGAACACAAGGCCCAAACAGCTCTGTGCTCACAAACAGGACAGTCAGACCCACAACAATCCCACAGTAACTCCTCATGGAAACATACTGTCACATTCTGTACGAAAATGAATACACAGGAATCCCCCTCCTCCATCCTCCCTGTCCGCCGATGACTTTGTCACCTACTTTGAAAAAAAAGTGGACGACATCAGCAGCACCTTTCTCCCCCCACCGCTCCCTCCTCCCACTAACAATGCTAACACTGTTCTCACTAACAATGCTAACACCCCTTCCAAACTCTCCCCTCGACACTCGATCTCTGGATTGTCATCTTTTTCCCCCCTCTCCCCCGATGAGATTCTCACACTTATCACATCAAAGCAGGCAACCACATGCCCTCTTGACCCCATCCCCTCCCCCCTTCTCCAATCCATTTGCGCCGACATCCTTCCTTACCTTACCACCCTAATCAACTCCTCCCTATCCACTGGATCTGTCCCAGCGGCCTTCAAAATAGCCAGAGTCAAGCCTCTCCTCAAGAAACCTACCCTTGACCCATCATCTGTCCACAATTACAGACCTGTATCCCTTCTCTCCTTCCCTTCCAAAACCCTTGAACGCGCGGCATTTAAACAACTGACTGACTATCTCCGGAAGATGGATCACTTAGACCCCCACCAATCCGGCTTCAAGGCTGGGCATTCCACTGAGACTGCGCTCCTTGCTGTCACGGAAGCCCTCCACTCTGCCCAAGCTTCCTCCCTCTCCTCTGTTCTCATTCTCCTTGACCTGTCTGCTGCCTTCGACACAGTCAATCACCAGATCCTTCTCTCCATCCTCTCAGACCTGGGCATCTCTGGCACCGCACACTCCTGGTTTTCTTCCTACCTGGCGGGCCGCTCCTACCAGGTGACCTGGAGAGAATCGCTATCTTCTCCACGAACCCTCTCCACTGGAGTTCCCCAGGGTTCCGTCCTAGGGCCCCTACTCTTCTCCCTCTACACCAAGTCTCTTGGCTCGGTAATCTCTTCACATGGGCTCTCCTACCACAGCTATGCAGACGACACTCAACTCTTCCTGTCCTTCCCCCCGTCTGATGTACACGTGGCAACCCGTATCTCAGCATGTCTCGCTGACATTTCAACTTGGATGGCTGACCACCATCTCAAGCTCAATCTTAACAAGAACGAGCTCCTCTTCATCCCCGGGAAAGCCTGCCCTCTCCAAGACTTCTCCATCACAGTGGAGAACTCTACCGTAACCCCCTCCCTGACAGCCAAGAACCTTGGAGTGATCCTGGATAACCGACTATCCTGTGCGGAGAACATTGCAGCAACGGCTCGCTCCTGCAGATTCTTCCTCTACAACATCAGAAGGATACGACCATTCCTTACCAGAGAGGCAGCGCAACTCTTGACCCAGGCACTGGTCATCTCCCGCCTGGATTACTGCAATGTACTCCTGGCTGGGCTCCCCGCTTCAGCCATTAGACCTCTGCAGCTCATCCAGAATGCTGCTGCCCGGCTGGTATTCAACCTCCCCAAATACTCGCATGTCACCCCTCTCCTTCGCACCCTGCACTGGCTCCCGATAGCAGCTCGCATCAGATTCAAGACCCTGGTGCTTGCATACCAGGCAGCTAAAGGGACAGCCCCTGCCTACCTGAAGGAAATGGTAACCCCCCAAACCCCTGCCCGCTCACTCCGCTCCTCCACCTCGGCTGGCCGACTGGCCCCACCTCCTCTACACAGCAGTCGGGCTGCCCGATCACGTCTCTTCACAACACTGGCTCCCCGCTGGTGGAATGAGCTCCCCACGGCTGTCAGAACGGCAGAGTCACTACCCATCTTCCGTCGTAGACTGAAGACCCATCTCTTCAGGTTACATCTTAACTTCTCCTCCTGAGACATCTTCTGACCCTCACCACTACGTCTCCTATAGACACCCGCTTTCCCCTCTACTGTGTCCCTAAGAACTTCTATTGCCCCCCTTATACTGTTTCTCAGTTTCTCCAGTAATATATAAAAATAAAATAAAAGTTTTAGTAGAAGGCGATAATAGGGAGAAGGTTTTTCCTTCTATCAGTGGCCCCGGGCCCGAGCTAGAGTACTCTTCCTGCAACGAATGGTGGAATGCTGATTCACATGCTTAGTATTCAAATGTATTGATTGTAAGTCGCTTTGGAATAAGGCGTCTGCTAAATGCCAAAAATTTAAATGTAAATGAATACATATAATGTTAAAACATTCATAAGATGAAAAATCCATTACACCACCCTCCACTGTCTACTGTCCACTCAGACCCCACACTAACCACCCTCCACTGTCTACTGTCCACTCAGACCTCACACTAACCACCCCACTGTCTACTGTCCACTCAGACCCCACACTAACCACCCTCCACTGTCTACTGTCCACTCAGACGCCACAATAACCACTGTTGTGGGTTATTTAATGAGATTCAAAATAGGAACTTGCTTTAAATCTAGGTATATTATTTATTGAAGAAAATGATCTTACAGCTCGAGCGGACAGTCAAATTCTCAATGGGAAGTTAAAAAGACTGACAACAAACTCTCACATAGTAGAATTGATATAATGTCAACATAGTCATAACATTGATAACGAGTCTGAGAACAGGGAGTAAGTTCCCGTGGGACCGACAGCGAGTCCTAAACGAACCGTCTATGAACACAAGGCCCAAACAGCTCTGTGCTCACAAACAGGACAGTCAGACCCACAACAATCCCACAGTAACTCCTCATGGAAACATACTGTCACATTCTGTATGAAAATGAATACACAGGAATCCCCCTCCTCCATCCTCCCTGTCCGCCGATGACTTTGTCACCTACTTTGAAAAAAAAGTGGACGACATCAGCAGCACCTTTCTCCCCCCACCGCTCCCTCCTCCCACTAACAATGCTAACATTGTCACATCTCTGTCTTGTTGTCACTCTCTGTCTTGTTGTCACTCTCTGTCTTGTTGTCACTCTCTGTCTTGTTGTCACTCTCTGTCTTGTTGTCGCTCTCTGTCTTGTTGTCACTCTCTGTCTTGTTGTCACTCTCTGTCTTGTTGTCACTCTCTGTCTTGTTGTCACTCTCTGTCTTGTTGTCACTCTCTGTCTTGTTGTCACTCTCTGTCTTGTTGTCACTCTCTGTCTTGTTGTCGTTCTCTGTCTTGTTGTCACTCTCTGTCTTGTTGTCGTTCTCTGTCTTGTTGTCGTTCTCTGTCTTGTTGTCGTTCTCTGTCTTGTTGTCGTTCTCTGTCTTGTTGTCGTTCTCTGTCTTGTTGTCACTCTCTGTCTTGTTGTCACTCTCTGTCTTGTTGTCACTCTCTGTCTTGTTGTCGTTCTCTGTCTTGTTGTCACTCTCTGTCTTGTTGTCGTTCTCTGTCTTGTTGTCACTCTCTGTCTTGTTGTCACTCTCTGTCTTGTTGTCACTCTCTGTCTTGTTGTCACTCTCTGTCTTGTTGTCACTCTCTGTCTTGTTGTCGTTCTCTGTCTTGTTGTCGTTCTCTGTCTTGTTGTCACTCTCTGTCTTGTTGTCACTCTCTGTCTTGTTGTCGTTCTCTGTCTTGTTGTCACTCTCTGTCTTGTTGTCACTCTCTGTCTAGTTGTCACTCTCTGTCTAGTTGTCGCTCTCTGTCTTGTTGTCGCTCTCTGTCTTGTTGTCACTCTCTGTCTTGTTGTCACTCTCTGTCTTGTTGTCACTCTCTGTCTTGTTGTCACTCTCTGTCTTGTTGTCACTCTCTGTCTTGTTGTCGTTCTCTGTCTTGTTGTCACTCTCTGTCTTGTTGTCACTCTCTGTCTTGTTGTCACTCTCTGTCTTGTTGTCACTCTCTGTCTAGTTGTCGCTCTCTGTCTTGTTGTCGCTCTCTGTCTTGTTGTCACTCTCTGTCTTGTTGTCACTCTCTGTCTTGTTGTCACTCTCTGTCTTGTTGTCACTCTCTGTCTTGTTGTCACTCTCTGTCTTGTTGTCACTCTCTGTCTTGTTGTCACTCTCTGTCTTGTTGTCGTTCTCTGTCTTGTTGTCGTTCTCTGTCTTGTTGTCACTCTCTGTCTTGTTGTCGCTCTCTGTCTTGTTGTCACTCTCTGTCTTGTTGTCGTTCTCTGTCTTGTTGTCACTCTCTGTCTAGTTGTCACTCTCTGTCTTGTTGTCACTCTCTGTCTTGTTGTCACTCTCTGTCTTGTTGTCACTCTCTGTCTTGTTGTCACTCTCTGTCTTGTTGTCACTCTCTGTCTTGTTGTCACTCTCTGTCTTGTTGTCGTTCTCTGTCTTGTTGTCGCTCTCTGTCTTGATGTCACTCTCTGTCTTGTTGTCACTCTCTGTCTTGTTGTCGCTCTCTGTCTTGTTGTCACTCTCTGTCTTGTTGTCGTTCTCTGTCTTGTTGTCGTTCTCTGTCTTGTTGTCACTCTCTGTCTTGTTGTCACTCTCTGTCTTGTTGTCACTCTCTGTCTTGTTGTCACTCTCTGTCTTGTTGTCACTCTCTGTCTTGTTGTCGCTCTCTGTCTTGTTGTCGTTCTCTGTCTTGTCAGTCTCTGTCTTGTTGTCACTCTCTGTCTAGTTGTCGCTCTCTGTCTTGTTGTCGCTCTCTGTCTTGTTGTCACTCTCTGTCTTGTTGTCACTCTCTGTCTTGTTGTCACTCTGTCTTGTGACGGTCAGAACATTCACTCCACAGGAATACATATAATGTTAAAACATCCATGAGATGAAAAATCCATTACACCACCCTCCACTGTCTACTGTCCACTCAGACCTCACACTAACCACCCTCCACTGTCTACTGTCCACTCAGACCTCACACTAACCACCCCACTGTCTACTGTCCACTCAGACCCCACACTAACCATCCCACTGTCTACTGTCCACTCAGACCCCATCCTCCACTGTCTATTGATTGATTGATTGAAAACCTTTATTGTCCCCAATGGGGAAATTTTGTTGTCAAACAGCTCAGTTAGGGCAGAAAACATTCAATACAGAAAACAGAAAACATTCAATAAAATACATAAAACAGTGCAGGCTCAATAAGTAAAAAGTTCCAAAAGTTCCAGCTCCAGGTCTCCCCCACCCTGCAGGGCCTGGTTGTAGAGTCGGAGTGCAGCTGGAACAAAGGACTGTCCAAATCTTTTTGTACTTTAGCGGGGGAGAACAAATCTGTGGCTGAACTTGCTCCTCATCCCCGCCAGCTCGCAGTACATCGGGTGGGAGGGATTGACCAGCATGGCCGCCAGTTTTTTCCCCATCCTCTGTTCTGCCACCACCTCTAGGCTGTCCAGCCCGGTCCCCACCACAGAGCTGGCCTGGTCTACTGTCCACTCAGACCCCACACTAACCACCCCACTGTCTACTGTCCACTCAGACCCCACACTAACCACCATCCACTGTCTACTGTCCACTCAGACCCCACACTAACCACCCTCCTCTGTCTACTGTCCACTCAGACGCCACACTAACCACCCTCCACTGTCTACTGTCCACTCAGACCTAAAACTAACCACCCCACTGTCTACTGTCCACTCAGACCTCACACTAACCACCCTCCACTGTCTACTGTCCACTCAGACCCCACACTAACCACCCTCCACTGTCTACTGTCCACTCAGACCCCACACTAACCACCCTCCACTGTCTACTGTCCACTCAGACCCCACACTAACCACCCTCCACTGTCTACTGTCCACTCAGATTGCCCCACACTAACCACCCTCCACTGTCTACTGTCCACTCAGACCTCACACTAACCACCCTCCACTGTCTACTGTCCACTCAGACCTAAAACTAACCACCTTCCACTGCCTACTGTCCACTCAGACCCCACACTTACCACCCTCCACTGTCTACTGTCCACTCAGACCCCACACTAACCACCCTCCACTGTCTACTGTCCACTCAGACCCCACACTAACCACCCTCCACTGTCTACTGTCCACTCAGATTGCCCCACACTAACCACCCTCCACTGTCTACTGTCCACTCAGACCTCACACTAACCACCCTCCACTGTCTACTGTCCACTCAGACCTAAAACTAACCACCTTCCACTGCCTACTGTCCACTCAGACCCCACACTAACCAACCCACTGTCTACTGTCCACTCAGACCCCACACTGACCACCATCCACAGTCTACTGTCCACTCAGACCCCACACTAACCACCCTCCACTGTCTACTGTCCACTCAGACCTCACACTAACCACCCCACTGTCTACTGTCCACTCAGACCCCACACTTACCACCCCACTGTCTACTGTCCACTCAGACCCCACACTAACCATCCCACTGTCTACTGTCCACTCAGACCCCATCCTCCACTGTCTACTGTCCACTCAGACCCCACACTAACCACCCCACTGTCTACTGTCCACTCAGAACCCACACTAACCACCCTCCACTGTCTACTGTCCACTCAGACCCCACACTAACCATCCCACTGTCTACTGTCCACTCAGACCCCATCCTCCACTGTCTACTGTCCACTCAGACCCCACACTAACCACCCCACTGTCTACTGTCCACTCAGACCTCACACTAACCACCCTCCACTGTCTACTGTCCACTCAGACCCCACACTAACCACCTTTCACTGTCTACTGTCCACTCAGACCCCACACTAACCACCCCACTGTCTACTGTCCACTCAGACCCCACGCTAACCACCCTCCACTGTCTACTGTCCACTCAGACCCCACACTAACCACCCTCCACTGTCTACTGTCCACTCAGACCCCACACTAACCACCCTCCACTGTCTACTGTCCACTCAGACCCCACACTAACCACCCTCCACTGTCTACTGTCCACTCAGACCCCACACTAACCACCTTCCACTGCCTACTGTCCACTCAGACCCCACACTTACCACCCTCCACTGTCTACTGTCCACTCAGACCCCACACTAACCACCCTCCACTGTCTACTGTCCACTCAGACCCCACACTAACCACCCTCCACTGTCTACTGTCCGCTCAGACCCCACACTAACCAACCCACTGTCTACTGTCCACTCAGACCCCACACTGACCACCCTCCACTGTGTACTGTCCACTCAGACCCCACACTAACCACCATCCACTGTCTACTGTCCACTCAGACCCCACACTAACCACCCTCCACTGTCTACTGTCCACTCAGACCTCACACTAACCACCCCACTGTCTACTGTCCACTCAGACCCCACACTTACCACCCCACTGTCTACTGTCCACTCAGACCCCACACTAACCATCCCACTGTCTACTGTCCACTCAGACCCCATCCTCCACTGTCTACTGTCCACTCAGACCCCACACTAACCACCCCACTGTCTACTGTCCACTCAGAACCCACACTAACCACCCTCCACTGTCTACTGTCCACTCAGACCCCACACTAACCATCCCACTGTCTACTGTCCACTCAGACCCCATCCTCCACTGTCTACTGTCCACTCAGACCCCACACTAACCACCCCACTGTCTACTGTCCACTCAGACCTCACACTAACCACCCTCCACTGTCTACTGTCCACTCAGACCCCACACTAACCACCTTTCACTGTCTACTGTCCACTCAGACCCCACACTAACCACCCCACTGTCTACTGTCCACTCAGACCCCACGCTAACCACCCTCCACTGTCTACTGTCCACTCAGACCCCACACTAACCACCCTCCACTGTCTACTGTCCACTCAGACCCCACACTAACCACCCTCCACTGTCTACTGTCCACTCAGACCCCACACTAACCACCCTCCACTGTCTAATGTCCACTCAGACCCCACACTAACCACCCTCCACTGTCTACTGTCCACTCAGACCCCACACGTACCACCCCACTGTCTACTGTACACTCAGACCCCAGACTAACCACCCTCCACTGTCTACTGTCCACTCAGACCCCACACTTACCACCCCACTGTCTACTGTCCACTCAGACCCCACACTAACCACCCTCAAATGTCTACTGTCCACTCAGACCCCACACTAACCACCCCACTGTCTACTGTCCACTCAGACCCCACGCTAACCACCCTCCACTGTCTACTGTCCACTCAGACCCCAAACTAACCACCCTCTACTGTCTATTGTCCACACAGACCCCACACTAACCACCCTCAACTGTCTACTGTCCACTCAGTACCCAACACTAACCACCCTCCACTGTCTACTGTCCACTCAGAACCCACACTAACCACCCTCCACTGTCTACTGTCCACTCAGACCCCACACTAACCACCCTCCACTGTCTACTGTCCACTCAGACCCCACACTTACCACCCTCCACTGTCTACTGTCCACTCAGACCCCACACTAACCACCCTCCACTGTCTACTGTCCACTCAGACCCCACAATAACCACCCTCCACTGTCTACTGTCCACTCAGACCCCACACTAACCACCCTCCACTGTCTACTGTCCACCCAGACCCCACACTAACCACGCCACTGTCTACTGTACACTCAGACCCCACACTAACCACCCTCCACTGTCTACTGTCCACTCAGACCTCACACTTACCACCCCACTGTCTACTGTCCACTCAGACCCCACACTAACCACGCCACTGTCTACTGTACACTAAGACCCCACACTAACCACCCTCCACTGTCTACTGTCCACTCAGACCCCACACTAACCACCCTCCACTGCCTACTGTCCACTCAGACCCCACACTAACCACCCTCCACTGTCTACTGTCCACTCAGACGCCACAATAACCACCCTCCACTGTCTACTGTCCACTCAGACCCCACACTAACCACCCTCCACTGTCTATTGTCCACTCAGACCTCACCCTAACCAACCTACTGTCTACTGTCCACTCAGACCCCACACTAACCACCCTCCACTGTCTACTGTCCACTCAGACCCCACACTAACCACCTTACACTGTCTACTGTCCACTCAGACCTCACACTAACCACCCTTCACTGTCTACTGTCCACTCAGACCCCACACTAACCACCTTACACTGTCTACTGTCCACTCAGACCCCACACTTACCACCCTCCACTGTCTACTGTCCACTCAGACCTCACAGTAACACCTTACACTGTCAACTGTCCACTCAGACCTCACACTAACCACCCTCCACTGTCTACTGTCCACTCAGACCCCACACTAACCACCCTCCACTGTCTACTGTCCACTCAGACCCCACACTAACCACCCTCCACTGTCTACTGTCCACTCAGACCCCACACTTTCCACCCCACTGTCTACTTTCCACTCAGACCTCACAGTAACCACCTTACACTGTCTACTGTCCACTCAGACCCCACACTAACCACCCTCCACTGTCTACTGTCCACTCAGACCCCACACTTACCACCCCACTGTCTACTGTCCACTCAGACCCCACACTAACCATCCCACTGTCTACTGTCCACTCAGACCCCATCCTCCACTGTCTACTGTCCACTCAGACCCCACACTAACCACCCCACTGTCTACTGTCCACTCAGACCTCACACTAACCACCCTCCACTGTCTACTGTCCACTCAGACCCCACACTCACCACCCCACTGTCTACTGTCCACTCAGACCCCACACTAACCACCCTCAACTGTCTACTGTCCACTCAGACCCCACACTAACCACCCTCCACTGTCTACTGTCCACACAGACCCCACACTAACCACCCTCCACTGTCTACTGTCCACTCAGACCCCACACTAACCACCCTCCACTGTCTACTGTCCACTCAGACCTCACAGTAACACCTTACACTGTCTACTGTCCACTCAGACCTCACAATAACCACCCTCCACTGTCTACTGTCCACTCAGACCCCACACTAACCACCCTCCACTGTCTACTGTCCACTCAGACCCCACACTAACCACCCTCCACTGTCTACTGTCCACCCAGACCCCACACTAACCACGCCACTGTCTACTGTACACTCAGACCCCACACTAACCACCCTCCACTGTCTACTGTCCACTCAGACCTCACACTTACCACCCCACTGTCTACTGTCCACTCAGACCCCACACTAACCACGCCACTGTCTACTGTACACTAAGACCCCACACTAACCACCCTCCACTGTCTACTGTCCACTCAGACCCCACACTAACCACCCTCCACTGCCTACTGTCCACTCAGACCCCACACTAACCACCCTCCACTGTCTACTGTCCACTCAGACGCCACAATAACCACCCTCCACTGTCTACTGTCCACTCAGACCCCACACTAACCACCCTCCACTGTCTATTGTCCACTCAGACCTCACCCTAACCAACTTACTGTCTACTGTCCACTCAGACCCCACACTAACCACCCTCCACTGTCTACTGTCCACTCAGACCCCACACTAACCACCTTACACTGTCTACTGTCCACTCAGACCTCACACTAACCACCCTTCACTGTCTACTGTCCACTCAGACCCCACACTAACCACCTTACACTGTCTACTGTCCACTCAGACCCCACACTTACCACCCTCCACTGTCTACTGTCCACTCAGAACTCACAGTAACACCTTACACTGTCAACTGTCCACTCAGACCTCACACTAACCACCCTCCACTGTCTACTGTCCACTCAGACCCCACACTAACCACCCTCCACTGTCTACTGTCCACTCAGACCCCACACTAACCACCCTCCACTGTCTACTGTCCACTCAGACCCCACACTTTCCACCCCACTGTCTACTTTCCACTCAGACCTCACAGTAACCACCTTACACTGTCTACTGTCCACTCAGACCCCACACTAACCACCCTCCACTGTCTACTGTCCACTCAGACCCCACACTTACCACCCCACTGTCTACTGTCCACTCAGACCCCACACTAACCATCCCATTGTCTACTGTCCACTCAGACCCCATCCTCCACTGTCTACTGTCCACTCAGACCCCACACTAACCACCCCACTGTCTACTGTCCACTCAGACCCCACACTAACCACCCTCCACTGTCTACTGTCCACACAGACCCCACACCAACCACCCTCCACTGTCTACTGTCCACTCAGACCCCACACTAACCACCCTCCACTGTCTACTGTCCACACAGACCCCACACTTACCACCCTCCACTGTCTACTGTCCACTCAGACCCCACACTAACCACCCTCCACTGTCTACTGTCCACTCAGACCTCACAGTAACACCTTACACTGTCTACTGTCCACTCAGACCTCACAATAACCACCCTCCACTGTCTACTGTCCACTCATACCCCACACTAACCACCCTCCACTGTCTACTGTCCACTCAGACCCCACACTAACCACCCTCCACTGTCTACTGTCCACTCAGACCCCACACTTACCACCCCACTGTCTACTTTCCACTCAGACCTCACAGTAACCACCTTACACTGTCTACTGTCCACTCAGACCCCACACTTACCACCCCACTGTTTACTTTCCACTCAGACCTCACAGTAACCACCTTACACTGTCTACTGTCCACTCAGACCCCACACTAACCACCCTCCACTGTCTACTGTCCACTCAGACCCCACACTTACCACCCCACTGTCTACTGTCCACTCAGACCCCACACTAACCATCCCACTGTCTACTGTCCACTCAGACCCCATCCTCCACTGTCTACTGTCCACTCAGACCCCACACTAACCACCCCACTGTCTACTGTCCACTCAGACCTCACACTTACCACCCTCCACTGTCTACTGTCCACTCAGACCCCACACTAACCACCATCCACTGTCTACTGTCCAAACAGACCCCACACTAACCACTCTCCACTGTCTACTGTCCACTCAGACCCCACACTAACCACCCTCCATTGTCTACTGTCCACTCAGACCCCACACTAACCACCCTCCACTGTCTACTGTCCACACAGACCCCACACTTACCACCCTCCACTGTCTACTGTCCACTCAGACCCCACACTAACCACCCTCCACTGTCTACTGTCCACTCAGACCTCACAGTAACACCTTACACTGTCTACTGTCCACTCAGACCTCACAATAACCACCCTCCACTGTCTACTGTCCACTCAGACCCCACACTAACCACCCTCCACTGTCTACTGTCCACTCAGACCCCACACTAACCACCCTCCACTGTCTACTGTCCACCCAGACCCCACACTAACCACGCCACTGTCTACTGTACACTCAGACCCCACACTAACCACCCTCCACTGTCTACTGTCCACTCAGACCTCACACTTACCACCCCACTGTCTACTGTCCACTCAGACCCCACACTAACCACGCCACTGTCTACTGTACACTAAGACCCCACACTAACCACCCTCCACTGTCTACTGTCCACTCAGACCCCACACTAACCACCCTCCACTGCCTACTGTCCACTCAGACCCCACACTAACCACCCTGCACTGTCTACTGTCCACTCAGACGCCACAATAACCACCCTCCACTGTCTACTGTCCACTCAGACCCCACACTAACCACCCTCCACTGTCTATTGTCCACTCAGACCTCACCCTAACCAACCTACTGTCTACTGTCCACTCAGACCCCACACTAACCACCCTTCACTGTCTACTGTCCACTCAGACCCCACACTAACCACCTTACACTGTCTACTGTCCACTCAGACCTCACACTAACCACCCTTCACTGTCTACTGTCCACTCAGACCCCACACTAACCACCTTACACTGTCTACTGTCCACTCAGACCCCACAATTACCACCCTCCACTGTCTACTGTCCACTCAGACCTCACAGTAACACCTTACACTGTCAACTGTCCACTCAGACCTCACACTAACCACCCTCCACTGTCTACTGTCCACTCAGACCCCACACTAACCACCCTCCACTGTCTACTGTCCACTCAGACCCCACACTAACCACCCTCCACTGTCTACTGTCCACTCAGACCCCACACTTTCCACCCCACTGTGTACTTTCCACTCAGACCTCACAGTAACCACCTTACACTGTCTACTGTCCACTCAGACCCCACACTAACCACCCTCCACTCTCTACTGTCCACTCAGACCCCACACTTACCACCCCACTGTCTACTGTCCACTCAGACCCCACACTAACCATCCCACTGTCTACTGTCCACTCAGACCCCATCCTCCACTGTCTACTGTCCACTCAGACCCCACACTAACCACCCCACTGTCTACTGTCCACTCAGACCTCACACTAACCACCCTCCACTGTCTACTGTCCACTCAGACCCCACACTAACCACCCTCAACTGTCTACTGTCCACTCAGACCCCACACTAACCACCCTCCACTGTCTACTGTCCACACAGACCCCACACTAACCACCCTCCACTGTCTACTGTCCACTCAGACCCCACACTAACCACCCTCCACTGTCTACTGTCCACACAGACCCCACACTTACCACCCTCCACTGTCTACTGTCCACTCAGACCCCACACTAACCACCCTCCACTGTCTACTGTCCACTCAGACCTCACAGTAACACCTTACACTGTCTACTGTCCACTCAGACCTCACAATAACCACCCTCCACTGTCTACTGTCCACTCATACCCCACACTAACCACCCTCCACTGTCTACTGTCCACTCAGACCCCACACTAACCACCCTCCACTGTCTACTGTCCACTCAGACCCCACACTTACCACCCCACTGTCTACTTTCCACTCAGACCTCACAGTAACCACCTTACACTGTCTACTGTCCACTCAGACCCCACACTTACCACCCCACTGTTTACTTTCCACTCAGACCTCACAGTAACCACCTTACACTGTCTACTGTCCACTCAGACCCCACACTAACCACCCTCCACTGTCTACTGTCCACTCAGACCCCACACTTACCACCCCACTGTCTACTGTCCACTCAGACCCCACACTAACCATCCCACTGTCTACTGTCCACTCAGACCCCATCCTCCACTGTCTACTGTCCACTCAGACCCCACACTAACCACCCCACTGTCTACTGTCCACTCAGACCTCACACTAACCACCCTCCACTGTCTACTGTCCACTCAGACCCCACACTAACCACCATCCACTGTCTACTGTCCAAACAGACCCCACACTAACCACTCTCCACTGTCTACTGTCCACTCAGACCCCACACTAACCACCCTCCACTGTCTACTGTCCACTCAGACCCCACACTAACCACCCTCCACTGTCTACTGTCCACTCAGACCCCACACTTACCACCCCACTGTCTACTTTCCACTCAGACCTCACAGTAACCACCTTACACTGTCTACTGTCCACTCAGACCCCACACTTACCACCCCACTGTTTACTTTCCACTCAGACCTCACAGTAACCACCTTACACTGTCTACTGTCCACTCAGACCCCACACTAACCACCCTCCACTGTCTACTGTCCACTCAGACCCCACACTTACCACCCCACTGTCTACTGTCCACTCAGACCCCACACTAACCATCCCACTGTCTACTGTCCACTCAGACCCCATCCTCCACTGTCTACTGTCCACTCAGACCCCACACTAACCACCCCACTGTCTACTGTCCACTCAGACCTCACACTTACCACCCTCCACTGTCTACTGTCCACTCAGACCCCACACTAACCACCATCCACTGTCTACTGTCCAAACAGACCCCACACTAACCACTCTCCACTGTCTACTGTCCACTCAGACCCCACACTAACCACCCTCCATTGTCTACTGTCCACTCAGACCCCACACTAACCACCCTCCACTGTCTACTGTCCACACAGACCCCACACTTACCACCCTCCAATGTCTACTGTCCACTCAGACCCCACACTAACCACCCTCCACTGTCTACTGTCCACTCAGACCTCACAGTAACACCTTACACTGTCTACTGTCCACTCAGACCTCACAATAACCACCCTCCACTGTCTACTGTCCACTCAGACCCCACACTAACCACCCTCCACTGTCTACTGTCCACTCAGACCCCACACTAACCACCCTCCACTGTCTACTGTCCACCCAGACCCCACACTAACCACGCCACTGTCTACTGTCCACTCAGACCCCACACTAACCACCCTCCACTGTCTACTGTCCACTCAGACCCCACACTAACCACCCTCCACTGTCTACTGTCCACTCAGACGCCACAATAACCACCCTCCACTGTCTACTGTCCACTCAGACCCCACACTAACCACCCTCCACTGTCTATTGTCCACTCAGACCTCACCCTAACCAACCTACTGTCTACTGTCCACTCAGACCCCACACTAACCACCCTCCACTGTCTACTGTCCACTCAGACCCCACACTAACCACCTTACACTGTCTACTGTCCACTCAGACCTCACACTAACCACCCTTCACTGTCTACTGTCCACTCAGACCCCACACTAACCACCTTACACTGTCTACTGTCCACTCAGACCCCACACTTACCACCCTCCACTGTCTACTGTCCACTCAGACCTCACAGTAACACCTTACACTGTCAACTGTCCACTCAGACCTCACACTAACCACCCTCCACTGTCTACTGTCCACTCAGACCCCACACTAACCACCCTCCACTGTCTACTGTCCACTCAGACCCCACACTAACCACCCTCCACTGTCTACTGTCCACTCAGACCCCACACTTTCCACCCCACTGTGTACTTTCCACTCAGACCTCACAGTAACCACCTTACACTGTCTACTGTCCACTCAGACCCCACACTAACCACCCTCCACTGTCTACTGTCCACTCAGACCCCACACTTACCACCCCACTGTCTACTGTCCACTCAGACCCCACACTAACCATCCCACTGTCTACTGTCCACTCAGACCCCATCCTCCACTGTCTACTGTCCACTCAGACCCCACACTAACCACCCCACTGTCTACTGTCCACTCAGACCTCACACTAACCACCCTCCACTGTCTACTGTCCACTCAGACCCCACACTAACCACCCTCAACTGTCTACTGTCCACTCAGACCCCACACTAACCACCCTCCACTGTCTACTGTCCACACAGACCCCACACTAACCACCCTCCACTGTCTACTGTCCACTCAGACCCCACACTAACCACCCTCCACTGTCTACTGTCCACACAGACCCCACACTTACCACCCTCCACTGTCTACTGTCCACTCAGACCCCACACTAACCACCCTCCACTGTCTACTGTCCACTCAGACCTCACAGTAACACCTTACACTGTCTACTGTCCACTCAGACCTCACAATAACCACCCTCCACTGTCTACTGTCCACTCATACCCCACACTAACCACCCTCCACTGTCTACTGTCCACTCAGACCCCACACTAACCACCCTCCACTGTCTACTGTCCACTCAGACCCCACACTTACCACCCCACTGTCTACTTTCCACTCAGACCTCACAGTAACCACCTTACACTGTCTACTGTCCACTCAGACCCCACACTTACCACCCCACTGTTTACTTTCCACTCAGACCTCACAGTAACCACCTTACACTGTCTACTGTCCACTCAGACCCCACACTAACCACCCTCCACTGTCTACTGTCCACTCAGACCCCACACTTACCACCCCACTGTCTACTGTCCACTCAGACCCCACACTAACCATCCCACTGTCTACTGTCCACTCAGACCCCATCCTCCACTGTCTACTGTCCACTCAGACCCCACACTAACCACCCCACTGTCTACTGTCCACTCAGACCTCACACTAACCACCCTCCACTGTCTACTGTCCACTCAGACCCCACACTAACCACCATCCACTGTCTACTGTCCAAACAGACCCCACACTAACCACTCTCCACTGTCTACTGTCCACTCAGACCCCACACTAACCACCCTCCATTGTCTACTGTCCACTCAGACCCCACACTAACCACCCTCCACTGTCTACTGTCCACACAGACCCCACACTTACCACCCTCCACTGTCTACTGTCCACTCAGACCCCACACTAACCACCCTCCACTGTCTACTGTCCACTCAGACCTCACAGTAACACCTTACACTGTCTACTGTCCACTCAGACCTCACAATAACCACCCTCCACTGTCTACTGTCCACTCAGACCCCACACTAACCACCCTCCACTGTCTACTGTCCACTCAGACCCCACACTAACCACCCTCCACTGTCTACTGTCCACCCAGACCCCACACTAACCACGCCACTGTCTACTGTACACTCAGACCCCACACTAACCACCCTCCACTGTCTACTGTCCACTCAGACCTCACACTTACCACCCCACTGTCTACTGTCCACTCAGACCCCACACTAACCACGCCACTGTCTACTGTACACTAAGACCCCACACTAACCACCCTCCACTGTCTACTGTCCACTCAGACCCCACACTAACCACCCTCCACTGCCTACTGTCCACTCAGACCCCACACTAACCACCCTCCACTGTCTACTGTCCACTCAGACGCCACAATAACCACCCTCCACTGTCTACTGTCCACTCAGACCCCACACTAACCACCCTCCACTGTCTATTGTCCACTCAGACCTCACCCTAACCAACCTACTGTCTACTGTCCACTCAGACCCCACACTAACCACCCTCCACTGTCTACTGTCCACTCAGACCTCACAGTAACACCTTACACTGTCAACTGTCCACTCAGACCTCACACTAACCACCCTCCACTGTCTACTGTCCACTCAGACCCCACACTAACCACCCTCCACTGTCTACTGTCCACTCAGACCCCACACTAACCACCCTCCACTGTCTACTGTCCACTCAGACCCCACACTTTCCACCCCACTGTCTACTTTCCACTCAGACCTCACAGTAACCACCTTACACTGTCTACTGTCCACTCTGACCCCACACTAACCACCCTCCACTGTCTACTGTCCACTCAGACCCCACACTTACCACCCCACTGTCTACTGTCCACTCAGACCCCACATTAACCATCCCACTGTCTACTGTCCACTCAGACCCCACACTAACCATCCCACTGTCTACTGTCCACTCAGACCCCACACTAACCATCCCACTGTCTACTGTCCACTCAGACCCCATCCTCCACTGTCTACTGTCCACTCAGACCCCACACTAACCACCCCACTGTCTACTGTCCACTCAGACCTCACACTAACCACCCTCCACTGTCTACTGTCCACTCAGACCCCACACTAACCACCCTCAACTGTCTACTGTCCACTCAGACCCCACACTAACCACCCTCCACTGTCTACTGTCCACACAGACCCCACACTAACCACCCTCCACTGTCTACTGTCCACTCAGACCCCACACTAACCACCCTCCACTGTCTACTGTCCACACAGACCCCACACTTACCACCCTCCACTGTCTACTGTCCACTCAGACCCCACACTAACCACCCTCCACTGTCTACTGTCCACTCAGACCTCACAGTAACACCTTACACTGTCTACTGTCCACTCAGACCTCACAATAACCACCCTCCACTGTCTACTGTCCACTCATACCCCACACTAACCACCCTCCACTGTCTACTGTCCACTCAGACCCCACACTAACCACCCTCCACTGTCTACTGTCCACTCAGACCCCACACTTACCACCCCACTGTCTACTTTCCACTCAGACCTCACAGTAACCACCTTACACTGTCTACTGTCCACTCAGACCCCACACTTACCACCCCACTGTTTACTTTCCACTCAGACCTCACAGTAACCACCTTACACTGTCTACTGTCCACTCAGACCCCACACTAACCACCCTCCACTGTCTACTGTCCACTCAGACCCCACACTTACCACCCCACTGTCTACTGTCCACTCAGACCCCACACTAACCATCTGATAGGATGTGTTTTTACATTGTGCTTAGGTAAACCCTGAATACTTTATCATCAGTAATTATGTTCAAGTTGTAACACCTAAAGTGCTGACACTTCCTGCAAACTCTCTGTATCAGCACAAACCGCAAACAGGCTTGTCTGTGTAATTAGAACGAAGCCAGATTTAGACTCAGAGAACTTGACCAGAGACCAGCATAGGACCTGGGTCAATAGATCAGTATATTTAGGAACGGTCGGTCAGCTGACTGAGAGTCAGGTAACTGTTGACCGGAACGAACAACCCGTTATGGTAAAGAGCAGAGGCAAACTGGCTTCTGACTTTAGTATGTAAACAACATGTATGACTAGAGACCGGTGATTGGCAAGGTGCAGCTGTTTCCTGTGTCAGCGGAAATCTAGGATATAAGGGCCACTGCAAAATGTCATTCGGTGTGTCTCTCCTCTTTGCTTGCCGTGATGAGAGGACACCCAGCGCTGTGGAATAAACTTATATCTTAATTGTCTACTTGAGCAAATCTATCATTAATTACTGAATGGGGAAAGCATCTCGGCCTGCCGCCCATCATCTGAATATTAACCCACTATCACCATCCCACTGTCTACTGTCCACTCAGACCCCATCCTCCACTGTCTACTGTCCACTCAGACCCCACACTAACCACCCCACTGTCTACTGTCCACTCAGACCTCACACTAACCACCCTCCACTGTCTACTGTCCACTCAGACCCCACACTCACCACCCCACTGTCTACTGTCCACTCAGACCCCACACTAACCACCCTCCACTGTCTACTGTCCACTCAGACCCCACACTAACCACCATCCACTGTCTACTGTCCAAACAGACCCCACACTAACCACTCTCCACTGTCTACTGTCCACTCAGACCCCACACTAACCACCCTCCATTGTCTACTGTCCACTCAGACCCCACACTAACCACCCTCCACTGTCTACTGTCCACTCAGACCCCACACTAACCACCCTCCACTGTCTACTGTCCACTCAGACCCCACACTAACCACCCTCCATTGTCTACTGTCCACTCAGACCCCACACTAACCACCCTCCACTGTCTACTGTCCACTCAGACCCCACACTAACCACCCTCCACTGTCTACTGTTGACTCAGACCCCACACTAACCACCCTCCACTGTCTACTGTCCACTCAGACCCCAAACTAACCACCCTCCACTGTCTACTGTCCACACAGACCACACACTAACCACCCTCCACTGTCTACTGTCCACTCAGACCTCACACTAACCACCCCACAGTCTACTGTCCACACAGACCCCACACTAACCACCCTCCACTGTCTACTGTCCACTCAGACCTCACACTAACCACCCCACTGTCTACTGTCCACACAGACCCCACACTAACCACCCTCCACGGTCTACTTTCCACTCAGACCTCACAGTAACCACCTTACACTGTCTACTGTCCACTCAGACCCCACACTAACCACCCTCCACTGTCTACTGTCCACTCAGACCCCACACTAACCACCCTCCACTGTCTACTGTCCACTCAGACCTCACACTAACCACCCCACTGTCTACTGTCCACTCAGACCCCACACTAACCACCCTCCACTGTCTACTTTCCACTCAGACCCCACACTTACCACCCCACTGTCTACTGTCCACTCAGACCCCATCCTCCACTGTCTACTGTCCACTCAGACCCCACACTAACCACCCCACTGTCTACTGTCCACTCAGACCCCACACTAACCACCCTCCACTGTCTACTGTCCACTCAGACCTCACACTAACCACCCTCCACTGTCTACTGTCCACTCAGACCTCACAGTAACCACCTTTCACTGTCTACTGTCCACTCAGACCCCACACTAACCACCCTCCACTGTCTACTGTCCACTCAGACCCCACACTAACCACCCTCCACTGTCTACTGTCCACTCAGACCCCACACTAACCACCCTCCACTGTCTACTGTCCACTCAGACCCCACACTAACCACCCTCCACTGCCTACTGTCCACTCAGACCCCACACTTACCACCCTCCACTGTCTACTGTCCACTCAGACCCCACACTAACCACCCTCCACTGTCTACTGTCCACTCAGACGCCACAATAACCACCCTCCACTGTCTACTGTCCACTCAGATCCCACACTAACCACCCACCACTGTCTATTGTCCACTCAGACCTCACACTAACCAACCTACTGTCTACTGTCCACTCAGACCTCACACTAACCACCCTCCACTGTCTACTGTCCACTCAGACCTCACAGTAACCACCTTACACTGTCTACTGTCCACTCAGACCTCACACTAACCACCCTCCACTGTCTACTGTCCACTCAGACCCCACACTAACCACCCTCCACTGTCTACTGTCCACTCAGACCCCACAATAACCACCCTCCACTGTCTACTGTCCACTCAGACCCCACACTAACCACCCTCCACTGTCTACTGTCCACCCAGACCCCACACTAACCACGCCACTGTCTACTGTACACTCAGACCCCACACTAACCACCCTCCACTGTCTACTGTCCACTCAGACCTCACACTTACCACCCCACTGTCTACTGTCCACTCAGACCCCACACTAACCATGCCACTGTCTACTGTACACTAAGACCCCACACTAACCACCCTCCACTGTCTACTGTCCACTCAGACCCCACACTAACCACCCTCCACTGCCTACTGTCCACTCAGACCCCACACTAACCACCCTCCACTGTCTACTGTCCACTCAGACGCCACAATAACCACCCTCCACTGTCTACTGTCCACTCAGACCCCACACTAACCACCCTCCACTGTCTATTGTCCACTCAGACCTCACCCTAACCAACCTACTGTCTACTGTCCACTCAGACCCCACACTAACCACCCTCCACTGTCTACTGTCCACTCAGACCCCACACTAACCACCTTACACTGTCTACTGTCCACTCAAACCTCACACTAACCACCCTTCACTGTCTACTGTCCACTCAGACCCCACACTAACCACCTTACACTGTCTACTGTCCACTCAGACCCCACACTTACCACCCTCCACTGTCTACTGTCCACTCAGACCTCACAGTAACACCTTACACTGTCAACTGTCCACTCAGACCTCACACTAACCACCCTCCACTGTCTACTGTCCACTCAGACCCCACACTAACCACCCTCCACTGTCTACTGTCCACTCAGACCCCACACTAACCACCCTCCACTGTCTACTGTCCACTCAGACCCCACACTTTCCACCCCACTGTCTACTTTCCACTCAGACCTCACAGTAACCACCTTACACTGTCTACTGTCCACTCAGACCCCACACTAACCACCCTCCACTGTCTACTGTCCACTCAGACCCCACACTTACCACCCCACTGTCTACTGTCCACTCAGACCCCACACTAACCATCCCACTGTCTACTGTCCACTCAGACCCCATCCTCCACTGTCTACTGTCCACTCAGACCCCACACTAACCACCCCACTGTCTACTGTCCACTCAGACCTCACACTAACCACCCTCCACTGTCTACTGTCCACTCAGACCCCACACTCACCACTCCACTGTCTACTGTCCACTCAGACCCCACACTAACCACCCTCAACTGTCTACTGTCCACTCAGACCCCACACTAACCACCCTCCACTGTCTACTGTCCACACAGACCCCACACTAACCACCCTCCACTGTCTACTGTCCACTCAGACCCCACACTAACCACCCTCCACTGTCTACTGTCCACACAGACCCCACACTTACCACCCTCCACTGTCTACTGTCCACTCAGACCCCACACTAACCACCCTCCACTGTCTACTGTCCACTCAGACCTCACAGTAACACCTTACACTGTCTACTGTCCACTCAGACCCCACACTTACCACCCCACTGTCTACTTTCCACTCAGACCTCACAGTAACCACCTTACACTGTCTACTGTCCACTCAGACCCCACACTAACCACCCTCCACTGTCTACTGTCCACTCAGACCCCACACTTACCACCCCACTGTCTACTGTCCACTCAGACCCCACACTAACCATCCCACTGTCTACTGTCCACTCAGACCCCATCCTCCACTGTCTACTGTCCACTCAGACCCCACACTAACCACCCCACTGTCTACTGTCCACTCAGACCTCACACTAACCACCCCACTGTCTACTGTCCACTCAGACCCCACACTCACCACCCCACTGTCTACTGTCCACTCAGACCCCATCCTCCACTGTCTACTGTCCACTCAGACCCCACACTAACCACCCCACTGTCTACTGTCCACTCAGACCCCACACTCACCACCCCACTGTCTACTGTCCACTCAGACCCCACACTAACCACCCTCCACTGTCTACTGTCCACTCAGACCCCACACTAACCACCATCCACTGTCTACTGTCCACTCAGACCCCACACTAACCACCCTCCACTGTCTACTGTCCACTCAGACCCCACACTAACCACTCTCCACTGTCTACTGTCCACTCAGACCCCACACTAACCACCCTCCATTGTCTACTGTCCACTCAGACCCCACACTAACCACCCTCCACTGTCTACTGTCCACTCAGACCCCACACTAACCACCCTCCACTGTCTACTGTCCACTCAGACCCCACACTAACCACCCTCCACTGTCTACTGTCCACTCAGACCCCACACTAACCACCCTCCATTGTCTACTGTCCACTCAGACCCCACACTAACCACCCTCCACTGTCTACTGTCCACTCAGACCCCACACTAACCACCCTCCACTGTCTACTGTTGACTCAGACCCCACACTAACCACCCTCCACTGTCTACTGTCCACTCAGACCCCAAACTAACCACCCTCCACTGTCTACTGTCCACACAGACCCCACACTAACCACCCTCCACTGTCTACTGTCCACTCAGACCTCACACTGACCACCCCACAGTCTACTGTCCACACAGACCCCACACTAACCACCCTCCACTGTCTACTGTCCACTCAGACCTCACACTAACCACCCCACTGTCTACTGTCCACACAGACCCCACACTAACCACCCTCCACGGTCTACTTTCCACTCAGACCTCACAGTAACCACCTTACACTGTCTACTGTCCACTCAGACCCCACACTAACCACCCTCCACTGTCTACTGTCCACTCAGACCCCACACTAACCACCCTCCACTGTCTACTGTCCACTCAGACCCCACACTAACCACCCCACTGTCTACTGTCCACTCAGACCCCACACTAACCACCCTCCACTGTCTACTGTCCACTCAGACCTCACACTAACCACCCCTCACTGTCTACTGTCTACTCAGACCTCACAGTAACCACCTTTCACTGTCTACTGTCCACTCAGACCCCACACTAACCACCCTCCACTGTCTACTGTCCACTCAGACCCCACACTAACCACCCTCCACTGTCTACTGTCCACTCAGACCCCACACTAACCACCCTCCACTGTCTACTGTCCACTCAGACCCCACACTAACCACCCTCCACTGCCTACTGTCCACTCAGACCCCACACATACCACCCTCCACTGTCTACTGTCCACTCAGACCCCACACTAACCACCCTCCACTGTCTACTGTCCACTCAGACGCCACAATAACCACCCTCCACTGTCTACTGTCCACTCAGATCCCACACTAACCACCCACCACTGTCTATTGTCCACTCAGACCTCACACTAACCAACCTACTTTCTACTGTCCACTCAGACCCCACACTAACCACCCTCCACTGTCTACTTTCCACTCAGACCTCACAGTAAACACCTTACACTGTCTACTGTCCACTCAGACCTCACACTAACCACCCTCCACTGTCTACTGTCCACTCAGACCTCACAGTAACCACCTTACACTGTCTACTGTCCACTCAGACCTCACACTAACCACCCTCCACTGTCTACTGTCCACTCAGACCCCACACTAACCACCCTCCACTGTCTACTGTCCACTCAGACCCCACACTTACCACCCCACTGTCTACTTTCCACTCAGACCTCACAGTAACCACCTTACACTGTCTAATGTCCACTCAGACCTCACACTAACCACCCTCCACTGTCTACTGTTCACTCAGACCCCACACTAACCACCCTCCACTGTCTACTGTCCACTCAGACCCCACACTTACCACCCCACTGTCTACTGTCCACTCAGACCCCACACTAACCATCCCACTGTCTACTGTCCACTCAGACCCCACACTAACCACCCTCCACTGTCTACTGTCCACTCAGACCCCACACTAACCATCCTCCACTGTCTACTGTCCACTCAGACCCCACACTAACCACCCCACTGTCTACTGTCCACTCAGACCCCACACTAACCACCCTCCACTGTCTACTGTCCAATCAGACCCCACACTCACCACCCCACTGTCTACTGTCCACTCAGACCCCACACTAACCACCCTCAACTGTCTACTGTCCACTCAGACCCCACACTAACCACCCTCCATTGTCTACTGTCCACTCAGACCCCACACTAACCACCCTCCACTGTCTACTGTCCACTCAGACCCCACACTAACCACCCTCCACTGTCTACTGTTGACTCAGACCCCACACTAACCACCCTCCACTGTCGAATGTCCACTCAGACCCCAAACTAACCACCCTCCACTGTCTACTGTCCACACAGACCCAACACTAACCACCCTCCACTGTCTACTGTCCACTCAGACCTCACAGTAACCACCCTCCACTGTCTACTGTCCACTCAGACCTCACAGTAACCACCTTTCACTGTCTACTGTCCACTCAGACCCCACACTAACCACCCCACTGTCTACTGTCCACTCAGACCCCACGCTTACCACCCTCCACTGTCTACTGTCCACTCAGACCCCAAACTAACCACCCTCCACTGTCTACTGTCCACACAGACCCCACACTAACCACCCTCCACTGTCTACTGTCCACTCAGACCCCAAACTAACCACCCTCCACTGTCTACTGTCCACTCAGACCCCACACTAACCACCCTCCACTGTCTACTGTCCACTCAGACCCCAAACTAACCACCCTCCACTGTCTACTGTCCACACAGACCCCACACTAACCACCCTCCACTGTCTACTGTCCACTCAGACCTCACACTAACCACCCTCCACTGTCTACTGTCCACTCAGACCCCACACTAACCACCCTCCACTGTCTACTGTCCACCCAGACCCCACACTTACCACCCCACTGTCTACTGTCCACTCAGACCCCACACTAACCACGCCACTGTCTACTGTACACTCAGACCCCACACTAACCACCCTCCACTGTCTACTGTCCACTCAGACCCCACACTTACCACCCCACTGTCTATTGTCCACTCAGACCCCACACTAACCACCCTCAAATGTCTACTGTCCACTCAGACCCCACACTAACCACCCTCCACTGTCTACTGTCCACTCAGACCCCAAACTAACCACCCTCTACTGTCTATTGTCCACTCAGACCCCACACTTACCACCCCACTGTCTACTGTCCACTCAGACCTCACACTTACCACCCTCCACTGTCTACTGTCCACTCAGACCCCACACTAACCACCCTCTACTGTCTATTGTCCACACAGACCCCACACTAACCACCCTCCACTGTCTACTGTCCACTCAGACCCCACACTAACCATCATCCACTGTCTACTGTCCACTCAGACCCCACACTAACCACCCCACTGTCTACTGTCCACTCAGACCCCACACTTACCACCCTCCACTGTCTACTGTCCAGTCAGACCCCACACTAACCACCCTCTACTGTCTATTGTCCACACAGACCCCACACTAACCACCCTCCACTGTCTACTGTCCACTCAGTACCCAACACTAACCTTCCTCCACTGTCTACTGTCCACTCAGACCCCACACTAACCACCCTCAAATGTCTACTGTCCACTCAGACCCCACACTAACCACCCTCCACTGTCTACTGTCCACTCAGACCCCAAACTAACCACCCTCTACTGTCTACTGTCCACTCAGACCCCACACTTACCACCCTCCACTGTCTACTGTCCACTCAGACACCACACTTACCACCCTCCACTGTCTACTGTCCACTCAGACCCCAGACTAACCACCCTCCACTGTCTACTGTCCACTCAGACGCCACAATAACCACCCTCCACTGTCTACTGTCCACTCAGACCCCACACTAACCACCCTCCACTGTCTACTGTCCACTCAGACCCCACACTAACCACCCTCCACTGTCTACTGTCCACTCAGACCCCACACTAACCACCCTCCACTGTCTACTGTCCACCCAGACCCCACACTTACCACCCCACTGTCTACTGTCCACTCAGACCCCACACTAACCACGCCACTGTCTACTGTACACTCAGACCCCACACTAACCACCCTCTACTGTCTATTGTCCACACAGACCCCACACTAACCACCCTCCACTGTCTACTGTCCACTCAGTACCCAACACTAACCACCCGCCACTGTCTACTGTCCACTCAGACCCCACACTAACCACCCTCCACTGTCTACTGTCCACTCAGACCCCACACTAACCACCCTCCACTGCCTACTGTCCACTCAGACCCCACACTTACCACCCTCCACTGTCTACTGTCCACTCAGACCCCATCCTCCACTGTCTACTGTCCACTCAGACCTCACACTAACCACCCCACTGTCTACTGTCCACTCAGACCCCACACTAACCACCCTCCACTGTCTACTGTCCACTCAGACCCCACACTAACCACCCTCCTCTGTCTACTTTCCACTCAGACCCCACACTAACCACCCTCCACTGTCTACTGTCCACTCAGACCCCCCACTTACCACCCCACTGTCTACTGTCCACTCAGACCCCACACTAACCATCCCACTGTCTACTGTCCACTCAGACGCCATCCTCCACTGTCTACTGTCCACTCAGACCCCACACTAACCACCCCACTGTCTACTGTCCACTCAGACCCCACACTCACCACCCCACTGTCTACTGTCCACTCAGACCCCACACTAACCACCCTCCACTGTCTACTGTCCACTCAGACCCCACACTAACCACCATCCACTGTCTACTGTCCAAACAGACCCCACACTAACCACTCTTCACTGTCTACTGTCCACTCAGACCCCACACTAACCACCCTCCATTGTCTACTGTCCACTCAGACCCCACACTAACCACCCTCCACTGTCTACTGTTGACTCAGACCCCACACTAACCACCCTCCACTGTCTACTGTCCACTCAGACCCCAAACTAACCACCCCACTGTCTACTGTTGACTCAGACCCCACACTAACCACCCTCCATTGTCTACTGTCCACTCAGACCCCACACTAACCACAATCCACTGTCTACTGTCCACTCAGACCCCACACTAACCACCCTCCACTGTCTACTGTTGACTCAGACCCCACACTAACCACCCTCCACTGTCTACTGTCCACTCAGACCCCAAACTAACCACCCCACTGTCTACTGTCCACTCAGACCCCACACTAACCACCCTCAAATGTCTACTGTCCACTCAGACCCCACACTAACCATCATCCACTGTCTACTGTCCACTCAGACCCCACACTAACCACCCTCCACTGTCTACTGTCCACTCAAACCCCACACTAACCACCCTCCACTGCCTACTGTCCACTCAGACCCCACACTTACCACCCTCCACTGTCTACTGTCCACTCAGACCCCACACTAACCACCCTCCACTGTCTACTGTCCAATCAGACGCCACACTTACCACCCTCCACTGTCTACTGTCCACTCAGACCCCACACTAACCACCCTCCACTGTCTACTGTCCACTCAGACCCCACACTAACCACCCTCCACTGTCTATTGTCCACTCAGACCTCACATTAATCAACCTACTGTCTACTGTCCACTCAGACCCCACACTAACCACCCTCCACTGTCTACTTTCCACTCAGACCTCACACCAACCACCCTCCACTGTCTACTGTCCACTCAGACCACACAGTAACACCTTACACTGTCTACTGTCCACTCAGACCTCACACTAACCACCCTCCACTGTCCACTGTCCACTCAGACCCCACACTAACCACCCTCCACTGTCTACTGTCCACTCAGACCCCACACTAACCACCCTCCACTGTCTACTGTCCATTCAGACCCCACACTTACCACCCCACTGTCTACTTTCCACTCAGACCTCACAGTAACCACCTTACACTGTCTACTGTCCACTCAGACCTCACACTAACCACCCTCCACTGTCTACTGTCCACTCAGACCCCACACTAACCACCCTCCACTGTCTACTGTCCACTCAGACCCCACACTAACCACCCTCCACTGTCTACTGTCCACTCAGACCCCACACTTACCACCCCACTGTCTACTGTCCACTCAGACCCCACACTAACCATCCCACTGTCTACTGTCCTCTCAGACCCCATCCTCCACTGTCTACTGTCCACTCAGACCCCACACTAACCACCCTCCACTGTCTACTGTCCACTCAGACCCCACACTAACCACCCTCCACTGTCTACTGTCCACTCAGACCCCACACTCACCACCCTCCACTGTCTACTGTCCACTCAGACCCCACACTAACCACCCTCCACTGTCTACTGTCCACTCAGACCCCACACTAACCACCATCCACTGTCTACTGTCCAAACAGACCCCACACTAACCACTCTCCACTGTCTACTGTCCACTCAGACCCCACACTAACCACCCTCCACTGTCTACTGTCCACTCAGACCCCACACTAACCACCCTCCACTGTCTACTGTTGACTCAGACCCCACACTAACCACCCTCCACTGTCTACTGTCCACTCAGACCCCATACTAACCACCCTCCACTGTCTACTGTCCACTCAGACCCCACACTAACCACCCTCCACTGTCTACTGTCCACTCAGACCTCACACTAACCACCCCACAGTCTACTGTCCACACAGACCCCACACTAACCACCCTCCACTGTCTACTGTCCACTCAGACCTCACACTAACCACCCCACTGTCTACTGTCCACTCAGACCTCACACTAACCACCCCACTGTCTACTGTCCACTCAGACCCCACACTAACCACCCTCCACTGTCTACTGTCCACTCAGACCCCACACTTACGACCCCACTGTCTACTGTCCACTCAGACCCCACACTAACCATCCCACTGTCTACTGTCCACTCAGACCCCATCCTCCACTGTCTACTGTCCACTCAGACCCCACACTAACCACCCCACTGCCTACTGTCCACTCAGACCCCACACTAACCACCCTCCACTGTCTACTGTCCACTCAGACCTCACACTAACCACCCTCCACTGTCTACTGTCCACTCAGACCTCACAGTAACCACCTTTCACTGTCTACTGTCCACTCAGACCCCACACTAACCACCCTCCACTGTCTACTGTCCACTCAGACCCCACACTAACCACCCTCCACTGCCTACTGTCCACTCAGACCCCACACTTACCACCCTCCACTGTCTACTGTCCACTCAGACCCCACACTAACCACCCTCCACTGTCTACTGTCCATTCAGACGCCACAATAACCACCCTCCACTGTCTACTGTCCACTCAGACCCCACACTAACCACCCTCCACTGTCTATTGTCCACTCAGACCCCACACTAACCACCCTCCACTGTCTTCTTTCCACTCAGACCTCACAGTAACCACCTTACACTGTCTACTGTCCACTCAGACCTCACACTAACCACCCTCCACTGTCTACTGTCCACTCAGACCTCACAGTAACCACCTTACACTGTCTACTGTCCACTCAGACCTCACACTAACCACCCTCCACTGTCTACTGTCCACTCAGACCCCACACTAACCACCCTCCACTGTCTACTGTCCACTCAGACCCCACACTAACCACCCTCCACTGTCTACTGTCCACTCAGACCCCACACTTACCACCCCACTGTCTACTCTCCACTCAGACCTCACACTAACCACCCTCCACTGTCTACTGTCCACTCAGACCCCACACTAACCACCCTCCACTGTCTACTGTCCACTCAGACCCCACACTAACCACCCTCAACTGTCTACTGTCCACTCAGACCCCACACTAACCACCCTCCACTGTCTACTGTCCACTCAGACCCCACACTAACTACCATCCACTGTCTACTGTCCAAACAGACCCCACACTAACCACTCTCCACTGTCTACTGTCCACTCAGACCCCACACTAACCACCCTCCACTGTCTACTGTCCACTCAGACCCCACACTAACTACCATCCACTGTCTACTGTCCAAACAGACTTGATTGATTGATTGATTGAAAACCTTTATTGTCCCCAATGGGGAAATTTTGTTGTCAAACAGCTCAGTTAGGGCAGAAAACATTCAGTACAGAAAACAGAAAAACATTCAATAAAAAAACATAAAACAGTGCAGGCTCAATAAGTAAAAAGTTCCAAAAGTTCCATCTCCAGGTCTCCCCCACCCTGCAGGGCCTGGTTGTAGAGTCGGAGTGCAGCTGGAATAAAGGACTGTCCAAATCTTTTTGTACTTTGACGGGGGAGAACAAATCTGTGGCTGAACTTGCTCCTCATCCCTGCCAGCTCGCAGTACATCGGGTGGGAGGGATTGGCCAGCATGGCCGCCAGTTTTTTCCCCATCCTCTGTTCTGCCACCACCTCTAGGCTGTCCAGCCCGGTCCCCACCACAGAGCTGGCCTTCTTCACCAGTTTGTTTAGCTTCGCAGCATCCCTGGCACAGATGTTTCCACCCCAGCAGGCCACGGCGAAGAACAGAACGCTGGCAACCACCGACTGATAAAACATTTGCAGCAGCTTGTTGCAGACACCGAAAGACCTCAGCCTTCTCAGGAAAAACAGTCTGCTCTGCCCTTTCCTGAGAAGAGCCTCGGTGTTGTCAGTCCAGTCCAGTTTGTTATTAATTTGTACTCCCAGGTACCTGTAGGAGTCCACCCTCTCGACTTCCACCCCCTTGATGGTGATGGGGGCTGGGGTCCTTCTCTTCCTCCTAAAATCCACCACCAACTCCTTTGTTTTGCTGGTGTTAAGCAAAAGGTAGTTGGTGTCGCACCACTGCACGAAGCTCTCCACCAGGGCCCTGTACTCCTCATCCCTGTCGTCTGTGATGTAACCGACGATAGAGGAGTCATCCGAAAACTTCTGCAGGTGGCACTGGTCGGAGCTAAACTGGAAGTCGGAGGTATAGAGGGTGAAGAGAAAGGGTGACAGAACAGTTCCCTGGGGGGCACCGGTGTTGCACACCACCACCTCAGACTGACAGCCCTGCAGTCTCACATACTGACGCCTGTCTGTGAGGTAGTTGTGGATCCAAGCCGTCAGGGAGTCCTCCACACACATCACTGCTAGTTTGTCAGCCAGCAGTGATGGCTTGATAGTGTTAAATGCACTGGAGAAGTCGAAGAACATGGTCCTCACCATGCTCTGTGGCCTCTCCAGGTGTGTGTAGGCCCTGTGCAGCATGTAAATGATGGCGTCCTCCACCCCCATGCTCTCCTGGTATGCAAACTGCCGGGGGTCCAGGAAGTCCTTCACCTGGGGCTTAAGGTGTTGCAGCACTAGCCTCTCCAGGATCTTCATGACCTGTGGTGTCAGGGCGACAGGTCTGTAGTCGTTTGGGGTGCTGGGCCGTCCCTTCTTTGGCACTGGGACGATGCAAGAGGTCTTCCAGAGCTGTGGCACCCTCCTCAGTCTTAGAGATAGACTGAAGAGATGTTGGAATGTGTCCGCCAGCTCTCCAGCACACACCTTCAGAACCCTGGGGTTGATGTTGTCTGGACCTCTGGACTTGTTCACATTCACCCTGGAAAGCTGCCTTCTCACCTGCTCAGATGTTATAAAGCTGTGAGTACCGGTGTCTCCAGGTGTGAAGCATGCTCCCTGGCTCCTGGTGTTGGTAAGGGGAGGCAGTTGCTGCTGGGGTGCTGCTGGGGTGTCAGGGGGAGTGGGGGCTACTGTTGCCAGGGGTGCGGTACATTGGAGAGGGGAGGAGAGGGTCGGGGGCTGTGGGGGGTGACAGGGGGATGGGGGGGGTGACAGGGTCGGGGGCTGGGTCGGGGGCTGTGACAGGGTCGGGGGCTGGGTCGGGGGCTGTGACAGGGTCGGGGGCTGGGTCGGGGGCTGTGACAGGGTCGGGGGCTGGGTCGGGGGCTGTGACAGGGTCGGGGGCTGGGTCGGGGGCTGTGACAGGGTCGGGGGCTGTGACAGGGTCGGGGGCTGTGGGGGGTGGCAGGGGGATGGTTGGTCAAACCTGTTAAAGAAGCAGTTCAGGTCATCTGCCTGCTCTCGGGTCCCCTCCACCACAGGATGTGGCTGCTTGTGGCCCGTGATCTTCTTGAAGCCCTTCCACACCTCCTTGGAGCTGTGGGCCTCTAGCCCGCCCTCCAATTTCCTCCTGTATTCCTCTTTGGCTGCTCTCAGCTCCTTCTTCACCTCCTTCTGAGTGGCCCTGGCTCCCTCAGTGTCCCCTGCCTTAAACAGCCTCCTCTTCCTTTTCAGAAGGTTCTTGATGTTCCCATTTATCCACGGCTTGTTGTTAGGAAAGCACCGTACCTTTTTAATGGGGACGATGCTCTCCTCGCAGAACTTGATATAGTCTGTGACACAGTCTAGCAGACCATCTATGTCCTCCCCGTGGACTCTCTGGAACATCCCCCAGTCGGTTGTTTCAAAACACGCCCTCAGCTCCTCCTCCACGTCTTCTGACCATTGCTGGACAGTCCTGGTGGTGATAGGCAGCCTTTTTATGATAGGGGTGTATGTTGGTTCCATCCAGACCATATTGTGATCGGATGCCCCTAGTGGCGGGAGGGCAGTGGATGTGTAGGCTCCCTTCACATTGGCATATAGTTTGTCTAGTATTTTGTTCTCCCTTGTTTTACATGTGACATACTGGGTAAAATCCGTCAATGTCTTTTCCATATTTACATGGTTGAAGTCCCCATTCACAATGATAAATGCGTTTGGGTGAGCGGTCTGTATCCCCGCGATACAGGAATGGATGACGTCATTTGCGCGCGCCGGGTTCGCGCTTGGTGGAATGTAACTAGTCACAGCCACAACATGTGAAAACTCTCTCGGACAGAGATCTGGCCTCAAACCTAGCGCCAACAGTTCTATGTCTGGAGTGCAGACTTGCTCTTTGATAGTGATATGACCTGGCTTGCACCATTTGGAATTAACAAACACAGCGATCCCGCCTCCTTTTATCTTACCGCTGTTTCTCGTTCTGTCCGCGCGGACCATTGTGAAACCATCTTGTTCCATCGCCCCGTCTGGGATACCAGGATTCAGCCAGGATTCAGTCAGGAATAGCAGGCTGCATTTCCCATATTCCCCCTGTCCCTTCATCAGAGCAGAGAGCTCATCAGCCTTGTTGACCAGCGACCTGACGTTCCCCATAAGAACAGACGGCAGGCAGGTCCTATTTGCTTGTCTGTCTCTCCTCCCCACACTAACCACCCCACACTAACCACCCTCCATTGTCTACTGTCCACTCAGACCCCACACTAACCACCCTCCACTGTCTACTGTCCACTCAGACCCCAAACTAACCACCCTCCACTGTCTACTGTCCACACAGACCCCACACTAACCAGCCTCCACTAACCACCCCACTGTCTACTGTCCACTCAGACCTCACACTAACCACCCTCCACTGTCTACTGTCCACTCAGACCTCACAGTAACCACCTTTCACTGTCTACTGTCCACTCAGACCCCACACTAACCACCCTCCACTGTCTACTGTCCACTCAGACCCCACACTAACCACCCTCCACTGTCTACTGTCCACTCAGACCCCACACTAACCACCCTCCTCTGTCTACTTTCCACTCAGACCCCACACTAACCACCCTCCACTGTCTACTGTCCACTCAGACCCCCCACTTACCACCCCACTGTCTACTGTCCACTCAGACCCCACACTAACCATCCCACTGTCTACTGTCCACTCAGACCCCATCCTCCACTGTCTACTGTCCACTCAGACCCCACACTAACCACCCCACTGTCTACTGTCCACTCAGACCCCACACTCACCACCCCACTGTCTACTGTCCACTCAGACCCCACACTAACCACCCTCCACTGTCTACTGTCCACTCAGACCCCACACTAACCACCATCCACTGTCTACTGTCCAAACAGACCCCACACTAACCACTCTTCACTGTCTACTGTCCACTCAGACCCCACACTAACCACCCTCCATTGTCTACTGTCCACTCAGACCCCACACTAACCACCCTCCACTGTCTACTGTTGACTCAGACCCCACACTAACCACCCTCCACTGTCTACTGTCCACTCAGACCCCAAACTAACCACCCCACTGTCTACTGTTGACTCAGACCCCACACTAACCACCCTCCATTGTCTACTGTCCACTCAGACCCCACACTAACCACCCTCCACTGTCTACTGTCCACTCAGACCCCACACTAACCACCCTCCACTGTCTACTGTTGACTCAGACCCCACACTAACCACCCTCCACTGTCTACTGTCCACTCAGACCCCAAACTAACCACCCCACTGTCTACTGTCCACTCAGACCCCACACTAACCACCCTCAAATGTCTACTGTCCACTCAGACCCCACACTAACCATCATCCACTGTCTACTGTCCACTCAGACCCCACACTAACCACCCTCCACTGTCTACTGTCCACTCAAACCCCACACTAACCACCCTCCACTGCCTACTGTCCACTCAGACCCCACACTTACCACCCTCCACTGTCTACTGTCCACTCAGACCCCACACTAACCACCCTCCACTGTCTACTGTCCAATCAGACGCCACACTTACCACCCTCCACTGTCTACTGTCCACTCAGACCCCACACTAACCACCCTCCACTGTCTACTGTCCACTCAGACCCCACACTAACCACCCTCCACTGTCTATTGTCCACTCAGACCTCACATTAATCAACCTACTGTCTACTGTCCACTCAGACCCCACACTAACCACCCTCCACTGTCTACTTTCCACTCAGACCTCACACCAACCACCCTCCACTGTCTACTGTCCACTCAGACCACACAGTAACACCTTACACTGTCTACTGTCCACTCAGACCTCACACTAACCACCCTCCACTGTCCACTGTCCACTCAGACCCCACACTAACCACCCTCCACTGTCTACTGTCCACTCAGACCCCACACTAACCACCCTCCACTGTCTACTGTCCATTCAGACCCCACACTTACCACCCCACTGTCTACTTTCCACTCAGACCTCACAGTAACCACCTTACACTGTCTACTGTCCACTCAGACCTCACACTAACCACCCTCCACTGTCTACTGTCCACTCAGACCCCACACTAACCACCCTCCACTGTCTACTGTCCACTCAGACCCCACACTAACCACCCTCCACTGTCTACTGTCCACTCAGACCCCACACTTACCACCCCACTGTCTACTGTCCACTCAGACCCCACACTAACCATCCCACTGTCTACTGTCCTCTCAGACCCCATCCTCCACTGTCTACTGTCCACTCAGACCCCACACTAACCACCCTCCACTGTCTACTGTCCACTCAGACCCCACACTAACCACCCTCCACTGTCTACTGTCCACTCAGACCCCACACTCACCACCCTCCACTGTCTACTGTCCACTCAGACCCCACACTAACCACCCTCCACTGTCTACTGTCCACTCAGACCCCACACTAACCACCATCCACTGTCTACTGTCCAAACAGACCCCACACTAACCACTCTCCACTGTCTACTGTCCACTCAGACCCCACACTAACCACCCTCCACTGTCTACTGACCACTCAGACCCCACACTAACCACCCTCCACTGTCTACTGTTGACTCAGACCCCACACTAACCACCCTCCACTGTCTACTGTCCACTCAGACCCCATACTAACCACCCTCCACTGTCTACTGTCCACTCAGACCCCACACTAACCACCCTCCACTGTCTACTGTCCACTCAGACCTCACACTAACCACCCCACAGTCTACTGTCCACACAGACCCCACACTAACCACCCTCCACTGTCTACTGTCCACTCAGACCTCACACTAACCACCCCACTGTCTACTGTCCACTCAGACCTCACACTAACCACCCCACTGTCTACTGTCCACTCAGACCTCACAGTAACCACCTTTCACTGTCTACTGTCCACTCAGACCCCACACTAACCACCCCACTGTCTACTGTCCACTCAGACCCCACGCTTACCACCCTCCACTGTCTACTGTCCACTCAGACCCCAAACTAACCACCCTCCACTGTCTACTGTCCACACAGACCCCACACTAACCACCCTCCACTGTCTACTGTCCACTCAGACCCCAAACTAACCACCCTCCACTGTCTACTGTCCACTCAGACCCCACACTAACCACCCTCCACTGTCTACTGTCCACTCAGACCCCACACTTACGACCCCACTGTCTACTGTCCACTCAGACCCCACACTAACCATCCCACTGTCTACTGTCCACTCAGACCCCATCCTCCACTGTCTACTGTCCACTCAGACCCCACACTAACCACCCCACTGCCTACTGTCCACTCAGACCCCACACTAACCACCCTCCACTGTCTACTGTCCACTCAGACCTCACACTAACCACCCTCCACTGTCTACTGTCCACTCAGACCTCACAGTAACCACCTTTCACTGTCTACTGTCCACTCAGACCCCACACTAACCACCCTCCACTGTCTACTGTCCACTCAGACCCCACACTAACCACCCTCCACTGCCTACTGTCCACTCAGACCCCACACTTACCACCCTCCACTGTCTACTGTCCACTCAGACCCCACACTAACCACCCTCCACTGTCTACTGTCCATTCAGACGCCACAATAACCACCCTCCACTGTCTACTGTCCACTCAGACCCCACACTAACCACCCTCCACTGTCTATTGTCCACTCAGACCCCACACTAACCACCCTCCACTGTCTTCTTTCCACTCAGACCTCACAGTAACCACCTTACACTGTCTACTGTCCACTCAGACCTCACACTAACCACCCTCCACTGTCTACTGTCCACTCAGACCTCACAGTAACCACCTTACACTGTCTACTGTCCACTCAGACCTCACACTAACCACCCTCCACTGTCTACTGTCCACTCAGACCCCACACTAACCACCCTCCACTGTCTACTGTCCACTCAGACCCCACACTAACCACCCTCCACTGTCTACTGTCCACTCAGACCCCACACTTACCACCCCACTGTCTACTCTCCACTCAGACCTCACAGTAACCACCTTACACTGTCTACTGTCCACTCAGACCTCACACTAACCACCCTCCACTGTCTACTGTCCACTCAGACCCCACACTAACCACCCTCCACTGTCTACTGTCCACTCAGACGCCACACTTACCACCCCACTGTCTACTGTCCACTCAGACCCCACACTAACCATCCTCCACTGTCTACTGTCCACTCAGACCCCATCCTCCACTGTCTACTGTCCACTCAGACCCCACACTAACCACCCTCCACTGTCTACTGTCCACTCAGACCCCACACTCACCACCGCACTGTCTACTGTCCACTCAGACCCCACACTAACCACCCTCAACTGTCTACTGTCCACTCAGACCCCACACTAACCACCCTCCACTGTCTACTGTCCACTCAGACCCCACACTAACTACCATCCACTGTCTACTGTCCAAACAGACCCCACACTAACCACTCTCCACTGTCTACTGTCCACTCAGACCCCACACTAACCACCCTCCACTGTCTACTGTCCACTCAGACCCCACACTAACTACCATCCACTGTCTACTGTCCAAACAGACCCCACACTAACCACCCTCCATTGTCTACTGTCCACTCAGACCCCACACTAACCACCCTCCACTGTCTACTGTCCACTCAGACCCCAAACTAACCACCCTCCACTGTCTACTGTCCACACAGACCCCACACTAACCAGCCTCCACTAACCACCCCACTGTCTACTGTCCACACAGACCCCACACTAACCACCCTCCACTGTCTACTGTCCACTCAGACCTCACACTAACCACCCCACTGTCTACTGTCCACACAGACCCCCACACTAACCACCCTCCACTGTCTACTTTCCACTCAGACCTCACAGTAACCACCTTACACTGTCTACTGTCCACTCAGACCCCACACTAACCACCCTCCACTGTCTACTGTCCACTCAGACCCCACACTCACCACCCTCCACTGTCTACTGTCCACTCAGACCCCACACTCACCACCCTCCACTGTCTACTGTCCACTCAGACCCCACACTAACCACCCTCCACTGTCTACTGTCCACTCAGACCCCACACTAACCACCCTCCACTGTCTACTGTCCACTCAGACCCCACACTAACCACCCTCCACTGTCTACTGTCCACTCAGACCCCACACTAACCACCATCCACTGTCTACTGTCCAAACAGACCCCACACTAACCACTCTCCACTGTCTACTGTCCACTCAGACCCCACACTAACCACCCTCCACTGTCTACTGTCCACTCAGACCCCACACTAACCACCCTCCACTGTCTACTGTTGACTCAGACCCCACACTAACCACCCCACAGTCTACTGTCCACACAGACCCCACACTAACCACCCTCCACTGTCTACTGTCCACTCAGACCCCACACTAACCACCATCCACTGTCTACTTTCCACTCAGACCTCACAGTAACCACCTTACACTGTCTACTGTCCACTCAGACCCCACACTAACCACCCTCCACTGTCTACTGTCCACTCAGACCCCACACTCACCACCCTCCACTGTCTACTGTCCACTCAGACCCCACACTCACCACCCTCCACTGTCTACTGTCCACTCAGACCCCACACTAACCACCCTCCACTGTCTACTGTCCACTCAGACCCCACACTAACCACCCTCCACTGTCTACTGTCCACTCAGACCCCACACTAACCACCCTCCACTGTCTACTGTCCACTCAGACCCCACACTAACCACCATCCACTGTCTACTGTCCAAACAGACCCCACACTAACCACTCTCCACTGTCTACTGTCCACTCAGACCCCACACTAACCACCCTCCACTGTCTACTGTCCACTCAGACCCCACACTAACCACCCTCCACTGTCTACTGTTGACTCAGACCCCACACTAACCACCCTCCACTGTCTACTGTCCACTCAGACCCCACACTAACCACCCTCCACTGTCTACTGTCCACTCAGACCCCACACTAACCACCCTCCACTGTCTACTGTTGACTCAGACCCCACACTAACCACCCTCCACTGTCTACTGTCCACTCAGACCCCACACTAACCACCCTCCACTGTCTACTGTCCACTCAGACCCCATACTAACCACCCTCCACTGTCTACTGTCCACTCAGACCCCACACTAACCACCCTCCACTGTCTACTGTCCACTCAGACCTCACACTAACCACCCCACAGTCTACTGTCCACACAGACCCCACACTAACCACCCTCCACTGTCTACTGTCCACTCAGACCCCACACTAACCACCATCCACTGTCTACTTTCCACTCAGACCTCACAGTAACCACCTTACACTGTCTACTGTCCACTCAGACCCCACACTAACCACCCTCCACTGTCTACTGTCCACTCAGACCCCACACTCACCACCCTCCACTGTCTACTGTCCACTCAGACCCCACACTCACCACCCTCCACTGTCTACTGTCCACTCAGACCCCACACTAACCACCCTCCACTGTCTACTGTCCACTCAGACCCCACACTAACCACCCTCCACTGTCTACTGTCCACTCAGACCCCACACTAACCACCCTCCACTGTCTACTGTCCACTCAGACCCCACACTAACCACCATCCACTGTCTACTGTCCAAACAGACCCCACACTAACCACTCTCCACTGTCTACTGTCCACTCAGACCCCACACTAACCACCCTCCACTGTCTACTGTCCACTCAGACCCCACACTAACCACCCTCCACTGTCTACTGTTGACTCAGACCCCACACTAACCACCCTCCACTGTCTACTGTCCACTCAGACCCCACACTAACCACCCTCCACTGTCTACTGTCCACTCAGACCCCATACTAACCACCCTCCACTGTCTACTGTCCACTCAGACCCCACACTAACCACCCTCCACTGTCTACTGTCCACTCAGACCTCACACTAACCACCCCACAGTCTACTGTCCACACAGACCCCACACTAACCACCCTCCACTGTCTACTGTCCACTCAGACCTCACACTAACCACCCCACTGTCTACTGTCCACTCAGACCTCACACTAACCACCCCACTGTCTACTGTCCACTCAGACCCCACACTAACCACCCTCCACTGTCTACTGTCCACTCAGACCCCACACTTACCACCCCACTGTCTACTGTCCACTCAGACCCCACACTAACCATCCCACTGTCTACTGTCCACTCAGACCCCATCCTCCACTGTCTACTGTCCACTCAGACCCCACACTAACCACCCCACTGCCTACTGTCCACTCAGACCCCACACTAACCACCCTCCACTGTCTACTGTCCACTCAGACCTCACACTAACCACCCTCCACTGTCTACTGTCCACTCAGACCTCACAGTAACCACCTTTCACTGTCTACTGTCCACTCAGACCCCACACTAACCACCCTCCACTGTCTACTGTCCACTCAGACCCCACACTAACCACCCTCCACTGCCTACTGTCCACTCAGACCCCACACTTACCACCCTCCACTGTCTACTGTCCACTCAGACCCCACACTAACCACCCTCCACTGTCTACTGTCCATTCAGACGCCACAATAACCACCCTCCACTGTCTACTGTCCACTCAGACCCCACACTAACCACCCTCCACTGTCTATTGTCCACTCAGACCCCACACTAACCACCCTCCACTGTCTTCTTTCCACTCAGACCTCACAGTAACCACCTTACACTGTCTACTGTCCACTCAGACCTCACACTAACCACCCTCAACTGTCTACTGTCCACTCAGACCTCACAGTAACCACCTTACACTGTCTACTGTCCACTCAGACCTCACACTAACCACCCTCCACTGTCTACTGTCCACTCAGACCCCACACTAACCACCCTCCACTGTCTACTGTCCACTCAGACCCCACACTAACCACCCTCCACTGTCTACTGTCCACTCAGACCCCACACTTACCACCCCACTGTCTACTCTCCACTCAGACCTCACAGTAACCACCTTACACTGTCTACTGTCCACTCAGACCTCACACTAACCACCCTCCACTGTCTACTGTCCACTCAGACGCCACACTTACCACCGCACTGTCTACTGTCCACTCAGACCCCACACTAACCACCCTCAACTGTCTACTGTCCACTCAGACCCCACACTAACCACCCTCCACTGTCTACTGTCCACTCAGACCCCACACTAACTACCATCCACTGTCTACTGTCCAAACAGACCCCACACTAACCACTCTCCACTGTCTACTGTCCACTCAGACCCCACACTAACCACCATCCACTGTCTACTGTCCAAACAGACCCCACACTAACCACTCTCAACTGTCTACTGTCCACTCAGACCCCACACTAACCACCCTCCACTGTCTACTGTCCACTCAGACCCCACACTAACTACCATCCACTGTCTACTGTCCAAACAGACCCCACACTAACCACCCTCCATTGTCTACTGTCCACTCAGACCCCACACTAACCACCCTCCACTGTCTACTGTCCACTCAGACACCAAACTAACCACCCTCCACTGTCTACTGTCCACACAGACCCCACACTAACCAGCCTCCACTAACCACCCCACTGTCTACTGTCCACACAGACCCCACACTAACCACCCTCCACTGTCTACTGTCCACTCAGACCTCACACTAACCACCCCACTGTCTACTGTCCACACAGACCCCCACACTAACCACCCTCCACTGTCTACTTTCCACTCAGACCTCACAGTAACCACCTTACACTGTCTACTGTCCACTCAGACCCCACACTAACCACCCTCCACTGTCTACTGTCCACTCAGACCCCACACTCACCACCCTCCACTGTCTACTGTCCACTCAGACCCCACACTCACCACCCTCCACTGTCTACTGTCCACTCAGACCCCACACTAACCACCCTCCACTGTCTACTGTCCACTCAGACCCCACACTAACCACCCTCCACTGTCTACTGTCCACTCAGACCCCACACTCACCACCCTCCACTGTCTACTGTCCACTCAGACCCCACACTAACCACCCTCCACTGTCTACTGTCCACTCAGACCCCACACTAACCACCATCCACTGTCTACTGTCCAAACAGACCCCACACTAACCACTCTCCACTGTCTACTGTCCACTCAGACCCCACACTAACCACCCTCCACTGTCTACTGTCCACTCAGACCCCACACTAACCACCCTCCACTGTCTACTGTTGACTCAGACCCTCACTAACCACCCTCCACTGTCTACTGTCCACTCAGACCCCATACTAACCACCCTCCACTGTCTACTGTCCACTCAGACCCCACACTAACCACCCTCCACTGTCTACTGTCCACTCAGACCTCACACTAACCACCCCACAGTCTACTGTCCACACAGACCCCACACTAACCACCCTCCACTGTCTACTGTCCACTCAGACCTCACACTAACCACCCCACTGTCTACTGTCCACTCAGACCTCACACTAACCACCCCACTGTCTACTGTCCACTCAGACCCCACACTAACCACCCTCCACTGTCTACTGTCCACTCAGACCCCACACTTACCACCCCACTGTCTACTGTCCACTCAGACCCCACACTAACCATCCCACTGTCTACTGTCCACTCAGACCCCATCCTCCACTGTCTACTGTCCACTCAGACCCCACACTAACCACCCCACTGCCTACTGTCCACTCAGACCCCACACTAACCACCCTCCACTGTCTACTGTCCACTCAGACCCCACACTAACCACCCTCCACTGCCTACTGTCCACTCAGACCCCACACTTACCACCCTCCACTGTCTACTGTCCACTCAGACCCCACACTAACCACCCTCCACTGTCTACTGTCCATTCAGACGCCACAATAACCACCCTCCACTGTCTACTGTCCACTCAGACCCCACACTAACCACCCTCCACTGTCTATTGTCCACTCAGACCCCACACTAACCACCCTCCACTGTCTTCTTTCCACTCAGACCTCACAGTAACCACCTTACACTGTCTACTGTCCACTCAGACCTCACACTAACCACCCTCAACTGTCTACTGTCCACTCAGACCTCACAGTAACCACCTTACACTGTCTACTGTCCACTCAGACCTCACACTAACCACCCTCCACTGTCTACTGTCCACTCAGACCCCACACTAACCACCCTCCACTGTCTACTGTCCACTCAGACCCCACACTAACCACCCTCCACTGTCTACTGTCCACTCAGACCCCACACTTACCACCCCACTGTCTACTCTCCACTCAGACCTCACAGTAACCACCTTACACTGTCTACTGTCCACTCAGACCTCACACTAACCACCCTCCACTGTCTACTGTCCACTCAGACCCCACACTAACCACCCTCCACTGTCTACTGTCCACTCAGACGCCACACTTACCACCGCACTGTCTACTGTCCACTCAGACCCCACACTAACCACCCTCAACTGTCTACTGTCCACTCAGACCCCACACTAACCACCCTCCACTGTCTACTGTCCACTCAGACCCCACACTAACTACCATCCACTGTCTACTGTCCAAACAGACCCCACACTAACCACTCTCCACTGTCTACTGTCCACTCAGACCCCACACTAACCACCATCCACTGTCTACTGTCCAAACAGACCCCACACTAACCACCCTCCATTGTCTACTGTCCACTCAGACCCCACACTAACCGCCCTCCACTGTCTACTGTCCACTCAGACCCCAAACTAACCACCCTCCACTGTCTACTGTCCACACAGACCCCACACTAACCAGCCTCCACTAACCACCCAACTGTCTACTGTCCACACAGACCCCACACTAACCACCCTCCACTGTCTACTGTCCACTCAGACCTCACACTAACCACCCCACTGTCTACTGTCCACACAGACCCCCACACTAACCACCCTCCACTGTCTACTTTCCACTCAGACCTCACAGTAACCACCTTACACTGTCTACTGTCCACTCAGACCCCACACTAACCACCCTCCACTGTCTACTGTCCACTCAGACCCCACACTTACCACCCTCCACTGTCTACTGTCCACTCAGACCCCACACTAACCACCCTCCACTGTCTACTGTCCACTCAGACCTCACACTAACCACCCTCCACTGTCTACTGTCCACTCAGACCCCACACTAACCATCCCACTGTCTACTGTCCACTCAGACCCCATCCTCCACTGTCTACTGTCCACTCAGACCCCACACTAACCACCCCACTGTCTACTGTCCACTCAGACCCCACACTAACCACCCATCACTGTCTACTTTCCACTCAGACCTCACACTAACCACCCCACTGTCTACTGTCCACTCAGACCCCACACTAACCACCCTCCACTGTCTACTGTCCACTCAGACCTCACCCTAACCACCCTCCACTGTCTACAGTCCACTCAGACCCCACGCTAACCACCCCACTGTCTACTGTCCACTCAGACCCCACACTAACCACCCTCCACTGTCTACTGTCCACTCAGACCCCACACTAACCACCCTCCACTGTCTACTGTCCACTCAGACCTCACAGTAACCACCTTTCACTGTCTACTGTCCACTCAGACCCCACACTAACCACCCCACTGTCTACTGTCCACTCAGTCCCCACGCTAACCACCCTCCACTGTCTACTGTGCACTCAGACCCCAAACTAACTACCCTCCACTGTCTACTGTCCACTCAGACCTCACACTAACCACCCTCCACTGTCTACTGTCCACTCAGACCCCACACTAACCACCCTCCACTGTCTACTGTCCACCCAGACCCCACACTTACCACCCCACTCTCTACTGTCCACTCAGACCCCACACTAACCACGCCACTGTCTACTGTACACTCAGACCCCACACTAACCACCCTCCACTGTCTACTGTACACTCAGACCCCACACTAACCACCTTACACTGTCTACTGTCCAATCAGACCCCACACTAACCACCCCACTGTCTACTGTCCACTCGACCCCACACTAACCATCCCACTGTCTACTGTCCACTCAGACCTCACAGTAACCACCTTACACTGTCTACTGTCCAATCAGACCCCACACTAACCACCCTCCACTGTCTACTGTCCACTCAGACCCCACACTTACCATCCCACTGTCTACTGTCCACTCGACCCCACACTAACCATCCCACTGTCTACTGTCCACTCAGACCCCAAACTAACCACTCCACTGTCTACTGTCCACTCAGACCCCAAACGAACCACCCTCCACTGTCTACTGTCCACTCAGACCCCACACTAACCACCCTCCACTGTCTACTGTCCACTCAGACCCCACACTAACCACTTCACTGTCTACTGTCCACTCAGACCCCAAACTAACCACCCTCCACTGTCTACTGTCCACTCAGACCCCACACTAACCACCCTCCACTGTCTACTGTCCACTCAGACCTCACACTAACCACCCTCCACTGTCTACTGTCCACTCAGACCTCACACTAACCACCCTCCACTGTCTACTGTCCACTCAGACCTCACACTAACCACCTTCCACTGTCTACTGTCCACTCAGACCCCACACTAACCACCATCCACTGTCTACTGTCCACTCAGACCCCACACTAACCACCCTCCACTGTCTACTGTCCACTCAGACCTAACACTAACCACTCTCCACTGTCTACTGTCCACTCAGACCCCACACTAACCACCCTCCACTGTCTACTGTCCACTCAGACCCCACACTAACCACCATCCACTGTCTACTGTCCACTCAGACCTCACACTAACCACCCTCCACTCTCTACTGTCCACCCAGACCCCACACTAACCACCCTCCACTGTCTACTGTCCACTCAGACTCCACACTAACCACCCTCCACTGTCTACTGTCCACTCAGACCCCACACTAACCACCCTCCACTGTCTACTGTCCACTCAGACCTCACACTAACCACCCTCCACTGTCTACTGTCCACTCAGACCTCAAACTAACCACCTTCCACTGCCTACTGTCCACTCAGACCCCACACTTACCACCCTCCACTGTCTACTGTCCACTCAGACCCCACACTAACCACCCTCCACTGTCTACTGTCCACTCAGACGCCACAATAACCACCCTCCACTGTCTACTGTCCACTCAGACCCCACACTAACCCCCCTCCACTGTCTACTGTCCACTCAGACCTCACACTAACCAACCCACTGTCTACTGTCCACTCAGACCCCACACTAACCACCCTCCACTGTCTACTGTCCACTCAGACCCCACACTTACCACCCCACTGCCTACTGTCCACTCAGACCTCACACTAACCACCCCACTGTCTACTGTCCACTCAGACCCCACACTAACCACCCTCCACTGTCTACTGTCCACTCAGACCCCACACTTACCACCCCACTGTCTACTGTCCACTCAGACCCCACACTAACCACCCTCCACTGTCTACTGTCCACTCAGACCCCACACTAACCACCTTACACTGTCTACTGTCCACTCAGACCTCACACTAACCACCCTTCACTGTCTACTGTCCACTCAGACCCCACACTAACCACCTTACACTGTCTACTGTCCACTCAGACCCCACACTTACCACCCTCCACTGTCCACTCAGACCTCACAGTAACACCTTACACTGTCAACTGTCCACTCAGACCTCACACTAACCACCCTCCACTGTCTACTGTCCACTCAGACCCCACACTAACCACCCTCCACTGTCTACTGTCCGCTCAGACCCCACACTAACCACCCTCCACTGTCTACTGTCCACTCAGACCCCACACTTTCCACCCCACTGTCTACTTTCCACTCAGACCTCACAGTAACCACCTTACACTGTCTACTGTCCACTCAGACCCCACACTAACCACCCTCCACTGTCTACTGTCCACTCAGACCCCACACTTACCACCCCACTGTCTACTGTCCACTCAGACCCCACACTAACAATCCCACTGTCTACTGTCCACTCAGACCCCATCCTCCACTGTCTACTGTCCACTCAGACCCCACACTAACCACCCCACTGTCTACTGTCCACTCAGACCTCACACTAACCACCCTCCACTGTCTACTGTCCACTCAGACCCCACACTCACCACCCCACTGTCTACTGTCCACTCAGACCCCACACTAACCACCCTCAACTGTCTACTGTCCACTCAGACCCCACACTAACCACCCTCCACTGTCTACTGTCCACACAGACCCCACACTAACCACCCTCCACTGTCTACTGTCCACTCAGACCCCACACTAACCACCCTCCACTGTCTACTGTCCACACAGACCCCACACTTACCACCCTTCACTGTCTACTGTCCACTCAGACCCCACACTAACCACCCTCCACTGTCTACTGTCCACTCAGACCTCACAGTAACACCTTACACTGTCTACTGTCCACTCAGACCTCACAATAACCACCCTCCACTGTCTACTGTCCACTCAGACCCCACACTAACCACCCTCCACTGTCTACTGTCCACTCAGACCCCACACTAACCATCCTCCACTGTCTACTGTCCACTCAGACCCCACACTTACCACCCCACTGTCTACTTTCCACTCAGACCTCACAGTAACCACCTTACACTGTCTACTGTCCACTCAGACCCCACACTAACCACCCTCCACTGTCTACTGTCCACTCAGACCCCACACTTACCACCCCACTGTCTACTGTCCACTCAGACCCCACACTAACCATCCCACTGTCTACTGTCCACTCAGACCCCATCCTCCACTGTCTACTGTCCACTCAGACCCCACACTAACCACCCCACTGTCTACTGTCCACTCAGACCTCACACTAACCACCCTCCACTGTCTACTGTCCACTCAGACCCCACACTCACCACCCCACTGTCTACTGTCCACTCAGACCCCACACTAACCACCCTCCACTGTCTACTGTCCACTCAGACCCCACACTAACCACCATCCACTGTCTACTGTCCAAACAGACCCCACACTAACCACTCTCCATTGTCTACTGTCCACTCAGACCCCACACTAACCACCCCACTGTCTACTGTCCACACAGACCCCCACACTAACCACCCTCCACTGTCTACTTTCCACTCAGACCTCACAGTAACCACCTTACACTGTCTACTGTCCACTCAGACCCCACACTAACCACCCTCCACTGTCTACTGTCCACTCAGACCTCACACTAACCACCCCACTGTCTACTGTCCACACAGACCCCCACACTAACCACCCTCCACTGTCTACTTTCCACTCAGACCTCACAGTAACCACCTTACACTGTCTACTGTCCACTCAGACCCCACACTAACCACCCTCCACTGTCTACTGTCCACACAGACCCCACACTAACCAGCCTCCACTAACCACCCCACTGTCTACTGTCCACACAGACCCCACACTAACCACCCTCCACTGTCTACTGTCCACTCAGACCCCACACTAACCACCCCACTGTCTACTGTCCACACAGACCCCCACACTAACCACCCTCCACTGTCTACTTTCCACTCAGACCTCACAGTAACCACCTTACACTGTCTACTGTCCACTCAGACCCCACACTAACCACCCTCCACTGTCTACTGTCCACTCAGACCCCACACTTACCACCCTCCACTGTCTACTGTCCACTCAGACCCCACACTTACCACCCTCCACTGTCTACTGTACACTCAGACCCCACACTAACCACCTTACACTGTCTACTGTCCAATCAGACCCCACACTAACCACCCCACTGTCTACTGTCCACTCGACCCCACACTAACCATCCCACTGTCTACTGTCCACTCAGACCTCACAGTAACCACCTTACACTGTCTACTGTCCAATCAGACCCCACACTAACCACCCTCCACTGTCTACTGTCCACTCAGACCCCACACTTACCACCCCACTGTCTACTGTCCACTCGACCCCACACTAACCATCCCACTGTCTACTGTCCACTCAGACCCCATCCTCCACTGTCTACTGTCCACTCAGACCCCACACTAACCACTCCACTGTCTACTGTCCACTCAGACCCCAAACGAACCACCCTCCACTGTCTACTGTCCACTCAGACCCCACACTAACCACCCTCCACTGTCTACTGTCCACTCAGACCCCACACTAACCACTGCACTGTCTACTGTCCACTCAGACCCCAAACTAACCACCCTCCACTGTCTACTGTCCACTCAGACCCCACACTAACCACCCTCCACTGTCTACTGTCCACTCAGACCTCACACTAACCACCCTCCACTGTCTACTGTCCACTCAGACCCCACACTAACCACCCTCCACTGTCTACTGTCCACTCAGACCTCACACTAACCACTCTCCACTGTCTACTGTCCACTCAGACCCCACACTAACCACCCTCCACTGTCTACTGTCCACTCAGACCCCACACTAACCACCATCCACTGTCTACTGTCCACTCAGACCTCACACTAACCACCCTCCACTCTCTACTGTCCACCCAGACCCCACACTAACCACCCTCCACTGTCTACTGTCCACTCAGACTCCACACTAACCACCCTCCACTGTCTACTGTCCACTCAGACCCCACACTAACCACCCTCCACTGTCTACTGTCCACTCAGACCTCACACTAACCACCCTCCACTGTCTACTGTCCACTCAGACCTCAAACTAACCACCTTCCACTGCCTACTGTCCACTCAGACCCCACACTTACCACCCTCCACTGTCTACTGTCCACTCAGACCCCACACTAACCACCCTCCACTGTCTACTGTCCACTCAGACGCCACAATAACCACCCTCCACTGTCTACTGTCCACTCAGACCCCACACTAACCCCCCTCCACTGTCTACTGTCCACTCAGACCTCACACTAACCAACCCACTGTCTACTGTCCACTCAGACCCCACACTAACCATCCTCCACTGTCTACTGTCCACTCAGACCCCACACTTACCACCCCACTGCCTACTGTCCACTCAGACCTCACACTAACCACCCCACTGTCTACTGTCCACTCAGACCCCACACTAACCACCCTCCACTGTCTACTGTCCGCTCAGACCCCACACTTACCACCCCACTGTCTACTGTCCACTCAGACCCCACACTAACCACCCTCCACTGTCTACTGTCCACTCAGACCCCACACTAACCACCTTACACTGTCTACTGTCCACTCAGACCTCACACTAACCACCCTTCACTGTCTACTGTCCACTCAGACCCCACACTAACCACCTTACACTGTCTACTGTCCACTCAGACCCCACACTAACCACCCTCCACTGTCTACTGTCCACTCAGACCCCACACTAACCACCCTCCACTGTCTACTGTCCACTCAGACCCCACACTTTCCACCCCACTGTCTACTTTCCACTCAGACCTCACAGTAACCACCTTACACTGTCTACTGTCCACTCAGACCCCACACTAACCACCCTCCACTGTCTACTGTCCACTCAGACCCCACACTTACCACCCCACTGTCTACTGTCCACTCAGACCCCACACTAACCATCCCACTGTCTACTGTCCACTCAGACCCCATCCTCCACTGTCTACTGTCCACTCAGACCCCACACTAACCACCCCACTGTCTACTGTCCACTCAGACCTCACACTAACCACCCTCCACTGTCTACTGTCCACTCAGACCCCACACTCACCACCCCACTGTCTACTGTCCACTCAGACCCCACACTAACCACCCTCAACTGTCTACTGTCCACTCAGACCCCACACTAACCACCCTCCACTGTCTACTGTCCACACAGACCCCACACTAACCACCCTCCACTGTCTACTGTCCACTCAGACCCCACACTAACCACCCTCCACTGTCTACTGTCCACACAGACCCCACACTTACCACCCTCCACTGTCTACTGTCCACTCAGACCCCACACTAACCACCCTCCACTGTCTACTGTCCACTCAGACCTCACAGTAACACCTTACACTGTCTACTGTCCACTCAGACCTCACAATAACCACCCTCCACTGTCTACTGTCCACTCAGACCCCACACTAACCACCCTCCACTGTCTACTGTCCACTCAGACCCCACACTAACCATCCTCCACTGTCTACTGTCCACTCAGACCCCACACTTACCACCCCACTGTCTACTTTCCACTCAGACCTCACAGTAACCACCTTACACTGTCTACTGTCCACTCAGACCCCACACTTACCACCGCACTGTTTACTTTCCACTCAGACCTCACAGTAACCACCTTACACTGTCTACTGTCCACTCAGACCCCACACTAACCACCCTCCACTGTCTACTGTCCACTCAGACCCCACACTTACCACCCCACTGTCTACTGTCCACTCAGACCCCACACTAACCATCCCACTGTCTACTGTCCACTCAGACCCCATCCTCCACTGTCTACTGTCCACTCAGACCCCACACTAACCACCCCACTGTCTACTGTCCACTCAGACCTCACACTAACCACCCTCCACTGTCTACTGTCCACTCAGACCCCACACTCACCACCCCACTGTCTACTGTCCACTCAGACCCCACACTAACCACCCTCCACTGTCTACTGTCCACTCAGACCCCACACTAACCACCATCCACTGTCTACTGTCCAAACAGACCCCACACTAACCACTCTCCATTGTCTACTGTCCACTCAGACCCCACACTAACCTATCTCCACTGTCTACTGTCCACTCAGACCCCACACTAACCACCCTCCATTGTCTACTGTCCACTCAGACCCCACACTAACCACCCTCCACTGTCTACTGTCCACTCAGACCCCACACTAACCACCCTCCACTGTCTACTGTTGACTCAGACCCCACACTAACCACCCTCCACTGTCTACTGTCCACTCAGACCCCAAACTAACCACCCTCCACTGTCTACTGTCCACACAGACCCCACACTAACCACCCTCCACTGTCTACTGTCCACTCAGACCTCACACTGACCACCCCACAGTCTACTGTCCACACAGACCCCACACTTACCACCCCACTGTCTACTGTCCACTCAGACCCCACACTAACCACCCTCCACTGTCTACTGTCCAATCAGACCCCACACTCACCACCCCACTGTCTACTGTTCACTCAGACCCCACACTAACCACCCTCAACTGTCTACTGTCCACTCAGACCCCATACTAACCACCCTCCATTGTCTACTGTCCACTCAGACCCCACACTAACCACCCTCCACTGTCTACTGTCCACTCAGACCCCACACTAACCACCCTCCACTGTCTACTGTTGACTCAGACCCCACACTAACCACCCTCCACTGTCTACTGTCCACTCAGACCCCAAACTAACCACCCTCCACTGTCTACTGTCCACACAGACCCAACACTAACCACCCTTCACTGTCTACTGTCCACTCAGACCTCACAGTAACCACCCTCCACTGTCTACTGTCCACTCAGACCTCACAGTAACCACCTTTCACTGTCTACTGTCCACTCAGACCCCACACTAACCACCCCACTGTCTACTGTCCACTCAGACCCCACGCTTACCACCCTCCACTGTCTACTGTCCACTCAGACCCCAAACTAACCACCCTCCACTATCTACTGTCCACACAGACCCCACACTAACCACCCTCCACTGTCTACTGTCCACTCAGACCCCAAACTAACCACCCTCCACTGTCTACTGTCCACACAGACCCCACACTAACCACCCTCCACTGTCTACTGTCCACTCAGACCTCACACTAACCACCCTCCACTGTCTACTGTCCACTCAGACCTCACAGTAACCACCTTTCACTGTCTACTGTCCACTCAGACCCCACACTAACCACCCCACTGTCTACTGTCCACTCAGACCCCACGCTAACCACCCTCCACTGTCTACTGTGCACTCAGACCCCAAACTAACTACCCGCCACTGTCTACTGTCCACTCAGACCTCACACTAACCACCCTCCACTGTCTACTGTCCACTCAGACCCCACACTAACCACCCTCCACTGTCTACTGTCCACCCAGACCCCACACTTACCACCCCACTGTCTACTGTCCACTCAGACCCCACACTAACCACGCCACTGTCTACTGTACACTCAGACCCCACACTAACCACCCTCCACTGTCTACTGTCCACTCAGACCCCACACTTACCACCCCACTGTCTATTGTCCACTCAGACCTCACACTAACCACCCTCAAATGTCTACTGTCCACTCAGACCCCACACTAACCACCCTCCACTGTCTACTGTCCACTCAGACCCCAAACTAACCACCCTCTACTGTCTATTGTCCACTCAGACCCCACACTTACCACCCCACTGTCTACTGTCCACTCAGACCTCACACTGACCACCCTCCACTGTCTACTGTCCACTCAGACCCCACACTAACCACCCTCTACTGTCTATTGTCCACACAGACCCCACACTAACCACCCTCCACTGTCTACTGTCCACTCAGACCCCACACTAACCATCATCCACTGTCTACTCTCCACTCAGACCCCACACTAACCACCCCACTGTCTACTGTCCACTCAGACCCCACACTTACCACCCTCCACTGTCTACTGTCCAATCAGACCCCACACTAACCACCCTCTACTGTCTATTGTCCACACAGACCCCACACTAACCACCCTCCACTGTCTACTGTCCACTCAGTACCCAACACTAACCTTCCTCCACTGTCTACTGTCCACTCAGAACCCACACTAACCACCCTCCACTGTCTACTGTCCACTCAGACCCCACACTTACCACCCTCCACTGTCTACTGTCCACTCAGACCCCACACTAACCACCCTCCACTGTCTACTGTCCACTCAGACACCACACTTACCACCCTCCACTGTCTACTGTCCACTCAGACCCCACACTAACCACCCTCCACTGTCTACTGTCCATTCAGACCCCACACTTACCACCCCACTGTCTACTTTCCACTCAGACCTCACAGTAACCACCTTACACTGTCTACTGTCCACTCAGACCTCACACTAACCACCCTCCACTGTCTACTGTCCACTCAGACCCCACACTAACCACCCTCCACTGTCTACTGTCCACTCAGACCCCACACTCACCACCCTCCACTGTCTACTGTCCACTCAGACCCCACACTAACCACCCTCCACTGTCTACTGTCAACTCAGACCCCACACTAACCACCATCCACTGTCTACTGTCCAAACAGACCCCACACTAACCACTCTCCACTGTCTACTGTCCACTCAGACCCCACACTAACCACCCTCCACTGTCTACTGTCCACTCAGACCCCACACTAACCACCCTCCACTGTCTACTGTTGACTCAGACCCCACACTAACCACCCTCCACTGTCTACTGTCCACTCAGACCCCATACTAACCACCCTCCACTGTCTACTGTCCACTCAGACCCCACACTAACCACCCTCCACTGTCTACTGTCCACTCAGACCTCACACTAACCACCCCACAGTCTACTGTCCACACAGACCCCACACTAACCACCCTCCACTGTCTACTGTCCACTCAGACCTCACACTAACCACCCCACTGTCTACTGTCCACTCAGACCTCACACTAACCACCCCACTGTCTACTGTCCACTCAGACCCCACACTAACCACCCTCCACTGTCTACTGTCCACTCAGACCCCACACTTACCACCCCACTTTCTACTGTCCACTCAGACCCCACACTAACCATCCCACTGTCTACTGTCCACTCAGACCCCATCCTCCACTGTCTACTGTCCACTCAGACCCCACACTAACCACCCCACTGCCCACTGTCCACTCAGACCCCACACTAACCACCCTCCACTGTCTACTGTCCACTCAGACCTCACACTAACCACCCTCCACTGTCTACTGTCCACTCAGACCTCACAGTAACCACCTTTCACTGTCTACTGTCCACTCAGACCCCACACTAACCACCCTCCACTGTCTACTGTCCACTCAGACCCCACACTAACCACCCTCCACTGCCTACTGTCCACTCAGACCCCACACTTACCACCCTCCACTGTCTACTGTCCACTCAGACCCCACACTAACCACCCTCCACTGTCTACTGTCCATTCAGACGCCACAATAACCACCCTCCACTGTCTACTGTCCACTCAGACCTCACAGTAACCACCTTACACTGTCTACTGTCCACTCAGACCTCACACTAACCACCCTCCACTGTCTACTGTCCACTCAGACCCCACACTAACCACCCTCCACTGTCTACTGTCCATTCAGACGCCACAATAACCACCCTCCACTGTCTACTGTCCACTCAGACCCCACACTAACCACCCTCCACTGTCTACTGTCCATTCAGACGCCACAATAACCACCCTCCACTGTCTACTGTCCACTCAGACCCCACACTAACCACCCTCCACTGTCTATTGTCCACTCAGACCCCACACTAACCACCCTCCACTGTCTTCTTTCCACTCAGACCTCACAGTAACCACCTTACACTGTCTACTGTCCACTCAGACCTCACACTAACCACCCTCCACTGTCTACTGTCCACTCAGACCTCACAGTAACCACCTTACACTGTCTACTGTCCACTCAGACCTCAAACTAACCACCCTCCACTGTCTACTGTCCACTCAGACCCCACACTAACCACCCTCCACTGTCTACTGTCCACTCAGACCCCACACTAACCACCCTCCACTGTCTACTGTCCACTCAGACCCCACACTTACCACCCCACTGTCTACTCTCCACTCAGACCTCACAGTAACCACCTTACACTATCTACTGTCCACTCAGACCTCACACTAACCACCCTCCACTGTCTACTGTCCACTCAGACCCCACACTAACCACCCTCCACTGTCTACTGTCCACTCAGACGCCACACTTACCACCCCACTGTCTACTGTCCACTCAGACCCCACACTAACCATCCTCCACTGTCTACTGTCCACTCAGACCCCATACTAACCACCCTCCACTGTCTACTGTCCACTCAGACCCCACACTAACCACCCTCCACTGTCTACTGTCCACTCAGACCTCACACTAACCACCCCACAGTCTACTGTCCACACAGACCCCACACTAACCACCCTCCACTGTCTACTGTCCACTCAGACCTCACACTAACCACCCCACTGTCTACTGTCCACTCAGACCTCACACTAACCACCCCACTGTCTACTGTCCACTCAGACCCCACACTAACCACCCTCCACTGTCTACTGTCCACTCAGACCCCACACTTACCACCCCACTTTCTACTGTCCACTCAGACCCCACACTAACCATCCCACTGTCTACTGTCCACTCAGACCCCATCCTCCACTGTCTACTGTCCACTCAGACCCCACACTAACCACCCCACTGCCCACTGTCCACTCAGACCCCACACTAACCACCCTCCACTGTCTACTGTCCACTCAGACCTCACACTAACCACCCTCCACTGTCTACTGTCCACTCAGACCTCACAGTAACCACCTTTCACTGTCTACTGTCCACTCAGACCCCACACTAACCACCCTCCACTGTCTACTGTCCACTCAGACCCCACACTAACCACCCTCCACTGCCTACTGTCCACTCAGACCCCACACTTACCACCCTCCACTGTCTACTGTCCACTCAGACCCCACACTAACCACCCTCCACTGTCTACTGTCCATTCAGACGCCACAATAACCACCCTCCACTGTCTACTGTCCACTCAGACCCCACACTAACCACCCTCCACTGTCTATTGTCCACTCAGACCCCACACTAACCACCCTCCACTGTCTTCTTTCCACTCAGACCTCACAGTAACCACCTTACACTGTCTACTGTCCACTCAGACCTCACACTAACCACCCTCCACTGTCTACTGTCCACTCAGACCTCACAGTAACCACCTTACACTTTCTACTGTCCACTCAGACCTCACACTAACCACCCTCCACTGTCTACTGTCCACTCAGACCCCACACTAACCACCCTCCACTGTCTACTGTCCATTCAGACGCCACAATAACCACCCTCCACTGTCTACTGTCCACTCAGACCCCACACTAACCACCCTCCACTGTCTACTGTCCATTCAGACGCCACAATAACCACCCTCCACTGTCTACTGTCCACTCAGACCCCACACTAACCACCCTCCACTGTCTATTGTCCACTCAGACCCCACACTAACCACCCTCCACTGTCTTCTTTCCACTCAGACCTCACAGTAACCACCTTACACTGTCTACTGTCCACTCAGACCTCACACTAACCACCCTCCACTGTCTACTGTCCACTCAGACCTCACAGTAACCACCTTACACTGTCTACTGTCCACTCAGACCTCAAACTAACCACCCTCCACTGTCTACTGTCCACTCAGACCCCACACTAACCACCCTCCACTGTCTACTGTCCACTCAGACCCCACACTAACCACCCTCCACTGTCTACTGTCCACTCAGACCCCACACTTACCACCCCACTGTCTACTCTCCACTCAGACCTCACAGTAACCACCTCACACTGTCTACTGTCCACTCAGACCTCACACTAACCACCCTCCACTGTCTACTGTCCACTCAGACCCCACACTAACCACCCTCCACTGTCTACTGTCCACTCAGACGCCACACTTACCACCCCACTGTCTACTGTCCACTCAGACCCCACACTAACCATCCTCCACTGTCTACTGTCCACTCAGACCCCATCCTCCACTGTCTACTGTCCACTCAGACCCCACACTAACCACCCTCCACTGTCTACTGTCCACTCAGACCCCACACTCACCACCGCACTGTCTACTGTCCACTCAGACCCCACACTAACCACCCTCAACTGTCTACTGTCCACTCAGACCCCACACTAACCACCCTCCACTGTCTACTGTCCACTCAGACCCCACACTAACTACCATCCACTGTCTACTGTCCAAACAGACCCCACACTAACCACTCTCCACTGTCTACTGTCCACTCAGACCCCACACTAACCACCATCCACTGTCTACTGTCCAAACAGACCCCACACTAACCACCCTCCATTGTCTACTGTCCACTCAGACCCCACACTAACCACCCTCCACTGTCTACTGTCCACTCAGACCCCAAAGTAACCACCCTCCACTGTCTACTGTCCACACAGACCCCACACTAACCAGCATCCACTAACCACCCCACTGTCTACTGTCCACACAGACCCCACACTAACCACCCTCCACTGTCTACTGTCCACTCAGACCTCACACTAACCACCCCACTGTCTACTGTCCACACAGACCCCCACACTAACCACCCTCCACTGTCTACTTTCCACTCAGACCTCACAGTAACCACCTTACACTGTCTACTGTCCACTCAGACCCCACACTAACCACCCTCCACTGTCTACTGTCCACTCAGAACCCACACTTACCACCCTCCACTGTCTACTGTCCACTCAGAACCCACACTAACCACCCTCCACTGTCTACTGTCCACTCAGACCTCACACTAAACACCCTCCACTGTCTACTGTCCACTCAGACCCCACACTAACCATCCCACTGTCTACTGTCCACTCAGACCCCATCCTCCACTGTCTATTGTCCACTCAGACCCCACACTAACCACCCCACTGTCTACTGTCCACTCGGACCCCACACTAACCACCCTCCACTGTCTACTTTCCACTCAGACCTCACACTAACCACCCCACTGTCTACTGTCCACTCAGACCCCACACTAACCACCCTCCACTGTCTACTGTCCACTCAGACCTCACCCTAACCACCCTCCACTGTCTACTGTCCACTCAGACCTCACACTAACCACCCCACTGTCTACTGTCCACTCAGACCCCACACTAACCACCCTCCACTGTCTACTGTCCACTCAGACCCCACACTAACCACCCTCCACTTTCTACTGTCCACTCAGACCCCACACTAACCACCCCACTGTCTACTGTCCACTCAGACCCCACACTAACCACCCTCCACTGTCTACTGTCCACTCAGACCCCAAAGTAACCACCCTCCACTGTCTACTGTCCACACAGACCCCACACTAACCACCCTCCACTGTCTACTGTCCACTCAGACCCCACACTTACCACCCCACTGCCTACTGTCCACTCAGACCTCACACTAACCACCCCACTGTCTACTGTCCACTCAGACCCCACACTAACCACCCTCCACTGTCTACTGTCCACTCAGACCCCACACTTACCACCCCACTGTCTACTGTCCACTCAGACCCCACACTAACCACCCTCCACTGTCTACTGTCCACTCAGACCCCACACTAACCATCCCACTGTCTACTGTCCACTCAGACCCCATCCTCCACTGTCTACTGTCCACTCAGACCCCACACTAACCACCCCACTGTCTACTGTCCACACAGACCCCACACTAACCACCATCCACTGTCTACTGTCCACTCATACCTCACACTAACCACCCTCCACTGTCTACTGTCCACTCAGACCCAACACTAACCACCCTCCACTGTCTACTGTCCACTCAGACCTCACACTAACCACCCTCCACTGTCTACTGTCCACTCAGACCCCACACTAACCACCCTCCACTGTCTACTGTCCACTCAGACCCCACACTTACCACCCCACTGTCTACTGTCCACTCGACCCCACACTAACCATCCCACTGTCTACTGTCCACTCAGACCCCATCCTCCACTGTCTACTGTCCACTCAGACCCCACACTAACCACCCCACTGTCTACTGTCCCCTCAGATCCTACACTAACCACCCTCCACTGTCTACTGTCCACTCAGACCCCACACTAACCACCCTCCACTGTCTACTGTCCACTCAGACCCCAAACTTACCACCCTCCACTGTCTACTGTCCACTCAGACCTCACACTAACCACCCTCCACTGTCTACTGTCCACTCAGACCCCACACTAACCACCATCCACTGTCTACTGTCCACTCAGACCCCACACTAACCACCCTCCATTGTATACTTTCCACTCAGACCCCACACTAACCACCCTCCACTGTCTACTGTCCACTCAGATCCCACACTAACCACCCTCCACTGTCTACTGTTGACTCAGACCCCACACTAACCACCCTCCACTGTCTACTGTCCACTCAGACCCCAAACTAACCACCCTCCACTGTCTACTGTCCACACAGACCCCACACTAACCACCCTCCACTGTCTACTGTCCACTTAGACCCCACACTAACCACCCTCCACTGTCTACTGTTGACTCAGACCCCACACTAACCACCCTCCACTTTCTACTGTCCACACAGACCCCACACTAACCACCCTCCACTGTCTACTGTCCACTCAGACCCCACACTAACCACCCTCCACTGTCTACTGTCCACTCAGACCCCACACTAACCACCCTCCACTGTCTACTGTCCACACAGACCCCACACTAACCACCCTCCACTGTCTACTGTCCACTCAGACCCCACACTAACCACCCTCCACTGTCTACTGTCCACTCAGACCCCACACTAACCACCCTCCACTGTCTACTGTCCACTCAGACCTCACACTAACCACCCTCCACTGTCTACTGTCCACTCAGACCCCACACTAACCACCCTCCAATGTCTACTATCCACTCAGACCACACACTAACCACCCCACTGTATACTGTCCACTCAGACCCCACACTAACCACCCTCCACTGTCTACTGTCCACTCAGACCCCACACTAACCAACCCACTGTCTACTGTCCACTCAGACCCCACACTAACCACCCTCCACTGTCTACTGTCCACTCAGACCCCACACTAACCACACTCCACTGTCCACTCAGACCCCATACTAACCACCCCACTGTCTACCGTCCACTCAGACCCCACACTAACCACCCTCCACTGTCTACTGTCCACTCAGACCTCACACTAACCACCCTCCACTGTCTACTGTCCACTCAGACCTCAAACTAACCACCTTCCACTGCCTACTGTCCACTCAGACCCCACACTAACCACCCTCCACTGTCTACTGTCCACTCAGACACCACAATAACCACCCTCCACTGTCTACTGTCCACTCAGACACCACAATAACCACCCTCCACTGTCTACTGTCCTCTCAGACCCCACCCTCCACTGTCTACTGTCCACTCAGACCTCACACTAACCAACCCACTGTCTACTGTCCACTCAGACCCCACACTAACCACCCTCCACTGTCTACTGTCCACTCAGACCTCAAACTAACCACCCCACTGTCTACTGTCCACTCAGACACCACACTGACCACCCCCCACTGTCTACTGTCCACTCAGACCCCACACTAACCACCCTCCACTGTCTACTGTTAACTTAGACCCCACACTTACCACCCCACTGTCTACTGTCCACTCAGACCCCACCCTCCACTGTCTACTGTCCACTCAGACCCCACACTAACCACCCTCCACTGTCTACTGTCTACTCAGACCCCACACTAACCACCCTCCACTGTCTACTGTCCACTCAGACCCCACACTAACCACGCCACTGTCTACTACTGTATACTGTCCACTCAGACCCCACACTAACCACCCTCCACTGTCTACTGTCTACTCAGACCCCACACTAACCACCCTCCACTGTCTACTGTCCATTCAGACCTCACACTAACCACCCTCCACTGTCTACTGTCCACTCAGACCCCACACTAACCACCCTCCACTGTCTACTGTCCACTCAGACCCCACACTAACCACCCTCCACTGTCTACTGTCCACTCAGACCCCACACTTACCACCCTCCACTGTCTACTGTCCACTCAGACCCCACACTAACCACCCTCCACTGTCTACTGTCCACTCAGACCCCACACTAACAACCCCACTGTCTACTGTCCACTCAGACCCCACACTAACCACCCTCAACTGTCTACTGTCCACTCAGACCTCACACTAACCACATGCCACTGTCTACTGTCCACTCAGACCCCACACTAACCACCCTCCACTGTCTACTGTCCACTCAGACCTCACACTAACCACCCTCCACTGTCTACTGTCCACTCAGACCCCACACTAACCACCCTCCACTGTCTACTGTCCACTCAGACCCCACCCTCCACTGTCTACTGTCCACTCAGACCTCACACAAACCAACCCACTGTCTACTGTCCACTCAGACCTCACACTTACCACCCTCCACTGTCTACTGTCCACTCAGACCCCACACTAACCACCCTCCACTGTCTACTGTCCACTCAGACTCCACACTAACCACCCCACTGTCTACTGTCCACTCAGACCTCACCCTAACCACCCTCCACTGTCTACTGTCCACTCAGAACTCACACTAACCACCCTCCACTGTCTACTGTCCACTCAGACCTCAAACTAACCACCCCACTGTCTACTGTCCACTCAGACACCACACTGACCACCCCCCACTGTCTACTGTCCACTCAGACCCCACACTAACCACCCTCCACTGTCTACTGTTAACTTAGACCCCACACTTACCACCCCACTGTCTACTGTCCACTCAGACCCCACCCTCCACTGTCTACTGTCCACTCAGACCCCACACTAACCACCCTCCACTGTCTACTGTCTACTCAGACCCCACACTAACCACCCTCCACTGTCTACTGTCCACTCAGACCCCACACTAACCACCCTCCACTGTCTACTGTCCACTCAGACCCCACACTAACAACCCCACTGTCTACTGTCCACTCAGACCCCACACTAACCACCCTCAACTGTCTACTGTCCACTCAGACCTCACACTAACCACATGCCACTGTCTACTGTCCACTCAGACCCCACACTAACCACCCTCCACTGTCTACTGTCCACTCAGACCTCACACTAACCACCCTCCACTGTCTACTGTCCACTCAGACACCACAATAACCACCCTCCACTGTCTACTGTCCACTCAGACACCACAATAACCACCCTCCACTGTCTACTGTCTTCTCAGACCCCACCCTCCACTGTCTACTGTCCACTCAGACCTCACACTAACCAACCCACTGTCTACTGTCCACTCAGACCCCACACTAACCACCCTCCACTGTCTACTGTCCACTCAGACCTCAAACTAACCACCCCACTGTCTACTGTCCACTCAGACACCACACTGACCACCCCCCACTGTCTACTGTCCACTCAGACCCCACACTAACCACCCTCCACTGTCTACTGTTAACTTAGACCCCACACTTACCACCCCACTGTCTACTGTCCACTCAGACCCCACCCTCCACTGTCTACTGTCCACTCAGACCCCACACTAACCACCCTCCACTGTCTACTGTCTACTCAGACCCCACACTAACCACCCTCCACTGTCTACTGTCCACTCAGACCCCACACTAACCACGCCACTGTCTACTACTGTATACTGTCCACTCAGACCCCACACTAACCACCCTCCACTGTCTACTGTCCATTCAGACCTCACACTAACCACCCTCCACTGTCTACTGTCTACTCAGACCCCACACTAACCACCCTCCACTGTCTACTGTCCATTCAGACCTCACACTAACCACCCTCCACTGTCTACTGTCCACTCAGACCCCACACTTACCACCCTCCACTGTCTACTGTCCACTCAGACCCCACACTAACCACCCTCCACTGTCTACTGTCCACTCAGACCCCACACTAACAACCCAACTGTCTACTGTCCACTCAGACCCCACACTAACCACCCTCAACTGTCTACTGTCCACTCAGACCTCACACTAACCACATGCCACTGTCTACTGTCCACTCAGACCCCACACTAACCACCCTCCACTGTCTACTGTCCACTCAGACCTCACACTAACCACCCTCCACTGTCTACTGTCCACTCAGACCCCACACTAACCACCCTCCACTGTCTACTGTCCACTCAGACCCCACCCTCCACTGTCTACTGTCCACTCAGACCTCACACAAACCAACCCACTGTCTACTGTCCACTCAGACCTCACACTTACCACCCTCCACTGTCTACTGTCCACTCAGACCCCACACTAACCACCCTCCACTGTCTACTGTCCACTCAGACTCCACACTAACCACCCCACTGTCTACTGTCCACTCAGACCTCACCCTAACCACCCTCCACTGTCTACTGTCCACTCAGAACTCACACTAACCACCCTCCACTGTCTACTGTCCACTCAGACCTCACACTAACCACCCCACTGTCTACTGTCCACTCACACCCCACACTAACCACCCTCCACTTTCCACTGTCAACTCAGACCCCACACTAACCACCCTCTACTGTCCACTCAGACCTCACACCAACCACCCTCCACTGTCTACTGTCCACTCAGACCTCACACCAACCACCCTCCACTGTCTACTGTCCACTCAGACCCCACACTTACCACCCCACTGTCTACTCTCCACTCAGACCTCACAGTAACCACCTTACACTGTCTACTGTCCACTCAGACCTCACACTAACCACCCTCCACTGTCTACTGTCCACTCAGACCCCACACTAACCACCCTCCACTGTCTACTGTCCACTCAGACGCCACACTTACCACCCCACTGTCTACTGTCCACTCAGACCCCACACTAACCATCCTCCACTGTCTACTGTCCACTCAGACCCCATCCTCCACTGTCTACTGTCCACTCAGACCCCACACTAACCACCCTCCACTGTCTACTGTCCACTCAGACCCCACACTCACCACCGCACTGTCTACTGTCCACTCAGACCCCACACTAACCACCCTCAACTGTCTACTGTCCACTCAGACCCCACACTAACCACCCTCCACTGTCTACTGTCCACTCAGACCCCACACTAACTACCATCCACTGTCTACTGTCCAAAACGACCCCACACTAACCACTCTCCACTGTCTACTGTCCACTCAGACCCCACACTAACCACCATCCACTGTCTACTGTCCAAACAGACCCCACACTAACCACCCTCCATTGTCTACTGTCCACTCAGACCCCACACTAACCACCCTCCACTGTCTACTGTCCACTCAGACCCCAAAGTAACCACCCTCCACTGTCTACTGTCCACACAGACCCCACACTAACCAGCCTCCACTAACCACCCCACTGTCTACTGTCCACACAGACCCCACACTAACCACCCTCCACTGTCTACTGTCCACTCAGACCTCACACTAACCACCCCACTGTCTACTGTCCACACAGACCCCCACACTAACCACCCTCCACTGTCTACTTTCCACTCAGACCTCACAGTAACCACCTTACACTGTCTACTGTCCACTCAGACCCCACACTAACCACCCTCCACTGTCTACTGTCCACTCAGACCCCACACTTACCACCCTCCACTGTCTACTGTCCACTCAGACCCCACACTAACCACCCTCCACTGTCTACTGTCCACTCAGACCTCACACTAACCACCCTCCACTGTCTACTGTCCACTCAGACCCCACACTAACCATCCCACTGTCTACTGTCCACTCAGACCCCATCCTCCACTGTCTACTGTCCACTCAGACCCCACACTAACCACCCCACTGTCTACTGTCCACTCGGACCCCACACTAACCACCCTCCACTGTCTACTTTCCACTCAGACCTCACACTAACCACCCCACTGTCTACTGTCCACTCAGACCCCACACTAACCACCCTCCACTGTCTACTGTCCACTCAGACCTCACCCTAACCACCCTCCACTGTCTACTGTCCACTCAGACCCCACACTAACCACCCCACTGTCTACTGTCCACTCAGACCCCACACTAACCACCCTCCACTGTCTACTGTCCACTCAGACCCCACACTAACCACCCTCCACTGTCTACTGTCCACTCAGACCCCACACTAACCACCCCACTGTCTACTGTCCACTCAGACCCCACACTAACCACCCTCCACTGTCTACTGTCCACTCAGACCCCAAAGTAACCACCCTCCACTGTCTACTGTCCACACAGACCCCACACTAACCACCCTCCACTGTCTACTGTCCACTCAGACCCCACACTTACCACCCTCCACTGTCTACTGTCCACTCAGACCCCAAAGTAACCACCCTCCACTGTCTACTGTCCACACAGACCCCACACTAACCACCCTCCACTGTCTACTGTCCACTCAGACCCCACACTCACCACCCTCCACTGTCTACTGTCCACTCAGACCCCACACTAACCACCCTCCACTGTCTACTGTCCACTCAGACCCCACACTAACCACCATCCACTGTCTACTGTCCAAACAGACCCCACACTAACCACTCTCCACTGTCTACTGTCCACTCAGACCCCACACTAACCACCCTCCACTGTCTACTGTCCACTCAGACCCCACACTAACCACCCTCCACTGTCTACTGTTGACTCAGACCCCACACTAACCACCCTCCACTGTCTACTGTCCACTCAGACCCCATACTAACCACCCTCCACTGTCTACTGTCCACTCAGACCCCACACTAACCACCCTCCACTGTCTACTGTCCACTCAGACCTCACACTAACCACCCCACAGTCTACTGTCCACACAGACACCACACTAACCACCCTCCACTGTCTACTGTCCACTCAGACCTCACACTAACCACCCCACTGTCTACTGTCCACTCAGACCTCACACTAACCACCCCACTGTCTACTGTCCACTCAGACCCCACACTAACCACCCTCCACTGTCTACTGTCCACTCAGACCCCACACTTACCACCCCACTTTCTACTGTCCACTCAGACCCCACACTAACCATCCCACTGTCTACTGTCCACTCAGACCCCATCCTCCACTGTCTACTGTCCACTCAGACCCCACACTAACCACCCCAGTGCCCACTGTCCACTCAGACCCCACACTAACCACCCTCCACTGTCTACTGTCCACTCAGACCTCACACTAACCACCATCCACTGTCTACTGTCCACTCAGACCTCACAGTAACCACCTTTCACTGTCTACTGTCCACTCAGACCCCACACTAACCACCCTCCACTGTCTACTGTCCACTCAGACCCCACACTAACCACCCTCCACTGCCTACTGTCCACTCAGACCCCACACTTACCACCCTCCACTGTCTACTGTCCACTCAGACCCCACACTAACCACCCTCCACTGTCTACTGTCCATTCAGACGCCACAATAACCACCCTCCACTGTCTACTGTCCACTCAGACCCCACACTAACCACCCTCCACTGTCTATTGTCCACTCAGACCCCACACTAACCACCCTCCACTGTCTTCTTTCCACTCAGACCTCACAGTAACCACCTTACACTGTCTACTGTCCACTCAGACCTCACACTAACCACCCTCCACTGTCTACTGTCCACTCAGACCTCACAGTAACCACCTTACACTGTCTACTGTCCACTCAGACCTCACACTAACCACCCTCCACTGTCTACTGTCCACTCAGACCCCACACTAACCACCCTCCACTGTCTACTGTCCATTCAGACGCCACAATAACCACCCTCCACTGTCTACTGTCCACTCAGACCCCACACTAACCACCCTCCACTGTCTACTGTCCATTCAGACGCCACAATAACCACCCTCCACTGTCTACTGTCCACTCAGACCCCACACTAACCACCCTCCACTGTCTATTGTCCACTCAGACCCCACACTAACCACCCTCCACTGTCTTCTTTCCACTCAGACCTCACAGTAACCACCTTACACTGTCTACTGTCCACTCAGACCTCACACTAACCACCCTCCACTGTCTACTGTCCACTCAGACCTCACAGTAACCACCTTACACTGTCTACTGTCCACTCAGACCTCAAACTAACCACCCTCCACTGTCTACTGTCCACTCAGACCCCACACTAACCACCCTCCACTGTCTACTGTCCACTCAGACCCCACACTAACCACCCTCCACTGTCTACTGTCCACTCAGACCCCACACTTACCACCCCACTGTCTACTCTCCACTCAGACCTCACAGTAACCACCTCACACTGTCTACTGTCCACTCAGACCTCACACTAACCACCCTCCACTGTCTACTGTCCACTCAGACCCCACACTAACCACCCTCCACTGTCTACTGTCCACTCAGACGCCACACTTACCACCCCACTGTCTACTGTCCACTCAGACCCCACACTAACCATCCTCCACTGTCTACTGTCCACTCAGACCCCATCCTCCACTGTCTACTGTCCACTCAGACCCCACACTAACCACCCTCCACTGTCTACTGTCCACTCAGACCCCACACTCACCACCGCACTGTCTACTGTCCACTCAGACCCCACACTAACCACCCTCAACTGTCTACTGTCAACTCAGACCCCACACTAACCACCCTCCACTGTCTACTGTCCACTCAGACCCCACACTAACTACCATCCACTGTCTACTGTCCAAACAGACCCCACACTAACCACTCTCCACTGTCTACTGTCCACTCAGACCCCACACTAACCACCATCCACTGTCTACTGTCCAAACAGACCCCACACTAACCACCCTCCATTGTCTACTGTCCACTCAGACCCCACACTAACCACCCTCCACTGTCTACTGTCCACTCAGACCCCAAAGTAACCACCCTCCACTGTCTACTGTCCACACAGACCCCACACTAACCAGCATCCACTAACCACCCCACTGTCTACTGTCCACACAGACCCCACACTAACCACCCTCCACTGTCTACTGTCCACTCAGACCTCACACTAACCACCCCACTGTCTACTGTCCACACAGACCCCCACACTAACCACCCTCCACTGTCTACTTTCCACTCAGACCTCACAGTAACCACCTTACACTGTCTACTGTCCACTCAGACCCCACACTAACCACCCTCCACTGTCTACTGTCCACTCAGACCCCACACTTACCACCCTCCACTGTCTACTGTCCACTCAGAACCCACACTAACCACCCTCCACTGTCTACTGTCCACTCAGACCTCACACTAAACACCCTCCACTGTCTACTGTCCACTCAGACCCCACACTAACCATCCCACTGTCTACTGTCCACTCAGACCCCATCCTCCACTGTCTACTGTCCACTCAGACCCCACACTAACCACCCCACTGTCTACTGTCCACTCGGACCCCACACTAACCACCCTCCACTGTCTACTTTCCACTCAGACCTCACACTAACCACCCCACTGTCTACTGTCCACTCAGACCCCACACTAACCACCCTCCACTGTCTACTGTCCACTCAGACCTCACCCTAACCACCCTCCACTGTCTACTGTCCACTCAGACCCCACACTAACCACCCCACTGTCTACTGTCCACTCAGACCCCACACTAACCACCCTCCACTGTCTACTGTCCACTCAGACCCCACACTAACCACCCTCCACTTTCTACTGTCCACTCAGACCCCACACTAACCACCCCACTGTCTACTGTCCACTCAGACCCCACACTAACCACCCTCCACTGTCTACTGTCCACTCAGACCCCAAAGTAACCACCCTCCACTGTCTACTGTCCACACAGACCCCACACTAACCACCCTCCACTGTCTACTGTCCACTCAGACCCCACACTTACCACCCCACTGCCTACTGTCCACTCAGACCTCACACTAACCACCCCACTGTCTACTGTCCACTCAGACCCCACACTAACCACCCTCCACTGTCTACTGTCCACTCAGACCCCACACTTACCACCCCACTGTCTACTGTCCACTCAGACCCCACACTAACCACCCTCCACTGTCTACTGTCCACTCAGACCCCACACTAACCATCCCACTGTCTACTGTCCACTCAGACCCCATCCTCCACTGTCTACTGTCCACTCAGACCCCACACTAACCACCCCACTGTCTACTGTCCACACAGACCCCACACTAACCACCATCCACTGTCTACTGTCCACTCATACCTCACACTAACCACCCTCCACTGTCTACTGTCCACTCAGACCCAACACTAACCACCCTCCACTGTCTACTGTCCACTCAGACCTCACACTAACCACCCTCCACTGTCTACTGTCCACTCAGACCCCACACTAACCACCCTCCACTGTCTACTGTCCACTCAGACCCCACACTTACCACCCCACTGTCTACTGTCCACTCGACCCCACACTAACCATCCCACTGTCTACTGTCCACTCAGACCCCATCCTCCACTGTCTACTGTCCACTCAGACCCCACACTTACCACCCCACTGTCTACTGTCCACTCAGACCCCACACTAACCACCCTCCACTGTCTACTGTCCACTCAGACCCCACACTTACCACCCTCCACTGTCTACTGTCCACTCAGACCTCACACTAACCACCCTCCACTGTCTACTGTCCACTCAGACCCCACACTAACCACCATCCACTGTCTACTGTCCACTCAGACCCCACACTAACCACCCTCCATTGTATACTTTCCACTCAGACCCCACACTAACCACCCTCCACTGTCTACTGTCCACTCAGATCCCACACTAACCACCCTCCACTGTCTACTGTTGACTCAGACCCCACACTAACCACCCTCCACTGTCTACTGTCCACTCAGACCCCAAACTAACCACCCTCCACTGTCTACTGTCCACACAGACCCCACACTAACCACCCTCCACTGTCTACTGTCCACTTAGACCCCACACTAACCACCCTCCACTGTCTACTGTTGACTCAGACCCCACACTAACCACCCTCCACTTTCTACTGTCCACACAGACCCCACACTAACCACCCTCCACTGTCTACTGTCCACTCAGACCCCACACTAACCACCCTCCACTGTCTACTGTCCACTCAGACCCCACACTAACCACCCTCCACTGTCTACTGTCCACACAGACCCCACACTAACCACCCTCCACTGTCTACTGTCCACTCAGACCCCACACTAACCACCCTCCACTGTCTACTGTCCACTCAGACCCCACACTAACCACCCTCCACTGTCTACTGTCCACTCAGACCTCACACTAACCACCCTCCACTGTCTACTGTCCACTCAGACCCCACACTAACCACCCTCCAATGTCTACTATCCACTCAGACCACACACTAACCACCCCACTGTATACTGTCCACTCAGACCCCACACTAACCACCCTCCACTGTCTACTGTCCACTCAGACCCCACACTAACCAACCCACTGTCTACTGTCCACTCAGACCCCACACTAACCACCCTCCACTGTCTACTGTCCACTCAGACCCCACACTAACCACACTCCACTGTCCACTCAGACCCCATACTAACCACCCCACTGTCTACCGTCCACTCAGACCCCACACTAACCACCCTCCACTGTCTACTGTCCACTCAGACCTCACACTAACCACCCTCCACTGTCTACTGTCCACTCAGACCTCAAACTAACCACCTTCCACTGCCTACTGTCCACTCAGACCCCACACTAACCACCCTCCACTGTCTACTGTCCACTCAGACACCACAATAACCACCCTCCACTGTCTACTGTCCACTCAGACACCACAATAACCACCCTCCACTGTCTACTGTCCTCTCAGACCCCACCCTCCACTGTCTACTGTCCACTCAGAACTCACACTAACCAACCCACTGTCTACTGTCCACTCAGACCCCACACTAACCACCCTCCACTGTCTACTGTCCACTCAGACCTCAAACTAACCACCCCACTGTCTACTGTCCACTCAGACACCACACTGACCACCCCCCACTGTCTACTGTCCACTCAGACCCCACACTAACCACCCTCCACTGTCTACTGTTAACTTAGACCCCACACTTACCACCCCACTGTCTACTGTCCACTCAGACCCCACCCTCCACTGTCTACTGTCCACTCAGACCCCACACTAACCACCCTCCACTGTCTACTGTCTACTCAGACCCCACACTAACCACCCTCCACTGTCTACTGTCCACTCAGACCCCACACTAACCACGCCACTGTCTACTACTGTATACTGTCCACTCAGACCCCACACTAACCACCCTCCACTGTCTACTGTCTACTCAGACCCCACACTAACCACCCTCCACTGTCTACTGTCCATTCAGACCTCACACTAACCACCCTCCACTGTCTACTGTCTACTCAGACCCCACACTAACCACCCTCCACTGTCTACTGTCCATTCAGACCTCACACTAACCACCCTCCACTGTCTACTGTCCACTCAGACCCCAAACTAACCACCCTCCACTGTCTACTGTCCACTCAGACCCCACACTAACCACCCTCCACTGTCTACTGTCCACTCAGACCCCACACTTACCACCCTCCACTGTCTACTGTCCACTCAGACCCCACACTAACCACCCTCCACTGTCTACTGTCCACTCAGACCCCACACTAACAACCCCACTGTCTACTGTCCACTCAGACCCCACACTAACCACCCTCAACTGTCTACTGTCCACTCAGACCTCACACTAACCACATGCCACTGTCTACTGTCCACTCAGACCCCACACTAACCACCCTCCACTGTCTACTGTCCACTCAGACCTCACACTAACCACCCTCCACTGGCTACTGTCCACTCAGACCCCACACTAACCACCCTCCACTGTCTACTGTCCACTCAGACCCCACCCTCCACTGTCTACTGTCCACTCAGACCTCACACAAACCAACCCACTGTCTACTGTCCACTCAGACCTCACACTTACCACCCTCCACTGTCTACTGTCCACTCAGACCCCACACTAACCACCCTCCACTGTCTACTGTCCACTCAGACTCCACACTAACCACCCCACTGTCTACTGTCCACTCAGACCTCACCCTAACCACCCTCCACTGTCTACTGTCCACTCAGAACTCACACTAACCACCCTCCACTGTCTACTGTCCACTCAGACCTCAAACTAACCACCCCACTGTCTACTGTCCACTCAGACACCACACTGACCACCCCCCACTGTCTACTGTCCACTCAGACCCCACACTAACCACCCTCCACTGTCTACTGTTAACTTAGACCCCACACTTACCACCCCACTGTCTACTGTCCACTCAGACCCCACCCTCCACTGTCTACTGTCCACTCAGACCCCACACTAACCACCCTCCACTGTCTACTGTCTACTCAGACCCCACACTAACCACCCTCCACTGTCTACTGTCCACTCAGACCCCACACTAACCACCCTCCACTGTCTACTGTCCACTCAGACCCCACACTAACAACCCCACTGTCTACTGTCCACTCAGACCCCACACTAACCACCCTCAACTGTCTACTGTCCACTCAGACCTCACACTAACCACATGCCACTGTCTACTGTCCACTCAGACCCCACACTAACCACCCTCCACTGTCTACTGTCCACTCAGACCTCACACTAACCACCCTCCACTGTCTACTGTCCACTCAGACACCACAATAACCACCCTCCACTGTCTACTGTCCACTCAGACACCACAATAACCACCCTCCACTGTCTACTGTCCTCTCAGACCCCACCCTCCACTGTCTACTGTCCACTCAGACCTCACACTAACCAACCCACTGTCTACTGTCCACTCAGACCCCACACTAACCACCCTCCACTGTCTACTGTCCACTCAGACCTCAAACTAACCACCCCACTGTCTACTGTCCACTCAGACACCACACTGACCACCCCCCACTGTCTACTGTCCACTCAGACCCCACACTAACCACCCTCCACTGTCTACTGTTAACTTAGACCCCACACTTACCACCCCACTGTCTACTGTCCACTCAGACCCCACCCTCCACTGTCTACTGTCCACTCAGACCCCACACTAACCACCCTCCACTGTCTACTGTCTACTCAGACCCCACACTAACCACCCTCCACTGTCTACTGTCCACTCAGACCCCACACTAACCACGCCACTGTCTACTACTGTATACTGTCCACTCAGACCCCACACTAACCACCCTCCACTGTCTACTGTCTACTCAGACCCCACACTAACCACCCTCCACTGTCTACTGTCCATTCAGACCTCACACTAACCACCCTCCACTGTCTACTGTCTACTCAGACCCCACACTAACCACCCTCCACTGTCTACTGTCCATTCAGACCTCACACTAACCACCCTCCACTGTCTACTGTCCACTCAGACCCCAAACTAACCACCCTCCACTGTCTACTGTCCACTCAGACCCCACACTAACCACCCTCCACTGTCTACTGTCCACTCAGACCCCACACTTACCACCCTCCACTGTCTACTGTCCACTCAGACCCCACACTAACCACCCTCCACTGTTTACTGTCCACTCAGACCCCACACTAACAACCCCACTGTCTACTGTCCACTCAGACCCCACACTAACCACCCTCAACTGTCTACTGTCCACTCAGACCTCACACTAACCACATGCCACTGTCTACTGTCCACTCAGACCCCACACTAACCACCCTCCACTGTCTACTGTCCACTCAGACCTCACACTAACCACCCTCCACTGTCTACTGTCCACTCAGACCCCACACTAACCACCCTCCACTGTCTACTGTCCACTCAGACCCCACCCTCCACTGTCTACTGTCCACTCAGACCTCACACAAACCAACCCACTGTCTACTGTCCACTCAGACCTCACACTTACCACCCTCCACTGTCTACTGTCCACTCAGACCCCACACTAACCACCCTCCACTGTCTACTGTCCACTCAGACTCCACACTAACCACCCCACTGTCTACTGTCCACTCAGACCTCACCCTAACCACCCTCCACTGTCTACTGTCCACTCAGAACTCACACTAACCACCCTCCACTGTCTACTGTCCACTCAGACCTCACACTAACCACCCCACTGTCTACTGTCCACTCACACCCCACACTAACCACCCTCCACTTTCCACTGTCAACTCAGACCCCACACTAACCACCCTCTACTGTCCACTCAGACCTCACACCAACCACCCTCCACTGTCTACTGTCCACTCAGACCTCACACTAACCACCCTCCACTGTCTACTGTCCACTCAGACCCCACACTAACCACCCTCCACTGTCTACTGTCCACTCAGACCCCACACTAACCACCCTCCACTGTCTACTGTCCACTCAGACCTCACCCTAACCACCCTCCACTGTCTACTGTCCACTCAGAACTCACATTAACCACCCTCCACTGTCTACTGTCCACTCAGACCCCACACTAACCACCCTCGACTGTCTACTGTCCACTCAGATCCCACACTAACCACCCTCCACTGTCTACTGTCCACTCAGACCTCACACTAACCACCCTCCACTGTCTACTGTCCACTCAGAACTCACACTAACCACCCTCCACTGTCTACTTACCACTCAGACCTCACACTAACCACCCCACTGTCTACTGTCCACTCATACCCCACACTAACTACCCTCCACTTTCCACTGTCAACTCAGACCCCACACTAACCACCCTCCACTGTCTACTGTCCACTCAGACCTCACCCTAACCACCTTCCACTGTCTACTGTCCACTCAGAACTCACACTAACCACCCTCCACTGTCTACTGTCCACTCAGACCTCACACTAACCACCCCACTGTCTACTGTCCACTCAGACCTCACACTAACCACCCTCCACTGTCTACTGTCCACTCAGACCCCACACTAACACCTTCCACTGTCTACTGTCCACTCACACCTCACACTAACCACCCTCCACTTTCCACTGTCAACTCAGACCCCACACTAACCACCCTCTACTGTCCACTCAGACCTCACACCAACCACCCTCCACTGTCTACTGTCCACTCAGACCCCACACTAACCACCCTCCACTGTCTACTGTCCACTCAGACACCACACTAACCACCCTCCACTGTCTACTGTCCACTCAGACCGCACAATAACCACCCTCCACTGTCTACTGTCCACTCAGACCCCACACTAACCACCCTCCACTGTCTACTGTCCACTCAGACCCCACACTAACCACCCCACTGTCTACTGTCCACTCAGACCTCACACTAACCACCCTCCACTGTCTAAGGTTAGGGTTAGGTATAGGGGTGGGGGTAAGGTTAGGGTTAGGTATAGGTATAGGGGTGGGGGTAAGGTTAGGGTTAGGTATAGGGGTTAGGGCAGCGGTTCCCAACCTATGGGTTGCGGCCCTCTGGTGGTCCGCGAGAGTACTGCAAGTGGGCCGCCAAATCATGGGTAAAAAAAAGGTTTTATTGACTTTTTTTGTTACAAAAAGTTTTAATTTTAAAAAGATAAAAAATCTTGGATTGAACAGCCTTGATCGTATTGTGTGTGGTGTGCGCTGATATTTCCATCCGAAAAGAAGAAGTCAGCTGGCTTCTTGATTGGCTACATTCCATCCCAGTCACAATCGGACTCGCGAACAGGGATGCCAGATGGGATCGACATTTTCCACCCTAACCACAGTCTAAAACCGCTAATTCCACCAAAAAACCCCAAGCCCATCTGGCAACCCTAGTCGGGAGTCGGGAGTTGTTAAGGATAAGGATGTTTGGTCGTAATTATTGAACACATTGTAGTGCCGGAGGAAAAAGGAAAGACGTAGGCAACGTAATGATAACTGTTTAATCAAAATAACAACTTGTACTCTCCGTACAGGACCAGGAAATCGATCACCAAAACTCTTGTGTCTAAACAGGAAGTTGCAACGTTAATAATCCTCCCCTCTGCCCCTAGTGCCAGAACTGGTTCCCTCCCACTACACAACCAACAGCAAGAGGAGAACATGAACCCATAATGTAGTCACTACACCAGCCCCCCCAGTGTTCACCTCAATATTGGAAATCCTCACGGCGAGGAGGGCGTATGGCCCGGCCCCTACGATCGTAGGTAAAGTCAGGAGGTGCGGGAGGAGGTGTGACATCGCCCATCACGTCCTCCTGCAGGGAAGGACGGGGGGCAGTGACGACCGGGGGCTCGCGAGCTGCGGGGGGTTGTCGGGGTCGGAGGGGGGAATGGCCAGGGCGCTGCAGGGGAGGTAGGACTGGAGGCCGGCCTCTGCGCGGTGGCAGGGCCAAGTCCAGGGGCAGTTCAAGGTCCAAGTGGGCCGGTTTGAGGCGATCAACGGACACACACTCAGGCCTACCCCCCATGTCAACCATGAAGTTCTTGGCTCCGGCCTCGATGACACGGAAAGGCCCGTCATAAGGAGGACGTAGTGGAGTCCTGTGGCCATCATGACGAATGAAAACGAACCTCGCTGAGTGCAGCTCCGGGGGCACCCTCGAAGTAGGGACACCATGCTGCGTAGTCGGGACCGGGACGAAGGTCCTGGCGCTGTCCAGCAGGGAGGCGCGCTGAGCGGCGGCGGACCAGGGCTCCGTTGACTTGGGAATGAAGTCACCGGGGACCCGCAGCGGCTGTCCAAACACCAGCTCAGCGGACGACGACTGGAGGTCCTCCTTAGGCGCTGTCCTGAGCCCCAGCATGACCCACGGCAGCTTGTCAAGCCAGTTGCTGTCCGTGAGGCTGGCTCGAAGGGCGGCCTTCATGGATCGATGGAAACGCGCACAGAGCCCGTTCGCCTGCGGGTGATAGGCGGTTGTGCGGTGGAGCTTGACCCCCAGATTCTCCGCCACCGCTGCCCACAGCTCTGAAGTAAACTGTGAGCCACGGTCAGAGGAGAGATCAGCAGGGGTGCCGTAGCGGGAGACCCACACCGCGATGAACGCCCGGGCCAGGTCGGGGGCTGTCGTTGAGGAGAGCGGAACTGCCTCCGGCCAGCGAGTCGTCCTGTCCACCATGGTAAAGAGATAGGTGTATCCGTGCGAGGGGGGCAGCGGCCCTACCAGGTCCACGTTTACATGATCGAACCTCCGCTCAGGCACAGAGAACTGCTCCAGGGGGGCCTTGACGTGTCGATGCACCTTGGCGCGCTGGCAGGCGATGCACGTGTCTACCCAGGCCCTCACATCCCTCTTGAGCCCATGCCAGACGAATTTCTCTGACACCAGCCGTGAGGACGGTTTCCTACCAGGGTGAGACAAGCCGTGTATCGCCTCGAAGGCGGGGCGCCTCCAGTTGGCGGGGACCACCGGTCGTGGCTGACCCATGGAGACGTCGCACAGGAGCGTGGCCCCTGCGTCACCGAAAACCACCTCTTCTAGGCGCAGTCCTGTGTCCGACAACTTGAGAGCCTGGACGGCGGGGTCGGCGGCCTGGTCTGCAGCCATGCGCGCGTAGTCCAAACCCAGTTGGACCGCACCAACCACCGCCCTGGAGAGACAATCCGCGACCTGGTTGGACTTCCCAGCAACGTGCTGGATGTCTGTGGTGAACTCGGATATGTAGGCGAGCTGGCGCTGTTGGCGGTCGGACCACGGCTCCGCCACCTTGGACATGGCGTGCGTGAGTGGCTTGTGGTCCACGTAGGCCGTAAACTCGCGGCCCTCCAGTAAAAAACGGAAGTGTCTGACAGCAAGCCACAGCCCGAGGAGCTCCCTGTCGAATGTGCTGTACCTTTGCTCTCTGGGAGACAGCTGGCGGCTGAAGAATGCAAGAGGCTGCCAGGCGTCCCCAACCCACTGTTCGTACACCGCTCCCACAGCAAAGTCAGAGGCGTCCGTGGTGAGAGCAGTGGGTGCCGAGGGCGAGGGGTGGGCCAACATGGCAGCGCGGGCCAGGGCCGCCTTGGTGTCCTGAAAGGCTTTGACACGCTCCGCCGTCCAGTCCACCGGCTGCTTCAGAGTCTTGCCCTTCTGGGCATCGTACAGAGGCCGCAGGATGTGAGCGATGTGGTGGAGGAAGCGATAGTAGAAGGTTACCATCCCGATGAACCCCTTGAGCTCGCTGATTGTGCTGGGGCGCGGGAAAGCAGCGACAGCTTCCACCTTCGAGGGGAGGGGGGTCACCCCCTCTGCGGAGACCCGGTGCCCGAGAAAGTCGATGGTGTTCCGTCCGAACTCACACTTCGCCGGATTGACAATCAGCCCATGTTGGCTGAGCCGTGTGAAAAGGGCCCGGAGGTGGGACAGGTGCTCCTCCTCCGTGGTGCTTGCGACGAGGATGTCATCCAAGTAGACGAAGAGGAATGGTAGGTCCCGGAGCACCGAGTGCATGAGGTGTTGGAAGGTCTGCGCCGCGTTCTTCAGGCCGAACGGCATCCGCAGAAACTCGAAGAGTCCAAATGGCGTGATTACGGCCGTCTTAGGGACGTCCTCGGGGTGCACCGGCACCTGATGGTACCCCCGTACCAGGTCCACTTTGGAGAAGAAGCGTTTGCCTGCCAGGTTCGCTGAAAAGTCCTGGACATGTGGGACCGGGTAGCGGTCAGGCTTGGACGCGTCGTTGAGGCGGCGGTAGTCCCCACATGGGCGCCACCCGCCGTCTGACTTAGGGACGATGTGCAGGGGAGACGCCCAGGGGCTGCTCGAGCGCCGAACGATGCCCACCTGCTCCATATGCGCAAACTCCGCCCTGGCGATGGCCAGCTTCTCCGGGTTGAGGCGCCTGGCCCTGGCGTGGAGGGGAGGCCCCTCGGTCTCGATGTGGTGCTCCACTCCGTGTTTCACCGTGGGCGCGGAGAAGGTGGGCTTGGTAAGGTCGGGGAATTCGGCGAGCAGCCGAAGGTACTGGTCACTTTCGGCGAGCGTATTGGACCACCCGCTGTAGACCGCCTCCCCCTGCGTACAGGCGAAGGAAGCGAAAGTCTGTGAGTTGACCAGGCGCCTGTTCCCCACGTCCACCAACAGGTTGTGGGCGCACAGAAAATCCGCACCAAGGAGGGGAAATGTGACAGCCGCTATGACAAAATCCCACGAAAAGCATTGCCCTCCGAAGCACACGTCCACCGCCCTAGTGCCATAAGAGCAGATAGGTGTGCCGTCCGCGCCTGCCAACTGCGGACCACGCTCCTCCTTCGCCACATCCGATCTCTCTGCCGGAATGATGCTCCACTGGGCACCTGTGTCACAAAGGAAACTGCGACCAGAGGCGGTGTCTTGTATGAAGAGCAGCCTGTTGGTGACGCCAGCGCTCAGGGCCACTACTGAGTGCCGGCCCCGCCGTTTCCCGTCGGTCCGAAGGTGCAGGGTGAGCGGCACCGTTTGGCCTTGGCGCCAAAAGTGGCGTGGTAGAAACAATGGCCCGCAGCGTTACCCTGCTGGCCAGAAGGTCTGGCGTCATCCTTCGCTCTCCTGCGACGGTCGGGTGGCGGGGCGGCCGCGGGAGCGAGCAGGTCGGGGGACCGTTGAGGCATGGCCAAGACGAACCGGTCCGCCTCCCTGGCCAGGGCGCGGGGCTCCATGATGGCGGTGTTGGCCAGCGCCATCCTAACTTGAGCTGGCAATGTGCGCATGAACAGCTCTGTGAAGAGGATCATGGGGTCTTCTGTACCGAGCAGGTTTAGCATCCTCTCCATGCGCGCAGAAGGCCTCTCGTCACCCAAGTCCGACATGGCAAATAGGCGACGCACCCTCTCCGCAGTGGACAGTTCAAATGTCTCTAGAAGCAGGGCCTTGAGGCGCTCATATTTGTTCGTCGTCGGGGGAGCAGACAAAAAACCTACCACTCGAGCTGCGGTGGAGCTGCCCAACATTGCCACAGCATGGTTGTACCGGTCGTCGTCGTCATCGATGTCACTTTTGTTAAAATGTGCCTCTACAATAGCAAACCATGCAGCAGGCGTTGAGTCCCAGAACTCTGGTAGCTTGAGAGTGGGAGTGTGCGCACCACGCGTTACCCTGACAGGGGATGGTGATGGCTGCCGCTGGTTTGAACGTCTTCCTCGCCCGGACATTTTGCAGGATTGTAATGTTCGCTCGCTGGTTTTTGTACACAATTACGTTAACAAAAATCCACGTCGGGGGTCACCAGTGTAGTGCCGGAGGAAAAAGGAAAGACGTAGGCAACGTAATGATAACTGTTTAATCAAAATAACAACTTGTACTCTCCGTACAGGACCAGGAAATCGATCACCAAAACTCTTGTGTCTAAACAGGAAGTTGCAACGTTAATAATCCTCCCCTCTGCCCCTAGTGCCAGAACTGGTTCCCTCCCACTACACAACCAACAGCAAGAGGAGAACATGAACCCATAATGTAGTCACTACAACATACAACATTTACGATCTTGGTATTTGATCACCTGCTATATATGCTATATATATTGTTTTTTTGCCACGCTCCCTCTAGTTTTTGTTGAAATTACGTCGTTTTTTTAGCGCTCGTGCGCGTTTCATGCGCGTGCACGCGGAAAAGAAATCGCGCGCTACACGCGTTGCTGAGTGGGCCGCAATACTGTAGAGATTTGTAAAGTGGGCCGTGAGTCCAAAAAGGTTGGGAACCGCTGGGTTAGGGTAAGGTTAGGGTTAGGTATAGGGGTGGGGGTAAGGTTAGGGTTAGGTATAGGGGCGGGGGTAATGTTAGGGTAAGGTATAGGGGTTAGGGTAAGGTTAGGGTTAGGTATAGGGGTTAGGGTAAGGTTAGGGTTATGTATAGGGGTTAGGGTAAGGTTAGGGTTGGGTATAGGGGTTAGGGTAAGGTTAGGGTTAGGTATAGGGGTTGGGGTAAGGTTAGGGTTAGGTATAGGGGTTAGGGTAAGGTTAGGGTTAGGTATAGGGGTTGGGTTAAGGTTAGTGTTAGGTATAGGGGTTAGGGTAAGGTAAGGGTTAGGTATAGGGGTGGGGGTAAGGTTAGGGTTAGGTATAGGGGTTGGGGTAAGGTTAGGGTTAGGTATAGGGGTTGGGGTAAAGTTAGGTATAGGGGTTAGGGTAAGGTTAGGGTTAGGTATAGGGGTTGGGGTAAGGTTAGAGTTAGGTATAGGGTTGGGGGTTAAGTTAGGAGCCCCATGGTTTCCAGAACTGATGGAGATGTTGGTAGAGGGCCATGGCCCATACCTCATCGATAGGAGGCGCTCTCCCAAGCCAGTGGCTTGGTGAAAGGACCACCGTGATGGGGGGACCCCTCTCATGGCTTGGTTACTGTGAGGGACCTTTTAGGGCGCAGGGGTCTATCAGACGCTGTCATTCAGACCATTCAGCGTGCACGCGTAATCCATTGCAAGTCACTTGCAGTCACTGTTTGACAGAGGGCTAGCAGCGCTGACTATTGAAGTTCATGCAGCTGCCATCTCAGCATACCATGAACGTACAACGCTGTTCAGTCATTCGCTAGTGAAGTGATTTTTTGACTGAGATGTATAGGTTTAGGTTTAGATGTATAGGTTTAGGTTTAGATGTATAGGTTTAGGTTTAGATGTATAGGTTTAGGTTTAGATGTATAGGTTTAGGTTTAGATGTATAGGTTTAAGTTTAGATGTATAGGTTTAGATGTATAGGTTTAGATGTATAGGTTTAGGTTTAGATGTATAGGTTTAGATGTATAGGTTTAAGTTTAGATGTATAGGTTTAGGTTTAGATGTATAGGTTTAGATGTATAGGTTTAAGTTTAGATGTATAGGTTTAGGTTTAGATGTATAGGTTTAGATGTATAGGTTTAGGTTTAGATGTATAGGTTTAGGTTTAGATGTATATGTTTAGGTTTAGATGTATAGGTGGGATATATCAGTTGTGTTAGAGGCTCTGAGCCCCCGTTTGAGCCCAGTGTCGTGAGCTTAGAATGATAAGGTTCTATCTCCGTTTAGGGCAGTTCAGAGATATTGAGCATCAAAGTTTTTACATTCCATTATGTTTTGTGAGATGGAAACTTTGTATTTTATTAATTACTAACTAAAAAATGTCAAAATTTTAAAAATAACACCACACAGGCATTATTAAACACCTAATGGATTATGTAAAAAAAAAAATTGGGACCAAAATGGATAATAATAACACTTATAATTCTAACGTCACCTGTTGTCTCTTAAGATGAGCCTGCTCCTCACTAGCGAGTGAGTGATTTGTGTGCTCTGTCAACAAGAGCGGTGTTGCGCCCTAAATCTGGCATCCATCCCTAAGGTGGTTAACCGCGGGTTTAGCAGAATTGTGAGCTGGGAGCCTTTTTTTCCTCTCCCGCACAGTGGAGAGAGGGGGAGGTCTGGTACGAGTGCTTGGACAACATGTGTATGGAGGACCAAGTCTGTCAAAATTAACAATAAATATATAGATACATAAATGAATGTATTGTAGTGCCGAGAGACGGGAGTCGTAGGCGGCGTATCAAATGTCAAAGCTAAACGTTTATTGAATGACATGAACGAGTCTCAACCACACACTTCAAGCAGTAACTATAACTGACTAAACAACTTGGGTACCACGCACTTAACTGTCCGTGCGGAACAATACTCCCAACCCATAGTTCTGTGGGTGAATTATGTCAACCCACCACACAAGCCCCCCCAGAATTCACCCATAGTCAAAATCCCTGTGTCGGGGAGGGACGACGATCCGACCCCGGCGGGTGCGGGGCGCAGGGGCAGGGGCAGCCGGGGCAAGGGCAGGGGCAGGGCCAGCCGGGGCCGGGGCAGGGGGAACCTGGGCAGGGGCAGCCGGGGCAGGGGCAGGGGCAGCCGGCGCAGCTGAAGGCACCGCGACCGGGGGCGGGGGGTGGGGCATGGGGGGGGCGGCCACGGCGTGGGGGCTGAGCCAGTTCCAATGGCCGGGAAACGTCCACGTGAGCGGACTTGATCCTATCAATGGAGACCGTCTCGTGTCTACCACCAACGTCCACCACCAGGTTCTTGTCTCCGTGTTGTAGGACCTTGAACGGGCCATCGTAAGGGGGGCGTAGAGGGCCGCGGTGGGCGTCGTGGCCAATGAAGACAAAGTCTGACGAGCACAGCTCGGTGGGGACCCGGAAAGCAGGGGTACCGTGCTGTGAAGTGGGGACGGGTGCGAACACCTCAGCGGCCTCCAGCAGGGAGGAGCGCTGCCTGGCTGCAGACCAGGGGACAGTGGCATCCGGGATGAAATCCCCGGGGACTCGTAGAGTTTGGCCGTATACGAGTTCGGCAGACGAGGACTGCAAGTCCTCTTTGGGGGTACATCTGAGGCCGAGCATGACCCACGGAAGTTTGTCCACCCAGTTGCCGTCCGTCAAACTCGCGCGTAGGGCCGCCTTCATTGAGCGGTGAAACCGCTCGCACAAACCGTTAGCCTGGGGGTGATAGGCAGTAGTGCGGTGCAGCTTTACCCCCAAACCACTAGCTACAGCGTTCCACAGTTCCGAGGTAAACTGCGAGCCACGGTCAGAGGACAGGTCAGACGGGGTCTCAAAGCGCGCGACCCACGTGCCGATGAACGCACGGGCCACGTCGGAAGACGCCGTCAAGGAGAGGGGAACGGCTTCGGGCCAGCGGGTCGTCCTGTCCACCATGGTGAAAAGGTAGGTGATGCCGTGAGAGGCGGGCAGTGGTCCCACAAGGTCGACGTTGACGTGGTCGAACCTCCTCTCAGGAACAGTGAAGGGCTCAAAAGGGGCTCTGGTATGGCGGTGTACTTTGGCGTGTTGACAGGCCACGCACGTGTCGACCCAGCCCCTTACCTCCTTCTTGAGTCCCTTCCATACGAACTTCTCAGAAACTAATTTCATGGATGGTTTCCTGCTGGGGTGGGAGAGGTTGTGTACAGCCTCAAAAACGGGCCGGCGCCAGTTCACAGGGACTAGCGGCCGCGGCTGGCCTGTAGAGAAGTCGCACAGCAGTTTTGCGCCTGAGTCACCGACTGCGACATCCTCCAAGCGTAGTCCTGTGTCCGCGTTCTTGAGGGTCTGGACCCCGTGGTCGGAGGCCTGGTCCGCACTCATGCGGAGGTAGTCGAGACCCAGTTGAACGGCCCCGACGACCGCTCTGGAGAGACAGTCCGCGACCACGTTGGACTTGCCAGCGATGTGTTGGATGTCTGTGGTGTACTCAGATATGTACGAGAGCTGGCGTTGCTGGCGGGCAGACCAAGGCTCGGCCACCTTGGACATGGAGAACGTGAGGGGTTTGTGATCCACGAACGCCGTGAACTCACGGCCTTCCAGCAGGAACCGGAAGTGGCGGACTGCCAACCAGAGGCCAAGGAGCTCCCTGTCGAACGCGCTGTATTTGCGCTCTCTGGGCGTCAACTGACGGCTGAAAAAGGTGAGCGGCTGCCAGGCGCCTGCGACCCATTGTTCGTGCACCGCGCCGGCGGCGTAGTCCGACGCATCGGTGGTGATGGCAATAGGGGCCTTGGGTGACGGGTGGGCCAACATGGCGGCCTGGCTTAGGGCGGTCTTGGTGGCCATGAAGGCGGCTTCCCTCTCGGCCGTCCAGTCGATTGCCTGGTTGGGGGATTTGTCCTTCATAGCCTCGTACAGCGGGTGCATGGTGTGGGCTGCATGGTGGATGAACCGGTGATAAAAAGTCACCATTCCGAGAAACTCTCGGAGTGCTCGAGCTGTGTGTGGGCGGGGGAAGGCGGAAACGGCCTCCACCTTCGATGGGAGGGGGGCGGCCCCATCTTTGTTGATGAGATGCCCAAGGAATTGGATGGAGGGTAACCCGAACAGACACTTCGCCGGGTTAATGATCAGGCCATGTTGGCTGAGCCTCGTGAAGAGGTCTCGGAGATGTGCCAGGTGCTCTTCCTCCGACGAGCTGGCAACGAGGATGTCGTCCAAATAGACGAATAGGAATAGCATGTCCCTGAGCGTCGAATCCATTAGCCGCTGAAAGGACTGGGCTGCATTCGGCATGCGTAGGAATTCGAATAGCCCGAACGGCGTGATCACCGCCGTTTTGGGGATGTCTGAAGGGTGCACAGGGACTTGGTGGTAGCCACGCACTAGGTCAACCTTTGAGAAAACCAGCTTACCCGCCAGATGCGCAGAGAAGTCCTGAATGTGGGGGACTGGGTAGCGGTCGGGTGTCGTAGCGTCGTTGAGGCGGCGGTAGTCACCACACGGTCGCCATCCGCCGTCTGGTTTAGGCACGATGTGTAGCGGTGAGGCCCATGGGCTGTCTGAGCGGCGGATGATACCAAGGCGCTCCATGTTGACCAACTCAGACTTAGCGACTGCTAGCCTGTCGGGGTTGAGCCGCCGGGCCCTAGCGTAGATGGGGGCGCCCTTGGTGTCTATGTGGTGCTCCACCCCATGCCTGGTAGTGGTGGCGGAAAATGTGGGCTGTGTCAAGCTGGGGAACTCGCTGAGCAGGTGCTGATAGTTGTCACCCTCTGAGAGTGAGCTGGAGAGCCCGCCGTATGTCGCCTCACCGCGGACACATGCAAGTGAGGAGAATGTCAGTGCGTCCACCAGGCGGTTGTTCTTGACGTCCACGAGCAGTCCGTGAGCACATAGGAAATCTGCACCGAGGAGGGGGAAGGAGATGTCGGCCGTGACAAAGTCCCATGTAAACCGCTGACCCCCGAAACATAGGTCTACAGCTTTCGTGCCATAGGTGCGGATGGGGGTGTCGTTAGCGGACTTTAAATGTGGGCCATGACCTCCCCTGGCGGTGTCATCCACTGTCGCAGGCAGGACGCTCCTCTGAGCACCGGTGTCACAGAGGAATGAATGGTCTGATGAATAGTAGCTGGTTTGTTGTGCCCACACTCACAGCCACTACAGAGCGCAGGCTTTGCCGTTTCCCGTCGAGCTGTAGTTGCAAGGGGAGCAGCACCTCTTCGCTTTCGCGCCAAAGCGTGAGTGAAAATAGCACATGCCTGAGCTAGTACGGCTATCGTGGTAGTTGGGCCCTTGTTAGCTAGCCTGTCTCTGCCTGGGGGAGTGTAATTGTGTGTCGGGGCTAGCACTTCAGGGGTAAAACGCTGGGTAGCTAGGAAGAAGCGGTCAGCCTCTTCTGCTAACTCACGGGGTTCAGTAATAGTTGTACTAGCGAGCGCCCTCTGTACATGTGCAGGCATGTGCCGAAGAAACAGTTCAATAAATAGAAAATGTGGTTCTTCCGTACCTAGTAGGTTCAGCATCATGTCCATGTGCTGGGAAGGCTTCCTGTCTCCCAGCCCCTGAATTGCGAACAGACGTCGGGCTCGTTCTGACCGTGATAGTTCGAAGGTCTTGAGGAGGAGAGCCTTAAACGCTGTATATTTATTCAGGGCAGGGGGAGCTGTAATGAAGCCCACCGTTCTGGCTGCAGTGGAGCTCCCCAGCGCCGAGACGACATGGTAGTAGCGTGCGGCGTCCTCTGCAATCCCACGGAGGGCGAACTGCGCCTCCGTCTGCGCGAACCATGCTGCCGCGGATGTCTCCCAAAACTCCGGCAATTTGAGAATAACGGCGTTATTTGCCATGTTCGGTTCAGTCTCGGATACTTCAACGGGACTGACGTCGGGGTCACCAGTGTAGTGCCGAGAGACGGGAGTCGTAGGCGGCGTATCAAATGTCAAAGCTAAACGTTTATTGAATGACATGAACGAGTCTCAACCACACACTTCAAGCAGTAACTATAACTGACTAAACAACTTGGGTACCACGCACTTAACTGTCCGTGCGGAACAATACTCCCAACCCATAGTTCTGTGGGTGAATTATGTCAACCCACCACAGTATGAACAAATAAATGAATGAATACACACAGTATAACGAAATACATTTCTATATTTATTTATTCTTTTACGCATTCATTCTTTGTTTTCCACTTTCATTCTTTGTTTTCCACATTGTTTTCCACATTCATTCTTTCTTTTCCACATTCATTCTTTCTTTTCCACATTCATTCTTTCATTCTTTCTTTTCCACATTCATTCTTTCTTTTCCACATTTATTCTTTCTTTTCCACTTGATCAGATCTGTATGCAAATATCTGGGGGCGTATCTTGCATGTTGTCCACGCCCCTACGCATTTTCATTGGTTGATACCGCGCGTGACGTGTGAAAGTAGCGACGCAGTTATCATCACAGACGGGTAGAGAGTCTATACAGCCCCGTTCTCACACAGCCTCTTTCTCCCTATAATTTCCATGGAATCCCAAACTATGTCGACATCCCAAGCTATTCCCGTGTTGTCCCCTTTCACACATGTCGGCAATGGTCTATACTAGTCCATCAGCACTGTATGGGAGAACTTGGTGATAACCACAATACCAGTTGACTCAATTAGACATATACGCTCTGGGCTATGCGCGATGCAAGACAGCTGAGAGTGTCTCCACTGCGTTTATATCACAAAATGTACATTTGATAAGTTAAAGTAAGCTAGCTAAGTAAGTAATCTAGCTGACTATGACTGGAAACGAAGTACTATCCAGTTAGAATTATAGAAGATCTAGTTGTGTTTCCTGCTGGTCTTGCTGCCTGGGTTTGAACAGACTTGTGGTGACTAAAAATGGCTTTAAAAAATGCCTTTCCACCAAAGAACCGTATATATATATATATACAGTATATGCCATATATATGCCATATATCATACCTCCACTATGATTCATACGCAGAGTTTGACTTAGGACGGCACCAGAACAAAATGTCCAGCCTAACCAAATGGAGTACCTCTCTAGCCCAGGCAGTGAGCTGACCTCATGCACTGAAAAACTGTTTAAAGTACAATAATGACTATTGTACTACTTGGACTTCTATTCTGGTTGTACTTTTTATTAAATTTTTTAAAACATGCTATGATTGGAAATTAAATAGTGTCTGCTCTTGGCTGAGGGTTTCACCACGACACGCGCAGTATCAAGCAATGAAAATGCGCAGGGGCGTGGACAACATGCAAGATACGCCCCTATATTTGCATACACATCTGATAAAGCGAAAGACAATGTTGTATTCACATATAGGTGAATCAATCTATGAAAAAATAGCACTTAACCCAAAAAAAATTGATACAAAAGGTTTTTCGATGGATTCCGATAGTATTGGGCCACCAAAATCGACCCCCCCGAAAGCCGCCATTTCCAAGATGGCGTCCCAGATGGCGGTGGATATATTAAAATGGCTATATCTCAAATTGAGAATATGGTGCAAAGGATTTCTCAACTGATTCTGGTACCTCTGGGCATGTTCACTAACATACTAAAAATCTAGGAAAATACACCTTCCAGAAAGGCTTAATTTTCAAGATGGCGTCCAAAATGGCGGCAGACCAAGCTTAAAATGGCTATATATCTCAATAGAAAAAAATATATAACTATGATTTTTCACTTGATTCTGTTACCTCTAGACATGCTTGTGAACACACTAAAAATCTAGGAAAATACACCTTCCGGAAAAGCATCATTTTCAAGATGGCGTCCAAACTGGCGCCCAGGAGCTTAAAATGACTATACAAATACAAATAGCTTACTAAAAAGGTGTTTGCACTCTCCAGCTCTCAAACTACCATACTTGAAGCCTTCTTTTTGACCATTATAGTTGTTATAGTAAGAGGTGTTTGCACTCTCCAGCTCCCAAACTACCATCGTTGAAGCCTTCTTTTTCTGAATCAGTTTATTTACATTTTTTAGTTTCTGACCAAGTCCTGTGTTTGGGCATGTCTGGGCGTGTCTGACCTGGCAGTGTTATTTAAGCCCCAGTTTCATTCTAGTCTTTGACAGAGGTGTTTGCACTCTCAGCTCTCAAGCTAGCATAGTTGAAGCCTTCTTTTTGACCATTATAGTTGTTATAGTTAGAGGTGTTTGCACTCTCCAGCTCCCAAACTACCATAGTTGAAGCCTTCTTTTTCTGAATCAGTTTCTTTCTTTCTTTTCTGACCTAGTCCTGTGTTTGGGCATGCCTGGGCGTGTCTGGCCTGGCAGTGTTATTGGGGTCATCCCTATGTTCCCCGGGTCCTATGTTCCCCGGGTCCTATGTTCCCCGGTTTCTTAGCAAAAAAAAAAAAAAGGGTTCTATGTTCCCCTCTTCCGAAAACTTCCGAAAAAGGGTTCTATGTTCCCCGCTTCCGAAAAAGGGTTCTATGTTCCCCGCTTCCGTATATTCCCCGCCTGCCGTTGTGTCAAGCGACCCCAGGTGTCGTTATGTAGTACTGCATGAGTTTTTTTTTTTTTTTTTTTTTAAACAACATACACAAATACATAATCATACTGTGGATTACTATGTGTACAACATTATTATATGAACAAAATGATTATATGTACAAAACCTTTTGTAGGTAGGACACTATTGGACCTCGGCCCAAATCTAGTACTGAACCTGACCCCCCATGCTAAACCATTTGGAAGTACAGTATACTAGGACTCCAATTCAGACACACTGGGGGGCTGTCACAAATCTACTAACTCTAATCAGCCTGGGGCCTCATTCATAACGGGTGCTTAGATCAAATGTTGATCTTACCCGTGTCGTACGTAGAAAACCACGTCAACGTAGTGATTTATAAAATGTCAACGTGAGTCAATTTGATCGTGGAAACGATCGTAGCTCGACGTCGAGTATTCAACTTGCTTACGTACATTACCTACTGGTTATGCGGAGTTATTACAGGCATGTGAGCTGCACTGGAAAAACGTTGCCTATTGTAATTCATGCAAGTGGCTCGTAATAAAATTAACGATGTTGTTATCAGCCGAGAAAATGAGTTTAATTCAAGATTGAAAGGGAACTAATGTTTATGATTGTATTTCAGTCTTTCTTTATATCCCTACGGAGCTGTCTATCTCTCTTCAACATGCCTATGCCTTGCCCGGCCACGCGCTAAATGATACTGGATTTCGAGTTGAGTCGGGATGAGGGGGAATGGCATCCCCCCTGAAATAAAAACAGTCCAAATCATCCCCCTTCTAAAACTGCCATCCCCCCTTTCCATCCCTTATGTCATTTTATCAATGAACGTGGTATTACTGCCCTCTCCCCTTCCAGACGCACGCCTATATAATATAGTATTAACGCCCTGTGATAGCGGCTCAAATAGCGGCTGAATGAAGCCAAGTGCTATAATATAATATAATACAGACAGTATATAATATTGTCAGTATTGTCTGTCTGTATTATATTATATTATAGCACTTGGCTTCATTCAGCCGCTATAATTGAGCCTCTATCACAGGGCGTTAATACAAACCTCATTCACCTGCGTTCAATTCCAAGTATGTTTGGTATTTATAGAAGGAAGCACGTACGCAACTTTAAACCATCTCAGCCCGTTTTATAAATAATGCTCACGTCCGTTTAGAAAAATGTGCTTACGTGAAAGTCAAAGATGACGTTCAAGTATTTCTTTATGAATGAGGCCCCTGGTCTCACACGGCAGACGTCAGAATTCGACGTTGATGGACAAACATTAATCTGCTCTATTCATACATTAATCTGCTCTATTCAGACATTAATCTGCTCTATTCAGACATTAATCTGCTCTATTCATACATTAATCTGCTCTATTCAGACATTACTCTGCTCTATTCAGACATTAATCTGCTCTATTCAGACATTAATCTGCTCTATTCAGACATTAATCTGCTCTATTCATACATTAATCTGCTCTATTCAGACATTAATCTGCTCTATTCACACATTAATCTGCTCTATTCACACATTAATCTGCTCTATTCAGACATTAATCTGCTCTATTCAGACATTAATCTGCTCTATTCATACATTAATCTGCTCTATTCATACATTAATCTGCTCTATTCAGACATTAATCTGCTCTATTCACACATTAATGTCTTCACAAATGACCCAACTCTGATAGTCTTTATATCAAATCTGAGAATGAAATTCAGTATGCTAATTATAAAAGGGGTATGCTATTGATAATATGAATGAATGAATCAATGAATGGTCTTTATTGTCATTGATATAGTACTGGTTTACATAAATAAAGGCTATGTGTTGTGCCTCCTAATCCGACACGCCCCCGTGAGCCTCGTTCTGGCGCCCCCTCCCGGCCGGATTGAGTGGGCCGGATCTCTGGCTCTGTTTGCAGCAGGTGTGGGCTATTACGTTTCAGCCCAGCTGTCCCAATCACCACCTGGACAGCCGCCTACTTAACCCTGCTACAGACGGAGATCCAACGCTTGGACATAACTTTCTGTATGGACCCCCTCTGACTACTCTCATCTGGATTTCCCTCCCTGGCTCGACCCCTGGACTCCCCTCTGGACTACTCTCTCATGGATCACTCTCCCTGGCCCGAAAAGGATCTCGGACTTTGCTCACTAGGGTAGTATCGCAGCACATAATACAACACCCTTGACCTCATACACGCACACACACATAGTATAATTACACACCCCATAACTATCGCCTGCATCACACATTATGTTTATTTTTCCACTAGTTAGTGTAGGGCCTATTTCTTTGTTTATATAATCCATAATAAATCATTATATATTCTCCTGGCCTCTGTCTCTGTTTCTCTGGGGTTCCACCACATTTGGCTTTTCCAGTTTCAAGGTGTGCATAACACTATGTACACTATCCACTATACTATACTGTACAAATAAAACACTGTGCTGTACTCTATGCTATGCTATACCTATTCTAACATTTCCTATTCTCGGCAACCTTATGTACCCTAGGGTTGTCATATTGCACATAGTGTTATTGCACATTCATTTAAAGTGTCGCAGTTTGCAGGCTTGAAATGTACATATCATTGTAGCATGATATGCTAAATGTAGCATATCATTTAGATTGTTTTTAATGTATTGTTTTAGATAATTCATTATTTTAAAATATTATTTTCTTTAGATAAACAACTAAAATAAAAAATCTAAATTAGATGCTATTGATACTGCATAGAAACACATTGATATAATATACTTGTATGTTTCAGGGGACAATGTTGCACTCTGATATTTAGTGTGTCTCTGTTGCGCCCTTCTACTCCGAGTCACCAGAGGGCGTAACACCCCCTATCAATTGTTTTAAGGTCAATTGTAATTGAGCTTGAGTTACAAGACTTCCTCACATACTGGTATGTGAGGAACACATGCGTAGTGACAATGGCTCAAATAATTACTGGAGACCGAGGGGGGAAAATATTAGTTCTGGATAATTTTAGGTACCAGAAACACCGCACAAATTTACAGAATATTCGGTGGCGGTGTTGGAGAGAAGACTGCCGGACAGTTCTGGTTACAAACATCTTTGATGTAGAGGGGGTCAATCCCAACATAGAAGTTCGGGAGGTCCGCGAACATGTGCATGCCCCCGATACACAAATGGTGAACAATGCGCAATTTCGCCAAGTGATTACTGGAGAGGTGGTGAGAGAACCCACAGTACCAATCAAACGCATTTACGATGCTGAGTGCGTAGGTCTACAGCGGGGCCGTCCCATCCAGCGTGGAGGTCGCGGGCGACCTCCTCAAAGATTCTCCTCAGTTAGGTCTGTTATGGCCAGAGCCAGAGCTGCAGTAATCCCTCCCGTCCCAGCTACCGTTGATGATGTAAGGATCGACGGTCAATGGGCTGAGACATGGGGCAGAGACCATTTCCTCCTGCACCAAGACAGTGAGTGGGGCATAGCAGTGTTTTCCACAGAGGACAACCTGAGACAGCTGCGACACTGCAGGACATTATACATGGATGCTACATTCAAGTCGTGCCCACGCCCATACAACCAAGTATTTACTATACTCGGGGACATTCATGGCTTCGTTGTCCCCCTTGTACATGTCCTCATGGAGCAACGTACAATTGGACACTACCGACAAGTGTTCCAGTGTGTCAAAACGTCACTCAGGAGAATCACCCACCACCTTTGGCGTCCGCGTAAAGTCATCTGTGACTTTGAGCAAGCGCTGAAAACTGCTCTTGAAACGGAGTTGCCACAAGCCAGAATCGGAGGATGCTACTTCCATTTCAACCAAGCCTTGTGGAAGAGGGTACAGGCACTTGGATTGGCTGGTCCATTCCGTCATGACCATCCACTGGCAGCAGTCATCCGCAAGGTTTGTTGTGTTCTGTCTGCACTGCTGTCTGTCCTGTGTTGTTTTGTTTGCATTGCATTTAGAAATGCTCTTACTGTAACGCCAAATCAAATTCCTATATGTGTATGCTTAATGTGTATGCATAAATGGCAATAAACGTTATCTCATCTCTCATCTCATCTCATCTCATCTCATCTCAAGGTGATGGCCTTAGGACACCTGCCTCTGCCTCTGGTCCAGATCAATTTTGATCTTCTCCTCAACCACAGAAACACCAGGCGTGCCCTGATGAACCACCCTGAGTTACAAGACTTCCTTGCGTATGTTCGTAACACATATGTCCATCCTGGAGCGGCCTTCCCACCAGCGATGTGGAATGTGTTCGAAAGAAACATGGAGCAAAGGACCAATAATCATGTTGAATGTAAGTGTAACAATGACAGATCTGAACAAAAAATATATAATTTCATCTAATAACTAAATCTGAAGTATTAAGTTAATTATTTTATATTGTTAATATAATATTGTCTGCTAATTATGGGTTAATTCATTCTTATCCTATCACCTCTGGGCCTGTGCGTATATCGAGGTTTAACTATGAGCCGAAACAAAAATTAACGAAACATCAAACACAGCAGAGGACAGGAGGGCTCTTTAAACAGGTGGACGAGTTGCCACGTACAGGCGCGCTAATGATGATGGACATAACATCAGTCCAATCATGGGCGGGCACCGTGATTGAGAAAGGATTAAGAAAGGATTTAAAATTGTGAAAGGAGGAGACACAGAGGGGAAAATGTTCAATGTCAAAATGTTCATGCCAAACTAATAACATTTAGGGCCTGATTTACTAAGATCCCAAATAACGAATACTAATTGAAGTTCACACACAGGGGAAGTTGAGATATACTTCAAATAAGGCCCGCTATCTTCTACATTGGAAAGATCAACAATCCTCACTGCACACCGTTAGTAGATCAGCCTGCAGATGTAGAACCAGTTTGCACATTAATAGGCCATTAATAGGCTAATAAGTTATAATTCTGTATTTTTGTTCTAGCTTATCATCGTACTCTGAACGATGCTGTCCAAGTGCGCCATCCTTCACTTTGGAAATTCCTTCGGCACCTGAAGGATCAGCAAACGCTTGCAGAGGGTAAACTGGGGATGGCAGACAGAGGCCACGCTCCCCCAACAAGGAGACGGAAGTGGAGGGAGTTGGAGGCCCGTCTACTGAGGCTGAAAGGACAGTACATGCAGGGCCACAGAGATCTGGCTTCGTACTGGAGGGCTGTCAGCCGTAGCGTCCGTATGGGCTAGATTTCCACATTTATTTTGATAGCACTTTGGCCTATGTTGTTGTTATTATTATTGTTATTGGCCTAATTGTGTTATTGTTATTATTATTATTATTAGTTAGAATAAGCTGTACGCCATTGTTTACGCCATCATGTATGCCATTGTTTACATGTTATTTAGCTCTTTCATTTGTTTTTGCCAAGTTATTGCTGTACCATAGTTTTGTTATTGAAAGATGTCTGTACCTTTCCAGTTTATATGGACCTGTTTACTTAGTAAGCCATATAGTTATTATTACAATATATGTGATGCCAGAGTTAGGACTGATAATTGCACTAAAGCTCATGTGTCAGGATTACCAGGTTTCAGCAGTGAAACAGTAGGCCTCTCCTTATTAGTGCCTGACTACTAAAACACTAGAGTGAAAGAGACTACATCTCTGTATGCCAGGATCCCCCGAGGATTTGATGTGTGCAAGAGGATGTGTCACACTCTATGTGCTACGGATACTGGCTAGTTACTTAGGGATTATATTATGGGATATGTGACACTGTAACCTAGAGACACACTGCGCTGTTACGTGACGTCCTGCCAATGGGATGTACAGTATTGTCTCAGGTTGGCATTTTGATGCTTGGTCTTGGAAACAAACACCATGTTTGCACAAACATTGTTTTTTTGTTGTTGTTGTTGGTTGCAATAAAAGCCTATATTTTGGATTGATATCTCTACTGTATTTATTTGATTCCGTTTGACCAAAATATAGAAAAAATATTTCTTTAATCCATGCATACAATTGCAAATGTTGGGCCGCTACCCACACGTTTAGCTGTGTTGCTCATTCCACAAATGCATGATCCTTACAAGTCATACCTCGTTGTAAAAGTGACTAATCAGCGGGTCATTCCACTAAAGGTGGATCAGTATAGCGGCGCTCAGGGAACTCGAGATTGGAAATCAAGCCTCAGGTGATTCCTCGAACGAGGATCAGCCTTGTGTCATCAGTGTTCACAGAAGACAGGCTTACAAATCTTCGATATGGGCGCGTGCACGCAGACATAAAAAGCCCTGAAGTGTCGATCTGTCGAAATGAAGATACTCCACTCTGCAGGGGTACTACATTTGCGCAGCATTCCGAATTATTGATTTTTATGAAGACGGAAAAATAAGATGTAAAATAGTGCAATACTGCCGCAATTAACAAGGCGAGGGAAATGGTTTGGCAAGAAATTGCTGACCGATTAAATGCGTAGGTCATACTAGCCCCAGTTATTGTTATATGTTCATATTTTAATAAATGAATATTACTACTGTGGTGATATCCGCAGCAGGCTACAAACCGTCATATCGCCACAATGGCCTAGTGGTATTGACTGCTGCCATAGGATTTAATCGTCATTTTATATCAGTGGTTCGAATCCCTCTTCAGGCGCACTTTTTACTGCATTTCGTTGTCTGAATCTAATCTAAAATCTCATCTAAAAAAGTATTGTAGGCTATAAAATTATGGTGCCGGCTAATTTACAAGAACTGACACGATTACAATGGTGTTTGAAACCTTTGCATGAAATCTTCGGTTAAATGTAAAAAAAAAAAAAAATGAATGACTTAGTCAAGTCTCGAACTCGCAACCTTTGGAACTCCAGTCCGCAGCCTTAACCACTACGCTAGCATGACAGCAATGCAAGTTGTTTCTTTTTACACTCTTTTCTTTATTGATATATCGATTTATCTATCACACTTTCAAAATATCAAGTTATCTATCACACAATCAAACTATCTATCGATCGATCACACTTTCAAAATATCAAATTATCTATCTATCACACAGTCAAACTATCTAATCTATCTATCTCGTGTGAAGTGGGAACTAATATTTCCTAGGGAGGAACTATCGTTCGGGATGTAGTTTCCGCCTGTGAGCCTTTTTTGACGCGTGTCTCACTATAGCCTGTGTTTTCGATTTCGAAGACGTCACTCACTGTGCTACGAAAACTGGCTAGTTACTTAGGGATTATATTATGGGATATGTGCAGGGGTGCACATAACTTTTTGGGGCCAGTGCTCAGAGGAGCACCTAGGGATGCTGCTTGGTGCTCCCCGAGCTCGCGAGTCACGACCCGTCCCATGGGATGGATAAAAAAGGGATACATGGATAACTTATATTAGCAAAACGACATTTATTAATAAATAAAGATGAACAAACTAATTATTGTGTGCAAAACAAAAGAAACAAATGCAAAATCAAATGACTGCTCTTTAAGCATGAAAGTCTGTCAGACTCCTTTAAACACAATGAAATCAACTGACATCTCTTTAAGCACTAACTGAATGTCTGTTCTTTAAACACAATGAAATCAACTGACATCTCTTTAAGCACTGCTCTGTTCTGTAAACACTGAAATCAACTTTTCAACAAAAAGTTACAGCCTAAGCATTTATTTATGCTACAAGCTTAATCATCATCATCACTGCTCTCTTGACTGCTGTTATTACTGTCCTCAATTTCAACCATGGTAGAGGATGTTGTAGGCTATCACTTTAAATAGCTCATTATTTTGATTGTGCAACAAAGTCTTTTTTTTTTTTTCTAATAGAATTCCCAACCATATTCCCTGGGTCAGGGGTCTAGGTGCGATAATGAAGCTGTAAAACAAACGTCTGAACGTTTGAAAGCTTCAGATAAAAGAAACGTGAAGTCCCTTGGTGTTGTTTTTCCTTTTAGCGACGAGTCGTTCGGGACAGAATTTTCACGTGTCGGCGTGATAACCGTGATAACCGTGCGATACGCGATACGCGGAATGAAAGTACGAGTTACGATACTTTCCGAATGTTTTCGTGAGGGGAGTCGCCGTGGTCGTCTTCGGTCGACTGTTGTGATGGATTACTCGTCGGGCCTTCGGCTGAGGGGACGGCAAATAGTTACTTAGTGGGGCTTCAGTGATGCAGCAGTCAGCAGTCAGCAGTTGGATTTTGAGGAAGTAAATTCCTCTCCCAGCGCTTCCAGCTGTTGGTGCGCAAGAGCGCGTTCATGCGGCTGATCTGCCGCGCAGAATGCATTTTGGCAACGCATGCGCACTGGCGCACCAGTTATGTGCACCCCTGGATATGTGACACTGTAACCTAGAGACACACTGCGCTGTTACGTGACGTCCTGCCAATGGGATGTACAGTATTGTCCCATAGGTTGGCATTTTGATGCTTGGTCTTGGAAACAAACACCATGTTTGCACAAACATAGTTTTTTTGTTGTTGTTGTTGGTTGCAATAAAAGCCTATATTTTGGATTGATATCTCTACTGTATTTATTTGATTTCGTTTGACAAAAATATAGAAAAAATATTTAATAATGTGTATATATATATATATCACTGGTGTTCTTTTAGGAATATAAGATTTTCAATTCCATCTCGAAAATGATCTATCTAGGGAGTTATATAAAATGCTGAGACAATACTATGACATTCATTGTGTTCTTCATTATTTCCAAGTCATCTTAAGACCCCCCCCAAAAAAAAAAAAAAAAAAAAAAAAATCAAACTCTCATGCAGTACCACATAACGACACATGAGGTCGCTTGACACAACGGCAGGCGGGGAACATAGGACCCTTTTTCGGAAGCGGGGAACATAGAACCCTTTTTCGGAAGCGGGGAACATAGAACCCTTTTTCGGAAGTGCGGAACAGGGGAACATAGGACCCGGGGAACATAGGACCCGGGGAACATAGGCATGCTCCCGTGTTATTTAAGCCCCAGTTTCATCCTAGTCTTTGCCAGAGGTGTTTGCACTCTCCAGCTCTCAAGCTAGCATAGTTGAATCCTTCTTTTTGACCATTATCTGATTTCTAAAGTGATGAGTGAATTCAGTGCCCAGATCTGTCCCATTTGTAAATTGGAAGATGGAAGTGATTTTGTTGAGATTCGTCAGAAAGGTGCTGATGGGATCAATAAAGCTAGTGTTAAAAGAGGTGACACTGTTCATGTGACTGCTGGCATGAAAGTACATTCAGAATGCCGCAAAATGTACATACATAGCCGAGATATTGATTTACATTTACAGAGGAAACAGAGCGGTGAATCAAGTACCACTAATAACAGGACTAGTACTAGGCAGTCTGAAGCTCCATTCAATAGCCAAACTGATTGCCTTTTCTGCGGCACAAATGTTCATGAAGGACGTGCCGACTACAGTTACGTGAAAACAGACAACTTTGCAAAGTCTATATTGCAAAGCTGTGATAAACGAAATAATGAGTGGTCATTCAAAGTCAAAGGTAGAATTGAATACTATAATAGTGATCTACATGCTGCAGACTGTGTGTATCATAATGCTTGTAGCACACATTTCCGGTGTGACCGTGATGTTCCCATGGAATTTCAGCCTGATTGTAATCCAAAGCGGAGAAAGTCTGGAAGGCCAAAGAATGAGGACCAAGAACAAGCCTTCTCAAAAATGTGTGCTTACTTTGAAACGAATGATGATGGACAGCTGACCGTTTCTGCACTTGTGTAAAATGCAAGAGTATTTGTCTAAGGCCGATTCCATCCCATATAGTAATCAATACCTAAAAACATTGCTGATGCAACGATATGCAAATAGCATATTTATTGCAGAAGGAAATGGCTTGGATTGTATTGTTACAATAAGAGAGAAAACATCAGACATACTCAGATCCTACTATAACAACACAAAACAAAACAGTGATGAAGAGTCTGAGAAGAGACACTTACTTGAAACAGCTGCAAAACTCATAAAAAGTGACATAATGACTAATGTTCCACCTGTTAATGAGTACCCGACTACAGAGACACTAAAACTACAGAATGCCCTTGATTATATTCCACAATCACTCCACATTGTGTTAAACGCTTTGTTTGTCGGTAAAGAGACAGAGCAGAAAATTGCTAGTATTGGCCATGCAATCATACAGGCAGTCCGACCACGAGCTGTCCTTGCCCCTTTGCAAATTGGCCTAGCAGTGCAAATGCACCACTTAAACCGGTCTCGGTTCATTGTAGATATGCTGAATAAGATGGGATTCTGCTCTTCCTATTCTGAACTGCAGAGGTTTGAAATGAATGCTGCAAATTGTACTGCACCAAACATGATTGGTAAGGATATTGATGTGTTGAACACGACCGTCTTATTTGCTGCAGACAATGTAGATCATAATATTCTAACAATTGATTGGAAAGGGACATTTCATGGGATGGGCATGATAGCTGCCTTGACACCAGGGCAGAAGACAGACCAAAGGATTCCGAGGTTCAGAATTAATAAACTGAATCTTGTGCAGAGGTCAAAAGTTGTGATAATAGATTATCACTTTGCCAAACACTTTTGCAGAGACACCACATTTAAAGAACTTCCAAGACTCGCAGAATGTAACAAGATGGTTGATCTGCTTTGGGAGTTATCGTTCAATTTCAAACAGCCTGCACCTGGTTGGCAGGGGATGATGCACATTATTCATAAGGGAGATGAACATCCAGGGCAGTCTTCAGTGAGATACTTACCAATGATAGACATGTACTCCGGAGACAAAACATGCATTCTGTCAACACTGGAGTTCATTTGTGGTCTGGCATCCAAACACCACCTTGCCCCAGTAGTTACATTTGACCAACCCCTATATTGGAAAGCAGCAGAGATAATCCTAGATTCACCACAGTGCAGTCACCTCAAGTCCATTGTCCTGCTCCTAGGAGGATTTCACACATTTATGAATTTGCTAGGAGCAATTGGTACACTGATGGACGGTACAGGACTTAAGGACATTCTAGGGGTAGTCTATGGGGAGAACTCAGTAGCCCATATGATGACAGGCAAATCAGTTCAGAGAGCATTCCGTGGCCATCTTCTGGTTGACAAATGTCTTAACCGCATGATAATATCAGAAATGGTAGATGATAGTCATGAATTTGCAGCAATGGTTGAACAGTCTGAAGCAATGTATACCTCAATAGTTAAGGGTGAACAGTGTTCACATCAGAGACCCTCATTACAATAAATGAAGAGCTGGGAAAAAGGAAGATGGAACTGTGTGCTAGATCCAAAACTAGTCAGTTGTGGCTAAATTACCAACACATGTTAGAAGTTGCTAGGTCACTGATAACAGCAGATCGCACAGGTTCCTGGCTTTTGCACCTACGCGCTGTTTCTGAATGCATGCCGATATTCGCTGCGGCTGGGCATTACAATTACTTGAAATCGGCACACTTTTATGTCCAAGAGATGAGTCAGCTTCACATCAACCACCCAGATGTCTTCAGACAATTTGAAAAGGGTTTTCATGTTATCCGTCGCAGCAGCCAATCATGGGCAGGCCTCAGCTCAGATCTTGTAATCGAAACAACATTGATGAGGTCATTGAAGACTACAGGAGGGATGACACATGGAAGTGGAATGACCGACAATCAGAGATCCCTTTGGACAATGTCAAAGGGCATAACATCAGAGTATAACACCGCAATGCAGGAGTTCTCAAACCAGACATACACAACATCAGAACAGCACAAGGATTCAACAGAGGCAAGGATGAAAAGGGATGCTGCTGACCTGGAGAAGATCACTTCAAAACTTGCTATATGTTCACCTTTCTCTCCAGACTCTTCTTTAAGGAATGTTGTTACAGGTGTTGTCGCTGAGGATGGAGTGAACGTGCATGATTATGACTCTGTTGGACGCAACATCATGCACAAAATGATCGGACAGCCGGCATTCACATTTTCATTTAGTAGAAAGGATAAAGCCATAACCCTTGGACAAAAATCGTCTATCAAGGTTGCTCCTGATCGAATCATTGATTCTGCACTTCTTTTTCAACGTTTCCTTATTGTCTCCCAAACTGGAGAGCTGTCATTGGAGGAGGTTATGCGTTACGAACTCAGTCCTTTCCCTCCTGCCCTCTTTGAAGCCGGAAACGTCTTCCGCAAAGCTGATAAACCACAACTAGCGCACGCGATCTGTGATCATGCAAGTGATGCAATCCTAGATTCTGTACCAGAAACGGAGCATTATGTTCTTGATGGTGGTTCACTCCTTCACCGAATACAATGGAAGCACGGACAAAGCTATGGTAAAATTGCACAGTCATATGCAGACTTCACCATCCAACATTATGGCTCAGCTACAACCATTGTGTTTGATGGCTATGAGGATGGGCCATCCATTAAAGACAACACACATCAAAGAAGAGGAAACAATATTCATCCCATTGTCAACTTCACTGCTGAGACAGAGTTCTCAGGTAAGAAGGAGGAGTTCCTGTCAAGAGATCTGATTAAACAGAAACTGATCCACATGATAAGTGATGAACTGAAAGAACGGGATTGCACTGTGGTCAATTCACTTGGAGATGCTGATGTAGACATAGTAAGGGCCGCAGTGGGATCATCTCTTCTTCACACCACGACGCTGATTGGAGAAGATACTGATCTCCTCGTCTTACTTCTTTACTATGCACAGAGAGATAGCAAGGGCCTTTATTTCAGATCAGACAAGTCGAAAGCTGATGGCAGTTTTAAAGTGTACGCCATAAACCATTTGAAAGAAGTACTCGGACAGGATGTGTGTTCTCAGTTGCTGTTCATCCATGCTGTGACTGGCTGTGACACAACTTCCCGGATCTTCGGAGTTGGCAAAAAGACAGCATTCCAAAAACTTGTAAAAGGGGATCCTGTCCTTCAGGCTTGTGCCAATGCATTCACTGTACCAAACCAGACAACAGATGTGATCGATGAGCTTGGGTGCCAAGCAATGGCTGTCTTTTTTGGTGGAAAGTGCACAGATTCGCTTGCAAAAATGAGATATAACATTTTCAGCAAGAAGGTTGTCTCAGCTTCATCAACGGTAACGCCTGAACGTCTACCACCAACTGAATCTGCTACCAAATTCCACTGTCGTAGAGCATACTACCAGGTCATGGTCTGGATGGGAACAGATGATGGTATAGATGCTCTAGACTGGGGCTGGAACCTGCAGGACAATAGATTTGTCCCACTCATGTCAACAATGAATGCTGCTCCAGACAGTCTCTTGAAGGTCATTCATTGTAACTGTACCACTGCCTGCAAGACACTTCGCTGCTCATGCAGAAAATATGGACTACCTTGTACTACTGTCTGTGGAACATGTCAACTTCATGAATGTGACAATCCACATAACAAGTTTCTCCCAGTGGATCCTGAAGATAATGATGAGTAGACCTAAAGACCACAATAAGTGGGTCATTTATTTTGTGTTCAACACCAAAGCCAGCTTTAGAAATGTTTTCCCATTTGAGATACAGGCATTCTAAGCTCCCAGTCGTCATTTTGGACACCATTTTGAAAATTAAGCCTCTTCGGAAGGTGTATTTCCCTAAAACTTTAGTATGTTCCTAAGTATGTCTAGGGGTACTTGGGGTACCAGAATCAAATGACAAAATCATTTATTTAATTTGTCTATTGATATATATAGCCATTTTAAGCTTGGCCGGCCGCAATATTGGACGCCATCTTGAAAATGAAACCTTTCTGGAAGGTGTATTTTCCTAGATTTGTAGTATGTTAGTGAGCATGCCCAGAGGTACCAGAATCAGTTGAGAAATCCTTTGCACCATTTTCTTAATTTGAGATATAGCCATTTTTTTATACTTTATTGCAGGACTGTACATTACATTTCATAAGTTCATTTCATACACTTTACAAGTTTTCTTCACTTGTTTAAGTTCATCCTGCATCATTTTTGTTTGTTTTTTAATTTTTTATAAAGAGAACAAGAAATAAAAAATAAAGAATAGAAACTAGAGAGAAAATATAGAAAAAGAAGAGAGAAATTATAGGGATAGAAATAGAAAAGTAAGAGACAAAGGGAGGGGGGTGGGAGGGGTGGGATCGGGGAGGGGGGGGGGGGCTTCCTTCCTACTCATTCATTCGGTCCATTTACTCCAGTTCATAGTGAATTGCTCTTCACGGCCTCCCACTTTACAAGTAATTCTTTCCATTTCTTTTATCTCTTCAACAGTTTTTTTTCCAATTATTAACAGATGGTGGGTTTAAGTCCAACCATTTACGTGTGATTTGCTTTAAAGCCGCGATACGTAATATGGTGTACAAATATTTATCTCCCTCTCTGTATATATCTAATGGAATAAGACCGAGTATAATATTGACTGGATGTATAGGATTTTGTAAGGTAAATGTATTTTTTATTTTTACTTGAACTGCCTCCCAAAACCTTTTCAATTTAGGGCATGTATAGAGATATAGCCATTTTAATCGCCCCGGCGCCATCTGGGACGCCATCTTGGAAATGACGGCTTTCGGAGGGGTCGATTTTGGTCGACTTTTAGTATGTTATTTAGCACGCCCAATATTACCAGAATCCATTGAAAAACCTTTTGTATCAATTTTTGGGGGGTTAAACCATATATTGACTCGCCTAATAGAATAGTTTGTCTTTGTCATTGTCAGATGTTTATGCAAATATAGGGGCGTATCTTGGGCGCACTCTACGCATTTTCATTGGTTGATACTGCGCGTGACGTGGTGAAGCCCTCAGCCAAGAGTAATAGTCCTTGGGCCAAACCCCAACATTTAACATTTCATTACCATCTGGGTGGGCAAATTCTAGATGTGATTTTTTTATTCCTATACATCCCTAGATTATGTTTTGATATGATAGAACTTTTGGTTTGGCAGCTTATTAGTGGTTAGTGGTTAGGGTTAGGTCCCGACCCTTGCCATATCTTGCTCCCTTTCGCATGATTCGCGCGTAGCTGTGCTGTGGTTGTGATAGAGACATGAGCCCTTTCATGTTTTTTATGCGCCTGAGTCTCCTAAACACGTAGAGACCAACCCCGAGTCGACCAGAGCTTCCTACGATGAGCTACGGTAACTTTCCCGCACCTACCGCACAATACCTCCGGAAAACCGCAAAAAGTAGGCATTCACCTACGCATTCATTTTTTTGTGGACCTGAATGCAGGACACTGAGGCCGAGGCAGATGAAAGGTCAAACCCATGGATGGGTACATTTATTGTTTTCTGAATTTGTATGTTTAAATATACAAATTATACATTATCTATTTAAAATAGGTGTTTTTCCAGACTCCAGAATAGAAATCTAATCAGTAGAAACGAATCTAAGCATGCCTTTAGAATAATATGGATAATAACACATACAATACATACAAATCTTACTATACTCCTCTTACTGTAGGCTATTGTCTTTATATAATGTGTGCATATAATGCACTTTGAATTGCCCTTGTCGTATGACATGTGCTATACAAATAAACTTGCCTTGCCTAAACCCTTTTGGAAGGGTTTATGTCCAGGTTTCACACATCTCTGTAGTTACATGTTCAGTGAGTAAGTCTAGTTGCTGGTGACCGCTAGGACCATAGGCAGATGCCTTGTTGGTAAGTAATTTGTTCAAAGCAAAAAAACAAATAAAGTGTGTGTTTACCCCCTCAAATAAATTAACTTAGCCCCAGTCAGATCCATATTTAGAGGTAAGTTACCTCAGGTAACTTTAGCTAGCAAGCTAGTTTAGAGTTAGTGGTAATGTATATCTAGCTAGTTAGATAACTAAGCGACCTTGGGTTCCCTGAAAGGTGCTATATAAATTCAAGTTATTATTATTATTGTAACCAGGGAGTAGCTGAAAAGGACTGTATAATTTAGGAAGGGGCTGGTTATCTAACTAATGGAGCTAAATAGGCAGTGTAGGAGGATACAGGCAGGGGGCGCCAGCAAACCGTTAGACTAGCAGTTAATATCGTTAGCATTAGCATGGGAACTAGCATTAGCATTAGCCTTTAGCATTCAAACAACTAGCATTAGCATTGGAACTACAAACAACTAACACACGGTATTACATATGAACAACACATTTATTACACAAATGGTATCTGTCTATATCTCCCAAAAATATATCCTCCCTCCCAGCCGGCCACACACGCACTCAATCACTCACTGACAGTCTCGGGCCTGAACAGGCTTATAGTCCAGGGCTGTGGTGCGCGTTGAGGCCTGGTTGGATGGCATGTGCGTCGATGAAGTTAGCCGACGAAAGGGGGGGTGACGTAGCAACGCGGAGGGAAAGGGCCGTCTTCGTGGTCCACCATGAGGTGAAGGGCCCAAGTCCGGTGGTCCGCGTCGAAGCTCCGCTGGAGTCAGTGTTCGGTCGCAGTCCGCTCGTGGAGGCGACGATTATGTCCAGCTGGCGTCTCGCTTGGTCCAACGTTGAACAGCCGGCTGCTGGCAAGGCGGTCCAACGGGAACACAACTAAACGGGCTACAGTGGTACACTCAATAATCGCTTTCCTGGCGTCTTCAGTTGCTGCACGGTGTGCGGGCTGCTGAATCCGCCATCTTAGATCGGCTTCTCGTTACTATCTCTCGTTCTGCTTCTCTCTCGTTCTGCTTCTCTCGCACACTGACTCGCGGACTACATCCGTTTCTTATATATACACCACCGAACGTAGCATCCGGGTCACGGACACACCCCGGATACTACGTCATCAAACATATGCATAAACATTACAAGAATAATACATACACTTCACGAAACGTATATTAATAATATAGAAAATAACAAAGTAAACAACTGGGGCAGAAGGGCTGATTTCGGGGAAACTAAAACTGGCTCTAAAACTGTGGGCCTTCACAACAGCCGCCCCATGAAACCCTCGGTTTCAGTTAACTAAGAAGGCACACTGGCTAGGCTGCTCTAGCAGCGTGAGGTAGGAGGTGATAGTGTCCTGGCTAATTTGAGGGAGCTCAATCAGGCGTGCCACAGGTCGGGTGTAAGTGCGACCACCAACGTCCACGATGGCCGTCCGCACCCTTCCATCCGGACCCGGCAGGACCTTGGTCACTCTGCCTGTCTGCCAGGCGGCGCGTGGAAGGGACTGGTCGATCACCAGTACCACGGCACCTTCGGACAAGTGGTCTCTCTCCCTCAGCATAGTCTTCTGCTTCTCCTCCTTCTCCAGGGCGCGGATGTGCTCCTCGAAGCAGATCAGAGCGTCTTCCTGGTCCATGTTCTGCAGCTCCTCGTACTCATCGAAGGTGGGGTCGTCCAGCAGGTACTGCTGGGCCTCGGACCAGGTGGTGCGGTAGGTGACGCTGGCCATGTTGTCCAGAATGCTCTTCAGCGCCTCCCAGTTCCTCTTCCTGAGCTGCTTGGCTTGTTCCTTCTCCTTCTTAGCCTGGTAGGCCTTAAACGCTTGCTTCTTCTCCCTCAGCTTGGGCAGGGCGCTGTAGCGTGGGTCGTTGATGATCATTCTCATGGTTTGCTCCCATGACGCGTTGGATGAACCACCATCCTCCTCCAGAAGCTCTTTGAAGGCCTGCTTGGCCTCCTCTTTTGGGTTCCACTTGTACGTTTTCTTCGCCAACTCCGGCCTTTCCTCCTTGGAGGAGTCTACAATACTGGCTGAGACTTCCATGGCTGACGTGTACTCGACGGAGTTGACGGGTGCGTCAATGCTGACCTCGGCCACGTGAGGGTGCATGGCCACCTGCAGGTGTTCCTCGGCAACAGCTGTTGCCGCCATGGCACGGTAGCGCCACCACCGGGACTCCTTAGTCTGGGAGTTGTAGTAGTAAGGCTTTCCCGTGTCAGACTTGTACTCCTGCCACGGGCACTTAGACAACATTTGCTCAGCAGGAGATTTCAGGTCGTCTGGTTTCTCCCCTGAGGCCTGTTTAGTCTCTGTGTTGTAGAAGTAGGTCTTCCCATCCAGAGACTTATGCTCTGTCCACAGAGACTTCTTCTTTGGTTGGTCATCCGGTGGTGAACCAGTTGGGGTACTAACTGTTCCAGGTGCACTGGCAGCAATAGATTCCACTCCAGGCGGTCCGGTTGGTTGGTTTGCTTCTTCGGTTCGGACATGGAGGGATGACGTAGCTCTCCCGTCTCTATCTCTCCCCTCGGTAGCGCCTTGGAGGGCCCACCCAAGCGCAGTCTTAACAGCCATCGGGCAGCCTCGTGGTCCTCTCAGCGGAGGACGGAGCGACACGATCAGGTCAGCGTTGTCCGAGCCGATGAGAAGGGTTGGCTCCGCTCCTTCTATCGGGTGTAGGTCTACTCTCCGTAGGTGGGGATATCTTGCGCGTAACCTCTCCAGGGGGTAGTCGTAGCGGGAGAGCGCTAGCTGGTCGGCGGTGAAGACATTTTGAAGCCGATGTCTATCCGACGGCCGCCCCGCCGGGGAGATAGAGAAGTTGATTCTCGCCCCGGTGACCTCTTTAAGGTCGCGACGTATCGTGCGCAGAGTCAGCTTCTCCGCAGTCCCTTGGAGCCCCAACTGGCGCACTGCCCCCTGGAGAAGGATGGTCCGTTCCGACCCGTCGTCTAGAACGGCATACGTGTCGTACACAGCGTTGTTGTGGTGAAGTCGGACCTTCACCACCTTCAGTAGAACCTTGGAGCCGCTGCTCTGTGGCGAGTCTAGGTAGTAGACAGGGGTTTCCTCTTCCGGTACGCGACCGGACCTAGGGCTTCTGTTGCCCTCCGTGGACCTGGCGAGGGAGACCTCGTGTAGAATGTTGAGGTGGACCTCCTCACAGCGATTGCACTTTCTCCTCAAGGTGCAGTTCTTAGCCAGATGGTCGCGCCCACAGTTCCAGCACCTCTGGTTCTCCTCGAGCCACCTCTGCTTGTCCTCGGTACTCAGGTTGTTGAAGTCACTGCACTCATTGAACCAGTGCTCGCTGGTGCAGTACGGACATGGCGGTGGACCTCTCCGTCCCTTTTGAGGGGGTTGAGAGGAATCCTTTCCCTCAGGTCGGGCTTTCCTCTCTCTCCGAGGCTCCTCCTCCGTGTGCAGCACTCCTACTGGGCGTCCTCTGTTCGAGCTCGGCCGGTCCCAGCGGTCTCCCTTCTCCCTCTCCTTCTTCGGCTCAGCGTAACCCATGGCGTCTACGTTGGTGTCATGCACTTCCTCCAGTAGGAACTCCGCGAAGGCAGCCATGCTCAGACCCAACTTCCCGGGGTTACGAACGCGCTGCTGTCGCCGGAACCTCTCCTGCCGGAAGCGTGGGATCTTGCGGAGCAGCCGCTCTACGTTGGAGGTGCTGTTGATCTCGCTGGCGCCAGCTGGGCCCTGCGTCTTCAGCATTCCAACCAAGGTGTGCACGCGGAGCGCGAAGTCATCCAGCGCCCGGTCATCCTTGATGGGGGCCTGCTGTTCGAGGGCTTGCAGTTCAGCAAGGGCGTGGTTCCAGGGACGACCGTAGCGGGCATCCAAGTCAGCGAGCGCTCTGGTGTAAGGTGTCGGTGCGGAGGCATGGGCCAGTACCATGTTGTGGGCTCTGGGGTTCCTCACATGCTGAAGGAGAATCGCATATTTGTAGGACTCTGAGCAGGAGTTGTCCAAGAGCGTGTCTAGGCAGATGCGTAGCTCCACATACTGGCTCCTGTCCTCGTCCTTGAAGAAGGGGAACTTGGGTCCCTCCACCTGGGGGAACATCCTGTAGTGGATCATCGGTGCTGGAGTGACGGTCTGGGTGTCCGGCCTGCATGCATTTTGGTGCACTGGAGGACCTAGGGGTGTGCTACGCTCTTGGGGGATGGCTCCCCTCCCGGGCAGCGACGCTGGCTCCCTCTGGGCCGCATAGCGGTCGGGTCCCTGGTCCTCTTCCTTCCAGGTGGTCAGCTGGGCCTGCAGTTGGACAGTCATGGCGGGGGTCATGGAGCCATCGGCGGGGGGTTCAGGAGATGGCACTCGAGAGGGCCGTGCGGATGATGCTCTGGAGCTACGGGCCGACGGAGTTCTGCTGATGCACACGTCGCGCATGGTCTGCATCATTTCCTCCATCTTCTCTGCGTGCAGTTGCTCTCTCGCCATCTGCCTCTCCGCCGCGCGTTCCGCCCCCTCCATCTGGAGGCGCTCGCGCTCGTACTGGATGCGTTCCCTCTCTGACGCCCCCTCCATCTGGAGGCGTTCACGTTCTAGCGCCTCCTGGCGCTGCCTCTCCGCCGCGCGTTCCGCTCCGTTCATCTGGAGGCGTTCGCGTTCGCGTTCACGCTCGAACTGGAGTCGTTCCCGCTCTAACGCCGTCTCGGCCTGTTGGCGCTCCCGCTCTAACGCCATCTCGGCCTGTTGGCGCATACATTCGGACAGCGCGGCACTACTCCCTCTGGAGTGCAGGCTATCCGCCCCAGAGGCAGAACTGCCCACGGAAGCCCTGGACCGGTAGGAAGCCACTGAGCGGCAGGAGCCAGGTCTCGAGCGCGCCGTACTGGGAGGCAGATCGTTAAGGCTGAGGCCCTCCCTCTTCCGCCCGCAGGCGCTGTCGGACCGGGCCTCTCCTTCCTGTTCTTCCGTTTCCACGGCAAAACCCTGCGGTTCTGCCATCTCATCCTCAGGCTGGTGCTCTTCGAGGGCTGTCTCAGTGCTAGCCACCCGCGCGCCGGCGGACACCTCGGCCTCTCCGACCACTGTATCCCGTGGAGTGCGCTCCTCGCTACCACTCAGTGAGCTTTCGAGCTCAAGCTCATACTCCTGTAACCTCGGAGGCAACCGCGGGACTCTCTGTGGTCGTGGCTCTGGCTCAGGGGGCGGAGAAGGGGGGGTAACTGTCTGGTCTGGTTGGCTGCGCTCAGCCATGCTATCACTACACTACCTATCCGGCTCGAAGGACCAATTGTAACCAGGGAGTAGCTGAAAAGGACTGTATAATTTAGGAAGGGGCTGGTTATCTAACTAATGGAGCTAAATAGGCAGTGTAGGAGGATACAGGCAGGGGGCGCCAGCAAACCGTTAGACTAGCAGTTAATATCGTTAGCATTAGCATGGGAACTAGCATTAGCATTAGCCTTTAGCATTCAAACAACTAGCATTAGCATTGGAACTACAAACAACTAACACACGGTATTACATATGAACAACACATTTATTACACAAATGGTATCTGTCTATATCTCCCAAAAATATATCCTCCCTCCCAGCCGGCCACACACGCACTCAATCACTCACTGACAGTCTCGGGCCTGAACAGGCTTATAGTCCAGGGCTGTGGTGCGCGTTGAGGCCTGGTTGGATGGCATGTGCGTCGATGAAGTTAGCCGACGAAAGGGCGGGTGACGTAGCAACGCGGAGGGAAAGGGCCGTCTTCGTGGTCCACCATGAGGTGAAGGGCCCAAGTCCGGTGGTCCGCGTCGAAGCTCCGCTGGAGTCAGTGTTCGGTCGCAGTCCGCTCGTGGAGGCGACGATTATGTCCAGCTGGCGTCTCGCTTGGTCCAACGTTGAACAGCCGGCTGCTGGCAAGGCGGTCCAACGGGAACACAACTAAACGGGCTACAGTGGTACACTCAATAATCGCTTTCCTGGCGTCTTCAGTTGCTGCACGGTGTGCGGGCTGCTGAATCCGCCATCTTAGATCGGCTTCTCGTTACTATCTCTCGTTCTGCTTCTCTCTCGTTCTGCTTCTCTCGCACACTGACTCGCGGACTACATCCGTTTCTTATATATACACCACCGAACGTAGCATCCGGGTCACGGACACACCCCGGATACTACGTCATCAAACATATGCATAAACATTACAAGAATAATACATACACTTCACGAAACGTATATTAATAATATAGAAAATAACAAAGTAAACAACTGGGGCAGAAGGGCTGATTTCGGGGAAACTAAAACTGGCTCTAAAACTGTGGGCCTTCACAACAATTATTATTATTATTATTATTATTATTATTATTATTATTATAATAACTAGCTAGCTAGTGTTTTCCACCATAAACCATTTCCTGAAGCCACAACCATCTCCCACTACTGAAGCTACAGAGCAGCGATGCAGATCCAAGTACAACAACATTCGATCTCTGATGCCCAGCTCCTCCTCTCTGTCTCCCTCTGCTACCAACCCCTCGCCTGGGAGTTTGCCATCCCTCCCATGCTTCACAGAGGTTCAGCAGAGCCACATTATTGAAATCCTTAGAGGTATGAAATCATGCACTTGCGCCCTGGACCCCATTCCCACTGCTCTGCTCGAGTCATACATCCCCAATCTCAGCCCATTCATTACTCAAGCTGTTAACCTCTCCCTTCGAACTGGTCATGTCTCACCTGCTCTCAAAGTCTCTGTCATCCGCCCCTTTTTCAAGAAGCCCACCCTGGACCCGGAGGTTCTAGCCAACGATAGGCCTGTCTCCAACCTTGCCTTCCTGTCCAAGGTGCTAGAGAAGGAAGTTGCTTTCCCTAGGTTTGACCCTCACCTGACCTTCAGTGACCATATAAAACACCTGTGCAAAACCTCCTATCATCTCAGAAATATTTCCAAACTCTGTCCCACTCTAACCCTGTCAGATGCAGAGAAACTTGTCCATGCCTTTATCTCCTCAAGACTGGACTACTGCAATGCGCTCTTCATCGGGATTTCTGGCAAAAGCATACAGAAGCTGCAATGCATCCAGAACAGCGCGGCCAGGATCCTGATGAGAGTCCGCAAATACGAGCACATAACCCCCACATAACCCCCATTCTACACTCACTACATTGGCTCCCTTATTCAAAAAGGCCTTTGACTGTTGAACTGTCTTCATTCTTGTGATTTATTTTGTGTTTTTTTTGTTAAAGTTAAATGTTTTTAACTTATTATGTTTCAGGCTGTTTTTTTGTTTTTACTCTGTAGCACTCTGTAGCCTGCTGTGTACCCAGGCTTGAGACAGGGTTTTATATTGTAGTAATATTAATGTAACTTAATTTACGTTAAATTTACAGAAGATTCCTTGTTTGTAGCGCCTCTAAGTTGTAATGAGATCTGCCCCAATTACTGCACCCTGACAATATTTTAGTTTAGAATAAGGTTGGTAATTTAATGTCAAACTAGATGTATTCCTCTATTTCAGAGACCCGCACTAGTTAAGGCACTAGGTGGGCCAAATGCTACACCTGTTTAGTCTTCTACAAATAATTTACAATTCAAACAGTGCAGTTTTACATTTGTTAACTTAATGTTTTCCTTTTGAACCATTTATCTAGGAATCAAGGTAAGGCAAATACATTACAAAAAAGAAACAATACAAGAAAAAAGAAACAATATTACAGGGGGGTAGGTGCGGAAACGTGACCATAGCTCAGCCTAAGAAGGTCTGATCGACTAGGGGTCGATATCTACTGTTCAGGAGACTCAGGTGCGTAAAAAACCCTCTGGTCTCATGTCTCTATCACAACCACAGCCCGACCTACGAGCGAATCATACGAAGGGGAGCAAGATATGGCAGGGGACTTTTTCTGGCTAAACTCCGGTTTTGAAGAAAAGCAGTCCATACCTTTAAGAGGTGATAACCACTAATAAGCTGCCAAACCAAAAGGTATATCATATCAAAACATAATCTAGGGATGTAAAGGAATAAAAAAAATCACATCTAGAATTTGCCCACCCAGATGGTAATGAAAAATGGTTTGGCCCAAGGACTATCTCGACTTTGTCGCTTTTATCACGTCACGCGCGATATCAACCAATGAAAATGCGTGGGGCATCAACCAATGAAAATGCGTGGAGCATCAACCAAAGAAAATGCGAGACACGCCCCCATATTTGCATACAGATCTGATAATCGGGGAAAGAATGAAAGAATGAATGTGGAAAAGAAAGAATGAATGTGGAAAACAATGTGGAAAAGAATGTGGAAAAGAAAGAATGAATGTGGAAAACAATGTGGAAAACAAAGAATGAATGTGGAAAACAATGTGGAAAACAAAGAATGAATGTGGAAAACAAAGAATGAATGCGTAAAAGAATAAATAAATATAGAAATGTATTTCGTTATTACTGTGTGTATTCATTCATTTATTTATTCATACACTCATTTATTCATCTATATATTTATTGTTAATTTTGACAGACTTGGTCCTCCATACTTGTACAGACCTCAGCCCTGTACACGCAGGGCTGAGGTCTTCTCCCCAGCTTCTGATCTGCTATGGCAGACAGAGGGCGGTGGCACTCCCGCTCTCGAAGCAGCGGCTTTCTCATTGGTTTCGCAAAGCTCTCAGTCTCTTTCAGCCCGTGCCTGAAACTCTAGTCCCTCCAAAATGCACTGAATCAATACAAGGCAGACCATGGACTCAGACTAATCACACAAGGAGCAGCGTACGTAAATAAAAACAATACCATGTTCATGTTTATTGTTTCAAAGGTTCCTAAGATGAGTAAACATCTGAGTGCTGGAAACATTTAATCTACAGTTTCTCTCACTTGCACGCATGCACGGACACACAAACACACACACACACACACACACACACACACACACACACACACACACACATACACAGAGGACTTATCCCAGGGCACCAGATGGCCAGTCTGCTACTGGACTCCAATCTCTCATTCGACCGCCACATCAGCAACACAATCAGTCTCATTCTTCCACCTCTGCTATAATTGCCAAATCTGGCCCTCCCTTTCTAGCCCTACTTCAGAAACACTCAACCACTCCTTCACATCCTCTAGCCTGGACTACTGCAGCTCAGTTCTTTCGGTATCACCGCCTGCTCCCCTCAATAAACTACAGAGGGTCACAGATATTCCACATCAGTGCTCAAACATGGTCTTCTACTAAGAGCATGAGAAAGAGCTCTGAAATGTCTCACACAAACATACATAAATATCCACACAGACACTATGTGTTGAGATGGTTGTAAAATGGTTTATTACTGTACATTCAAAGTACAACAATAACAACCAAACGTTGATGTCAGTGGACAATGACTAACCCTACAGCTCATCAGTGACCTCTATGACCTGCCCATGAACCTTCATATCGATTGCGTCCCAATCTAAACTTCTTCTTCTTTTTGTCCAATCTAAAACATTCCCTCTGTCGACCTGCTGCCCGCAAGTCATTGCGTCAATCACATTGACATCGAGCACATAGTCCCACATGTTGACATCTGTGATCTCACCAACAAAACTCTGCTTGGCATCAAAGTCACCCAGAAATGAGTCTGGGTCTTGCCCGAGGATTACTCTGCCTTCCGGTCGTATTCTGTGGCCAAGCTTAAAGGTCTTCCGGATGCTTCTCTTACCATCCTCATATAATGCGACAAGGCCGGAACTGGAGTCCCAGGTGACACACAGGTGGGTCTGGAAGATGCCCAGCTCAGGGAGCTGGAAGTGGACGCCCTTACTGTTATCACCGAGGTACAATGACACGGTTCCGTTCAGCTCTCTCCACACATTCAGCTCGTCAGCTTCGGGGGTGCGGTAGGCGAAGAGGATGATCTCACGCTCGCCTTTCAGCTCAGTGGCCAGACGCATGCACAGGGTGAAGGCGGTCAGGGACAGGGGCTTCTTTGGGAACAGTTCTACATAGCTGGTGTCAGTCTCCTCTGGGAACACCACCGCTGTCCTTACCATTCCCCCTTAAAAGATAGAGAAAAAGTAATGAGCAATCAGGGTCACCCTGCCTCCAAAATGCCTCTTCCCACTGCCCTGCCAATATCCTGCCTTTCAAAATCGTTCCATTCCTTTTTCAAGCTTTATATTAAGCTCAAATTAGGTATTTACATACTGTACTAGGGTTATGGGTTTGACTAACAGTGTTGTTGTGGTTTTATATCAATTTATACTGGGAAATGGAAGTGTCTCTACAGTTTGGTGAATCTAGCACTCAAGGAAGGTCCATTTCCTTCCTGTAAGGGATGGGCCAAGATCTGTGGCGCAGTGAATAATTCTGACTGTGGACAGGGCCCATAACTTGTGTAATCACAGATTTGTATAATATGATTGGTTCCCAAGAATAGTGACCTCATGACCAAGGACAGGTCTATAAATATGAGTCCCGCCCAATGTTCGGGGCTTTTTGCTTTTTGTCTGCTACTTTCTCTCTGCGCTCATGTGACTTTGCTTAATAAAAGGCCTCTTTGGAGACAATTGATTTAAGCTCTTTGTGCTTTATAAGTTTTGCTCAATCTAATTTATTAAGAATCGATAAAATCCACGACAGTGTCCAATGCCATACCAACTATCTCTCTACCACATGTTTGCACATTGGTATGCAGACCGTTGGTCTACCACTGTCACACCATCATCGGTCTTCCAGTGCCAACAGTGTGACACCTCCCTTCACAGTGCCAACTATCAGTCTACCATTGGAATACCGACCGCTACCTTTGGCAGACTGACTGTTGGCGTCCTTAGCATACTATACTGACAGTCTGCACTTTTCCGCTCCATAGTATTAGAGTCAATGAAAACTGAATTTAGATATCATGATTTTGACATTTGATAACAAGTATTTTGAATTTCACCTTTATCATAATTTGATCTACATCTACATGTACAGCTGATATGAAGTTTCTAATCAGTAATATCATAAAAACTGATATCAAGGTCTTTTTAAACTACATTTACATACAATACTTTCCTTTATGACATCATTGATTCAGTTCTCAGGAGCTATACACATCTGACCCCATGCCCACTGTACTTCTACTCTGAATAATCACTTTAAATAATCACTTAAATGGTCAAGTTAAGATACAAAAAACTTGCTGTAGAATATTCAGAGTTGTTGGGTATATTTTGAATAGTTTAGCATTGTTTTGCTGAAGCCAAATTGACCTTTAGTCTCACAGATAAACACGTTCTAACACAGTACAACACCTGCAGAAGCTGAGGAGAAGATCAGACCCAGTAAGAGGAGATATGGCAGCAGCCCCATCTTGTCCTTGAGAGCCTGCAAAACATGGGACAATAAACAATACACATGGAGCCACAAAAGTAAATATATAACACCACTGTTTAAAACAACATTTGTCATAGTAAATACAACAAACATGGTAGTCACTGTCTGTTACAATAATAATTAAAGGCGTGTGAAAAGAAGAGGTGAAAGTCGTTATGTCTACTCACCATGTTCAGAACATTGCATGGAATGCAAATTGATTCTGATATCCTCATCCAAACCCCAAGCCTTCCCACAACACAGTGATAAGACTATGACCCAACTGAACTAGAGTTCAGCCAATCACACACACACCCCACACACACACCCATGCAGATACACACCCACACACACACACACACACACACACACACACACACACACACACACACACACACACAAACACACACACACACACACACCCATGCAGATACATTGTGTATTACACGTCTGTTACCCTTTTTGCTTTGGAGAGGAGTAGAGTCAGTATGGAGCTATTATAGTGCCAGCACAAACTGAATTGTATTTGACAGATCTGAATTGTATTTGACAGATTGAATTGAATATGAGCACAAATTGAATTGTATTTGACAGATCTGAATTGTATTTGACAGATCTGAATTGTATTTGACATATTTAATTGAATATGAGCACAAACTGAATTGTATTTGACAGATTGAATTGTATTTGACAGATCTGAATTGTATTTGACAGATCTGAATTGTATTTGACAGATTGAATTGTATTTGACAGATTTAATTGAATATGAGCACAATCTGAATTGTATTTGACATATTGAATTGTATTCAATTCAATTGTCATTATTTCAATTCAGTTTTCAATTCATCAGATTCAATCCAACTCCCATGTGAATGACAAATGACAAATGAGCTTTAGAAGCTGAGTTTAGGCTGTTACGTATACCTTGTGTATAATCTATCTCCTCACACTGCTACCAAGATGAAAGAGTACAAAAGTACAGTTATCTTTACTTTCCATCAGATAATGCTGTTGTTTGGGAAGTGAAGGACAAGAAATTACTTATTGCCAAAGCGAAGGTGAGTGCTAATTAACTTTACCTAAACGTTACCGGTGGTTCTATGGGTGGTCAGTGTAGCGTAGTGTGGCTAACAGTAGTGACACGGCACGGCAGTAACATTTTGGTGCAGATAATACAGAATATTGTGATATAAATGTAATACACACATTTTCCCAATGTCAGGTAAACCATTCTTACACGTTAAACGACCCACCATTGCGAGTCTGGGTTGCTGTGGATTAGGTTGTATTGGTGCGATTTGGCCTCTGCATTGTATGACAGGGTTAGGAGAATGTGCTGGCATGTAATGTAGGTGCCATATTCTATTCCTTTAATGTCTGGGTAACCCTGGATTGATCTGACTGTAAACCAGGTAGGAAAGTGTCATGAACACAGAAGAGATGAAGACTGTCAGAGATGTGCAGGGATCCATCCTCCTCCACACTGTGTAGCACATCATAATAAATATGTGTTAGGGACAGGGTCAGGGTCCATCCTCCTCCAGACTGTGTAGCACATCATACAGAATTTAGTAATTTAGCCCACAGATCCACAGATCCACCAGCCCACAGATCCACCAGCCCACAGATCCACAGATCCACCAGCCCCACAGATCCACCAACCCCACAGATCCACCAGCCCCACAGATCAACCAGCCCCACAGATCCACAGATCCACCAGCCCACAGATCCACGAGCCCATAGATCCACCAGCCCACAGATACACCAGCCCCACAGCCCACAGATCCACCAGCCCACAGATCCACCAGCCCCACAGCCCACAGATACACAGATACACCAACCCCACAGATCAACCAACCCCACAGATCAACCAACCCCACAGATCAACCAGCCCACAGATCAACCAACCCCACAGATCAACCAACCCCACAGATCAACCAACCCCACAGATCAACCAACCCCACAGATCAACCAGCCCACAGATCCACCAGCCCCACAGCTCCACCAGCCCCACAGCCACAGATCCACCAACCCACACAGCCACCAGCCCACAGATCCACCAGCCCCACAGATCCACCAACCCCACAGATCCACCAGCCCCACAGCCCCACAGCCCACAGATCCACCAGCCCCACAGCCCCACAGCCCACAGATCCACCAGCCCCACAGATCCACCAGCCCACAGATCCACCAGCCCCACAGATCCACCAGCCCACAGATCCACCAGCCCCACAGATCCACCAGCCCACAGATACACCAGCCCACAGATACACCAGCCCACAGATACACCAGCCCACAGATACACCAGCCCACAGATACACCAGCCCACAGATACACCAGCCCACAGATCCACCAGCCCACAGCCCACAGATCCACCAGCCCCACATATCCACCAGCCCACAGATCCACCAACCCACAGATCCACCAGCCCACAGATCCACCAGCCCACAGATCCACCAACCCCACAGATCCACCAACCCCACAGATCCACCAGCCCACAGATCCACCAGCCCACAGATCCACCAGCCCCACAGCCCACAGATCCACCAGCCCCACAGCCCACAGATCCACCAGCCCACAGATCCACCAGCCCCACAGATCCACCAGCCCCACATATCCACCAGCCCACAGATCCACCAGCCCCACAGATCCACCAGCCCACAGATCCACCAGCCCCACAGATCCACCAGCCCCACAGATCCACCAGCCCCACAGATCCACCAGCCCCACAGATCCACAGTCCACAAATCCACCAGCCCCACAGATCCACCAGCCCCACAGCCCACAGATCCACCAACCCACAGATCCACAGTCCACAGATCCACCAGCCCCACAGATCCACCAGCCCCACAGATCCACCAGCCCACAGATCCACCAGCTCCACAGCCCACAGAGCCCCAGATATGTATAAAAAGAAAAGTTAAAGAATGAAGACTCATCAATCCCCTCTCCCCTCTATGAACAGATGAACTGTCTCCCCCAGGGCAGGGTCTGGGTCTGCAGGTACAACACTGTTAAAGAACCTGTAATCAAAGCCATTATGACACTGATTGATCACTTCCGAAGTCACAAATGACACATACATGTTTTGTTTTTTTACAGATTTGTTTTGCTCTGAATGCATTGTTTTTATTCTGTGTTATACTGCCCACTAGTGGGAGGTTTTCATATAGTTTTTATTATATATATATATATATATATATATATATATATATATATATATACACATGAATGCTGCACCTTTAACCACAAAAGTCCTTTGCTAGTTTTAAAGTCAAGTTACTAAGAGATTCGCTGGAGAAAAACATGAAATTGATTGACAAATGTCAATCACTGGAACATCACTGAAGATGTGTCCAGAGGCATCAGTAGATGTATGTACACAGCGAACCCCCTGAGTCATCAGTGACAGCCAGGAAAGACTGGATGACAACCATGAAGAGTGTGGTGACTACTGGAGAGTCAGTGACAGCTCGGAGAGACGGCGACCGGGGGCAGAACGGGCTGGCAACCCAATCTGTGTCCTCTGAGAGGAGGACCCTAACAAAGCTACGATGAACTTAATGGAAAAATACCCCCAGGGGTGCCCGAGAGGGGGGGAGGATGAGCACCCCAGTCGGACGGACACAACAGTAATAGACTTAGGCAATGGACAAACGACTATGAGCAAGCAGTGTACATGCGGTAAAATCTGCAAGAACATCCATGGCTTAAAGATCCACCGAGCGAGGATGAAATGCCCGTTAGGAGTAGAAGCAACACAACGCACAGGTGTTCAACCTGGTGAGACGCAGGAGGTGCCAGGCCCGGAGTCACCCCATAGTGCCCAGAACCTCCAAGTGTTGCAGTCTAACCCCTCGAGCATCAAGTCCGACCGGCGGCGGATCAAATGGCCAGCAGCTAGCATGACTTCACTGTGGAAGCAGTTCGATGACGATGTCGACCAAATTCTGGAGGTAACGGTGAAGGGCGAGGCTGACAGGAAGCTACAGGCGATGACAACAATCATTGTCAGCATTGCAGCTGAACGGTTCGGCGTGGAGGAGAAGAAAAGCTCCGGAACATCTTACGTAAAGAACCAAAGAGCTGCAAAGATCCATAACATCAGGCAGGAGATGAAAGCGCTGAAGTCCCAGTACAAGGTGGCAGGAGAGGAGGAACGCACTGGCCTGGCCCAGCTAATGTGCATCCTACGGAAAAATATCAGGATTCTCCGCCGGGCTGAGTGGCATCGGAGGCGGCGGCGTGAGAGGGCACGTAAACGTGCTGCATTCATAGCCAACCCCTTCAAGTTCATGAAGGATTTGCTCGGGCAGAAGCGCAGTGGCAAACTGGCCTCCTCGCAGGAAGAGACCATCATCTGAAGCAGACGTACAGCGATCCCGCAAGAGAGCAGGAGTTGGGAGAGTGCAACATCCTCATAGACCCCCCTGAACCGGAAGAGCAATTCGACATGTCGGAGCTGCAGCTGAAGGAAGTCAGGGAGGTTGTCCGCAAAGCAAGGGCAAGCTCTGCTCCAGGACCGAGTGGCACTTCATACAAAGTGTACAAGAACTGTCCCAAACTCCTGCTGCGTCTGTGGAAAATCCTGCGAGTCTTCTGGAGAAGGGGGAGGATACCTGAACAATGGAGAGTGGCTGAAGGGGTTTGGATCCCGAAGGAGGAAAACTCCACTCAGCTAGACCAGTTCCGCATCATCTCCCTGCTGTGTGTTGAGGCAAAGGTTTTCTTCAGCACTGTTTCCAGACGGCTGTGTACCTACCTGGCAAAGAACACCTACATCGATACATCCGTCCAGAAGGGCGGTGTGTCAGGAATGCCAGGTTGTCTGGAGCATACCGGCGTGGTGACACAGCTCATTCGGGAGGCCCGAGAGAACAAAGGCAACCTGTCAGTGTTGTGGCTTGACCTGGCAAATGCATTCGGCTCCATTCCACACAAGCTGGTTCAGTTCACCTTGACGAAGCATCATGTCCCCAGCAGGTGCAGAGACCTCATCGCTGATTACTACAGCAATTTCAGGATGAGGGTCTCTTCAGGAGCAATAACATCCAGTTGGCACAAGGTGGAGATCGGTATCATCGCAGGGTGCACTATCTCTGTGACACTGTTCTCCCTAGCCATGAACATGCTCACCAAGTCTGCTGAGCCAGAGTGCAGAGGGCCCCGAACGAATTCCGGACAACAGCAACCACCCATCAGGGCATTCATGGATGACCTCACAGTCACGACAGAATCAGTCCCAGGCTGCCGGTGGATTCTGAAGGGACTCGAAAAGCTAGTGGGGTGGGCCCGGATGCGTTTCAAACCCGCCAAATCAAGATCTATGGTGCTGAGGAAAGGGAAAGTGGAGGACAAGTTCCGGTTTACCATCACAGGCACAGCCATCCCAACTATCACAGAGAAGCCAGTCAAGAGCTTGGGCAAGGTTTTTGACTTCTCTCTGAGGGACACAATATCCATCAAGTCGACCTGCACTGAGTTGGATGGCTGGCTGAAATCCGTGGACAAGTCAAGCCTACACGGGAAGTTTAAAGCCTGGGTTTACCAACATGGCATTCTTCCCAGGATCCTGTGGCCCCTCCTTGTCTATGCGGTCCCTATCTCAACAGTGGAGACCTTAGAGAGGAGGGTCAGCAACCACCTCCGGAGATGGCTTGGATTACCAAGGAGTTTGAGCAGCACCGCACTCTATGGGAACACCAACAAACTGCAACTGCCCTTCAAATCCTTGGAGGAGGAATTCAAGGTGACAAGGGCCAGAGAAGTGGTTCAGTACAGGGACTCTAGTGATCCGAAGGTGGCTAATGCAGGGATCCAAGTGAGGACTGGCAGGAAGTGGAGGGCAGAGGAAGCTGTTCAAGAAGCAGAGGCGAGGCTGCGTCACAGGAGCTTGGTGGGAGTGGTCACACGAGGTCCAGCTGGGCTTGGATCCTTTCCAACTCCCCAAATGAACACCAGGGGGAAGGAAAAGCGCCGCCTTGTTCAGGAGGAGGTGAGAGCAGCAGTGGAGGAGACAAGAACCTGCAAGGCAGTGGGAATGAAGCAACAGGGAGCTTGGACGAGATGGGAGAATGCGATTGAGAGGAAGGTGACCTGGGCTGAGCTTTGGAAAGCCGAGCCTCACCGCATCAAATTCCTCATCCAGGCAGTCTATGATGTGCTTCCAAGCCCGTCAAATCTGCACACATGGGGCATAGCAGAGACACCAGCATGCCAACTGTGTTCCAAGCGAGGAACCCTGGAACACATCCTCAGCTGCTGTACAAGGGCCTTTGGAGATGGACGGTACAGGTGGAGGCATGACCAAGTCCTGAAGACCATTGCTGAAGCCATCAGTGCAGGACTTGTGTGGGCAAAGCAGTTCCGACCCTCCAAGAAAACCATCGCCTTTGTCAGAGCTGGGGAGCAGCCAACCCCTGCCAGGAAAACATCTGCAGGCATCTTGACCTCTGCAAGAGACTGGCAGCTGTTGGTTGACCTTGAACATCAGCTGAAGTTCCCCAGCCACATTGCAGTCACCACCCTGCGACCAGACATTGTTCTCTTTTCTGAGTCCACCAGGCAAGCAGTGCTGCTGGAACTGACAGTCCCGTGGGAAGACCGCTTGGAAGAAGCCTTTGAGAGGAAGCTCTCCAAGTACGCGGGACTGGTCAGTGACTGCCAGCAGGCTGGGTGGAGAGCGAGGTGTTTCCCAGTAGAGGTTGGCTGCAGAGGATTTGCAGCCCGTTCCTTGGCCAGAGCCTTCAGCAGTTTGGGCATCGATGGAGAGAGAAAGAGGAGAGCCATCCGCAGTACCACCAATGCGGCAGAGAGAGCCTCTAGATGGCTGTGGCTCAAAAGAGGAGAGCCATGGAGTCATGGTAGCTAGTTAGCCATCTGGACACAAGCTGGGGTCTGATCAGCCCCGGCTGGGTCACCTGGAGGAGGGTGTATGATGTTGAAAGACCCGAAACGCCCGATGATTCCAGGAACATCACTGAAGATGTGTCCAGAGGCATCAGTAGATGTATGTACACAGTCATGTTGGTTTGGGGGAAACTGTCAGACCTAACGCATTTCTGCTAATGTCGACTTTGCTGAAATCATACATATTCTTTTCATTGCATTTCGTTGTCTGATACTTGTACTGTATTGCAATGACAATAAAGTTGAATCTAATCTAATCTAAATATTCATTGGATATACAAAACTCTGATCAGAAAAGCTGTCCTGGGTACAATTTTACAAACAACATTTGTCCTGTCTGGTGTGTGTTCATTTGAAAGGGGAAACACATATAGACATAACATTGTATAATTTACAATGTATGTGGTTGGTAAGATCTTTTCACACAGATCCTTCCATTATTTCCACATGCAGCAACTCCAGTCTAGTGGATGAGTTGCAGTCTGCATTTTGAGACCTATAAAGACTTGGTTGTTCCCAATGCTGTGTTAAGTGGAGCTCAGTAATATCTCATAGCTAATGTCTTTTTTTTGTATGTCATCGGTGTCCATGTAAATCGAAGAAGTCAACTTTTCAGGTTATTCTACGTATCAATCGTCTGGCCAACCATTCCTGGAAAACAATGTGGAAGCAAGGTAAACACTTTTTATTGAATAAGAATTCACCTTTTTGTGGTCCCCCTTCTTATCTTTTATGGAAGAGAATCCATGACGTTATTTGAGATCCATTTATTTTTCCCCTTTTTTCCCTTTTTTAATTTTAATTTTAATTTTTCTCTAGCTTGCATTTATCTTTTAGATATAGGAACTCTTATATCTACGTGGTTGTTGATGGTGGTAATGCCCCCCCCCCCTTCCCTCATTGCACACACATTTTATTTTTTTATTTTTGTCTCTGTTGTGCTGTGGTTTATTGTCTTGTTAGTTTGCTGTTGTGTTTTGTTACATTTTGTGTAAATGTTCTACTTTATGGAGTTATTTGTTTTCCCTTAATGTCTGTCCCTGTTGTGACGTCTAGATGTTTGTTGGTTGATAATTTACCCCAAAAAATAATAAGAAAAAAAAAGAAAAAAAGAATTCACCTTCATTCAACCAGTGTCATTGAGACTAAACATTTATTTTACAAGAGTGTCCTGGCCAAGACAGGGTTGCAGACATAAAAACATATAACGATGATACGATGATACAATGAAAATAAATAATACATTACAGATTCAAAAGATATCAACAATGTTCATCAATATTTGTCACAAGTCATCAACATCAAGGATCAAACAGGCACAATATGGACCTCTACAGCCTCCAAAATTAGAATTACTCTAAATGCATTCAGTGAGTACATTTAAATGCATCCAGTGAGTACATTTAAATGCATCCAGTGAGTACATTTAAATGCATCCAGTGAGTACATTTTTGCAACTGATTCCAAGCAGAGGGAGCAGCATACTTACACACCCTTTTTCCCAATTCAGTACAGACTTTAGGGAAAGATAGTAGGAATAAGTCCTGGGAGCGAAAACAATATATTTTCAGAAGGATGTAGATCCATAGGTAAGATGGTAGCAGACCAAGAATAGCCTTATAAATAAAGATATACCAGTGGTTAAGCCTACGGGTGGACAAGGCAGAGCATCCTACCCAAGCATACAAAGGTGGTGAGTAAGGGCTTTAACATGTGTAATAAACCTCAGTGCTCCATGGTAGACAGTATCTAGCATGTGTAGGCATTGCAAAGATGCATAGTCATAGACACCATAGTCCAGCACAGACATAAAGGTGGCAGCAACAAGTCTCCCTTTGGCCTCAAAGGAAAAGCAAGACTAGTTTCTGAAATAGAAATCACATTTTGACTTTGTTTTTTCCACCAAAATATGAGGCTTAAAATAGAGAGAATCATCAATGACAATTCCTAAACATTTGTATTGAGATACAGACTCAATCTCAGAGGCCTGGAAAGTGGTGATAGATGGAAGGTTCAGTGCCTTTGATTTTGCAAATTAAAACATCATGAGTTTTGTTTGGTCAGTATTCAAAACAATTTTTAAATCACACAAGGTACATTGAACAATATTAAAAGCAAGTTGTAGCTGACAAAGAGCCTGGTTTGGTGGAGATGCAGAGCAGTATACCACTATCACAGTATCAGGGCTCTCAAGTCTCACGCATTGGGCGTGAGACACACGCATTTCAATCCGTTCACACGCTCACACGTCACACCTTGTATTTCTCACGCAGAGAAATTACCAGGGGCGCCCACCAAGTTGCGCCGCTATTTTTTTTAAATAGAACAGGTAGAGAATCAAGTGAGTTCCCTCTGGTTCCCCTAGAGTTCAGAAGGCCACGCACCAGCTAATCAAATAAAAAAATATAGCTACCGAACAGCCAATCAGAAAATAATAGCATTGCTGTATCCGGGTAACATTTTGATATTCCCGCTACAACAAACAACGTTCTGATTCCAACGACACAGGCTGACTGGAGCTATTGATTCAGATGCTCGCTACACAGAAGAGGACAGATTATTTGAATTGATCATTCACATCTCGAAGTGGCTACAGACTGGTCGACGTGGGAGAAGACCATGTCCTTTGACGCTGAGACTGTGTGTGTGTGTGTGTGATTTTTATATTTTTTTTACAAATTGATGTCATTTATCAGATCAGACCCCCCCCCCCCCCCGCCGCCAAAATCTCACTCTGAACTCTGTTCAAAACTTGAGAGCCCTGCAGTATCATCGGCATAAAAGTGGAAATTTGAGTTGGAAACATTTTAATCAAGACTGTTGATATATATATATAGAATAGGAGTGGTCCAAGGACCGATCCCTGGGATCAGCCTGATAGATAATGTTTTATTGTATCTGGTGTGCACTTTAGCTAGCTCACTGTCTGTCATGTGACAGGGTCTGGTGACAGGGTCTGGTTAAAAAGTCTCAAGTATATAGTGCAAGCTGCCCACCGGGGACTGGGATCGAATCCCGGTCTTGCCAGATCCGGATATGGCCGAGGCACACAGGGAGCGGCATATTGAGCGGCCGCTCCAGAGGGCGGTATAGGACTATTTCCGGACAAGGATCCGTCGCGCAACAGCGCCCCCGGGGTGCCGGAATAACGGTGCTGGGCTCGAGGAGCCAGTCAGCTAGTCTGCCTGGCGATCTCCTCTGGGGCTGCCGGCCACGGGGTCGTGCGGCAGATCCTACGCAATAGGCAGGGGATAATTGGATGCTAGGTTGGGTTCAATTGGATACCAAATTGGGTGAAAAAGGGATAAAAAAAATTAAATAAAAATCTCAAGTATGGCAAGTTTTTCCATATATTGTCATTCATTATTTTGAATGTTCCACCTCAAGCCAAATAGCGGAGAAACGCGCTCTGAATTAAAACAGTGGCAACAGCTGCTAACAGCTAGCGCTAAAAAGGAACATCACTACGAACTGATGTGCTAAACTGCATGTTTAGCACATCACAACATGCTGATAAAACATCAACATGCTAAAAACACATAACTACACATAATTAGATGATCACACAGTCCTTGCTTTTGAACACGTCCTAAAATGTAAGTTTGTTTACAAGCCATGTATCACTTACCCAGTAGCCTATGGCAAACGAGACAGTGAATCCAATTCACAAATTACAAGTATGTAGTGATCCTAAAACTGTTGTTTGTTATGCGTGGGCTCTTCAACACTTCACTGTCACTGCGCGACTTGAGAGTTGCCGACATGCAGCCCCTTTTCACCAGACCGTGTCACACATCCCAGAATAAGACGCGTTGAACCTTTGTCTGCTTTTGACTGAGTTGGACAGAGAAGGTTGGATAACACTAGTGTGTTTATTTATTTATTTATTGTTTCTCAAATTCATGCATGTATGGAAATTCACACCAAATATTTTCTGTCAAAATGTCCCTGCTTACAGCTAAATGGAATGGCCTTGCTGTTCTACCATCTTACACCCGCGGGTAGGAGGCTTATTATATATTATATAAGGCTTATTTGGCTGTTCCAAGTAGAACTTACAGGAGTCTAGTGGAATACATAGTACACAATATTTGGAAAGAGTCATTTTGAGCTTTAAAATGTACATAGGCTATTGGTGGAATGACATGTTATTTTACACATGCCTATACACATAACTATGCCTATACACATAACTATGCCTATACACATAACTACTGTTCAAAGACTCCAATACTTCCCTGGTACCACTCTACTCTGGAACAGTTCTAGAATGCATCAGGTAATGGACTGTACACAACTATTTAGATAGATAGAGAGAGAGAGAGAGAGAGAGAGAGAGAGAGAGAGAGAGAGAGAGAGAGAGAGAGAGAGAGAGAGAGAGAGAGAGAGAAAGAGAGAGAGAGAGAAAGAGAGAGATAGAGAGAGAGACAGAGAGACAGAGAGAGAGAAAGAGAAAGAGAGAGATAGAGAGAGAGACAGAGAGAGAAAGAGATAGAGAGAGAGAGAGAAAGAGAGAGAGAGAGATAGAAAGAAAGAGAGACAGAGAGAGAGAAAGAGATAGAGAGAGAGAGAAAGAGAGAAAGAGAGAGAGAGAGATAGAAAGAAAGAGAGAGACAGAGAGAGAGAGAGAAAGAGAGAGAGAGAGAGAAAGAGAGAGAGAAAGAGGGAGAGAGAAAGAGAGCGAGAGATAGAAAGAAAGAGAGAGAGAGAGAAAGAGAGAGAGAGAAAGAGAGAGAGAGATAGAAAGAAAGAGAGAGACAGAGAGAGAGAGAGAGAGAGAGAGAGAGAGAGAGAGAGAGAGAGAGATCCTCCGAACCAGGGGCGGATATAGGATTGTAGGAGATCCGGGGCTTAGCCCAGAGGGAGAATATAATGTGCACGCGGAGCGTGCCGGAAAAATTTGCCTTCAACCTTCAACTTACCACCACCTTAAAGCGGACAAAAGGCACTGGAGAACACATATACATTCACACCCTTTAATGAAGCAAACTAATTGTGGTGGTTCTGGGCACAGAGGGAGGTCAGCACACGTAGCTCCCCCTGTCAGTCACCATCATTTATATTTGTATAGAATTACATAATTGATGGACTGAGGCTAGTTATGTTACTGTATGTATATCAAGGCAGACTCTGTGCTCACCACTTATATTGTATTTAGAGTCTTGTCCTGTGTTATATGACGATATATATTACATGTATTGTTGGCCTGTGTATAGTACTGTGAAATCAAATCCCCCCTGGGACATTAAACAAACTTAGTTAGTTAGCGTTACATCTTAGGATAGATTTGAGTCATGTTCTGTATACATACATACTACCATAAGGGCATACTTAATGTGGTTACTCCATGTTTACTAGCTGTAACATTAACATTACATCATTCTTTTTCACTTGTTACTCAGTCAACCAGAGTGCAGATATCAAAGACTATCAGCCTGTTATTCACTTTATTTGTATAAGTATTATCCTTTGTTTGATTTCTTACCATGTACCGTAACAGTACCTTGCTATGTTTCATTTTCATTATAACATAACGTTATGTTATGATAGCCAGCTAGCATTAGCAAACCGGAAAAGTAGTGTCAGTGAGTCAGTCACCTTTCTAATACAAACCTGAAACATCATCTATGTCATCACTGCTGGTGATGTCATTGTTGTCAGCTGCTGATACTGCTGCTGCAACAGTTCTTGGCGCTTGTTTTGTTGAAAACAACTTTCGGATATCCATCCTTACAATTTTGCAAGTCAGGCACTGATTGAGATCACTTCTTCTTCAGGGCAGGGCAGGCTACGCAGTACGCAGGCTAATGTCGCGCAGCTGCTGCCTCTCTGTTGGACTCCGGTACTGCACGTTACTCACGAGAGTTTTTTTTTTTTTTTTTTTTTTTTTGAAAGTAAAACATTCGGGGCTTTTCAGAAAACATCCGGGGCTTGAGCCCAAGTAGCCACCCCCTAGCCCCGCCCCTGCTCCGAACCTCCGAACCTTGGTGCTGTCTGGTGAACCAGCCCGCGTTCATACCAGTGTAACCATCAGCGTCATCAACGCTGGGTGATGAAGGGGCGGGATAAACAAACATGTCACAACTAGACGGCAGCTGGAAATGAGGATAATATCATCCACCACAGTATCTGAAATAAACACTGTTTTCTATGAAACAAAACAAAATACACTTTCTACACGCGTTCTCTTACTAACCAGCTGCTCCATTACTGGAATAGAAATAGGACAATACTATACCAAATAATAATAATAATAATAATAATAATAATAATAATAATATTATTATAATTGTTCAAATGCAGTGGCGGCAGTGCATTTCACACCTAGGCCTTCAGTGATGTCCTTCACAATCCTACCTGAAGTATTCCCTCTATACCATCATTATGACGCCATGGCTCTAGAAACTATACATTTAGACAGAAACGCAGTATAACCGGGTGTTACAATTTTTATTATAGCGGCACCTTGTCTGGGTGTATGGTGTATTCATTGCATGAAAACGAAAGCGTCAGTTATTTACCGAACTTAGCTTATCGGTCTGTCGATCTCGATAGGAGAACCGTATCGAGTCCATTCAAGGCTGGGTTATCTTCCTCATGTTCATACAGTCACGGGGGGGTGTCATTTTCGACGATAGCACCACGGGAAGTAATTAAAAGATCGCATTGAAGCCCTACTTACTCACACACAGAGCTGCCAAGTCTCACGCTTTGGCCGTGAGACTCACGCATTTCAACCAGTTCTCACGCTCTCACGCCTCTATTTCTCACGGCGAGAAATAACAATTGTTTTACGGGACTTTTATTTTTTTAATTTCTTGAAAGAAAGCTACCGGACATGGGTTTCGTGGCATCTTTCTGCGAAGCGGCAGGCGAGCGCTGATGGAAGAACCTGTGTTCACGCGAGCTACAAGAACGTAGCAAGCAGTGTTGCCAGACTGGGCTACTTTTGGTCCCACTGGACGGGTGGATTCGGCAGCAAAATATGTGCATACATTACAACATCGTATCTGTTAGCCTACTGGACTGGGTTGCACCAATTTGGCGTACATGCGTAAATGCACGCATTTAGTAGTTACTAAACCCCTAGTTGTTACTAGCTAGTTTCAAACTAGTTGTTTACTAATTTCGGTTGCACCACGCCAATCTTTTGCCAATCTTAGCTAGTAAATACTCAGTTTTGGTAACTGTTTTTTGTTTCTCTACTGTAACATAACCAGGTACATTAATAATAATAATAATAATAATAATAAATAGTTATTGCAATTTACAATACAAATACAACAATTGGGGGTCCCTCAAAAAAAATTTGGCCGTGCTACGCGCGCACAAGATCAACCACCAAGGCCTCATTCTGACCCAGGAAAAACCCTGGTATGTACTGTATAACATGATAGCCATCTATGAGCAATGCACTGTATATAAGATGATGACCAAGGGTCTTTCTGCTGCTGACCAAGGGGCTGAGTCCTGTTGATTTTCTTTTAGAGTCTGTAGGCTACTGTATTTGTTCATTAAGATTTCATAAATATGATATATTGTCTGAATTTTTGTCTTGTTTTATAAAATGTTAATTATTTTCATTTCTTGTGCTGGTTTATTATGAACAACATGTAAAATTGCAGGAAACTAGCACAAATAATAATAAACGTGCACAGTTTTGGGTCGCTCCACCGCCAAAAAATCTCACTCCAAACTTTTGGTGAAACTTGGCAGCCCTGGCGCAGTTGTGTTTAACACGCCCATAAATAGATTTTGCGTGCACGCAGTTAAGTTTTGCGCGCGCGAGTTTCTCTCTGCCTCCCGCGGTCAACTTTTTTACGCAAGGGGTTCATTTCTACTCGAAGAGATAAAAATACTTTTGACAATTTGGGGCGGATACCTAGATACCAATAGATACTATTTTATGATTGGTCACTGTCAACGCGAACCACACCCACACGGACGTCATCGTGGCTTGATTGACAGCTGTACTGAAGAGTACGTTGAAGAGAAGAGAAGAGCAGGCAGCTATCTGGGTATAACAAAATGTCTCTGCGCAATTCAGAACTCTATAAAACAATTACCAGCAAAGTATGTATTTGCAAATGATGTACATTTTCTTAAGTAACATACCATATTTTCCTAAATGTTAAGAAATACGTTGCTAGCCTAATGGCGTCATACTAGCCAACTGTCAAGTTAGCCATGCTGTAGCAAGCAAGGAGCTAGGATGCTCAACATGTTAGCTTGTAATCAGTAATATGTGCTTACAAGTGAATGTCCAGTAAATGTGTGTTTAGCTATGTTAACAATAATAGTCTAAGTGTTTGTTGATGTGTTGAGCCGAATCTGAGAATTGCAAACCTTAGTTATTGTATTGAGAATAGATAAGAAGATTGGGATTGGTGCTGGCAGAGAAGGATCTAGCACTAATGGTGGTCTAATGGTTCCTATTGTGGTTGTGATTCATCTTAAATCTATATTCATCATTATGGTCATTATTATTATGATCATTAGGCTATCGACTATCAAACAACAAGAGGGCTAGTGCAGGGAGATCTGTCCGACACCTGAGTCCAAGGAACGACCATGAGTCCGTAGTAGCTGCAGTTTAAGGGTGTTTATTTAACTACGATAAAAACATTGCTACATAGATGGTGGGCTATTGCATGGACTAGAAAGATGGTACATAGCGTTAGCGTAGCGCGGTCAACAGACATTTCAACATCCTCAACTCACCCTCTCTCTGTGCAAACAAACAGTCTGCTTCAATCCCAAATAGATGTGGTGTTATTGTTAATGTGTGTGCGTTAATACGACAGTGGTGAAAATGACAGACACAAAGGAGGTGAACTATTGTCTATTACAGTGTTTCTCAACCCTCTCCTTGGGGCGCCCCAGTCGCACCACATTATTTGATCTGTTCCACCACCAGCTCACCTGATTCAACTGATCTAGTACAAAGCAATTATGGTTTGTACTTGATTAGTTGAATCAGGTGTGCTGGTAGTTGAACAGATCAAATATGTGGAGCGGCTGGGGCACCCCGAGGAGAGGGTTGAGAAACACTGGTCTATTACATTGACGTTGTTAATTCATGGCGCTGTTTGTTTCTATGAAATGTATCCCTATTCCCCTTGGACGAAATGGTGAGGAATAATGTAACGGTATGACATCACGAGCTAGGTGCTGTTTTCTAGGTTCCCAGCATTAGACAACATGAGTGTGGTTTGATTACATTATGTTGTGCTTCCTTGTATAGATACGTATGCTATCTTTGGGACAACTTATTGCATTCGTTATAGAAGTGTTGCTGTCATTATCATACAGCTTACCTATTCATTTAGTCTATAATACCACAGTAATTACATGATGTTGGTTAATTTAAAAAAAGGTCAGGGACAGAGCACTGCACCGTCACCAGGCAAGACACACCTCAGGAACTACCAGGGCAGAATTCAGTCCGTTTACCTGCACAAGCACCTTTGGGGATTGCTGTTCAACAGAACATGGCCAGGTTTGAATGTTGTTGTTCAAAGGATGCATTTGGATGATATTCCTTTACATCTTATTACTGTACAACAACAGCCTGGAGGCACTGGAGGACAGCAACATGGTGAAATGCACTATTCTTGCAGGTATGTTTGTACATGCATTTTAGTTTCTAATAGGCCTGATATGTATTGCAGGTGTGTGTGTAGTCACCACACAGCAGGAGAGCACTGAGAGGTGTGCCCTGCTCTACAACGACCGTCCCTGGAGGCCAGCCAACAGCAGCAGTCGGGAGCCACACCCGTGCCAGAGTGAGTGCCCTAGTACTAGCCAGGCTGTTGGGGTCATTCAATCTAGAATTTCTTGATAATGGTCATAGACTGAAATGGCACAATACATAAGCAGAGTAAATCATGTGTGTGGGTATTCATTTTGAATGAATGTTGGAAGGTTGGGGACTTTCTCCTCCAGGTCGCTAAGTCCGCAACCTGGGTCATCCTTGACTCCACCCTCTCCTTCCAGTCGCGGGGGCAGCTGTGATGACTGCTGCCACAACCCAGCTGGCCGCAGGTGCCAGCGCTGTCGCCATGGTTACCACTGCCACCCAGTCATGCCACTCAACTCCGCCCACACCTGCACACGTAAGAGTGGACAAAAGAGGGAGGGACACCTGGGTATCACCATATTCAATTTGAAGTGTGTGGGATGTTGTATAGATTTGGAACAGCAGTGTGTGAGGCAGAATTAGACTGTATTTACAGGATTTGTCATGCATCACACAAAGAGACAATCCTCCCCCCACTCCTCTCTGTCTTTCCCAGGTTGATGGTGTGCCTGGGTTGAGGATTGGTCAGGTGCATCCTCAACTGGTCCAGGGCAAGGGATGTAGACTGAGGGTGCCCTGTGATAGCGGTACCTGTCCTGATCGCAGGACCTTACGAACTTTGACCAGCACCTCTGCGTAGCTTGTCGTGACCCTTGTTGTGAGCAGACAAGATGTGGAAAGTTAAAGCTAATTTGGAAAACAGTTACCTAGGGAAATCAAAGAATCATGTGAAATATAACCAATGTTAATGTAATACATTTCTAACATAACCACCATTGTAATCACAACTTAATTTGTCACCATACATAGCGTAGCAACAGCTTAGAACACTTTGATCATTATAAACACAGATCAGTCAATAGAAAATGGAGAGATGGTCAGATTAAGTATATAGGAGCCTTTGTAAATCTCTATATGCCATCTCTTACCATGTTTGGTCTTACAGAGATCAGAGACACTCCTCAGCTTTCACTCCTTACAACTGCACTTCACTGTAGGAGCCATGGTGACAGTGTCAGAGGTTTTACTGTATAAACTACTGCAAAATTCAATCTGTGGTATACACTGATCATTCACCTGTGTAGTGGAGCGCAGAGCCTGCAAGATCCTTTGACCATGCTGCCTTACTCTCGTTGGTCAACATAATGTGGTCCATGTCAGGAATCTTGTGGTTGTTTGTGTAGCTGCAAAAGTGAAAACGGAGATGAGGTGCAGGTAAGAGGTCATTGCGTCATACTAGTTGCTTCCTTTCCAGTATCTTGGAAGATTCAATACACTTGATAGAGTATGCACATCGTTTTTACATATCCAGTCCTTTCATATCTGTAAGGAGGAGATGTATCATAAAAGAAGACATGAGAAATTGGCTTATCTGTCAAGGCAATGGCCAGTGGTGGGGTCACAGTTTTGGGAACAGTACATGCTAAATGAATAGGTGAGCTGTATGATAATGACAGCAACACTACTATAACGAATGCAATAAGTTGTCCCAAAGATAGCATATATGTATCTATACAAGGAAGCACAACATAATGTAATCAAACCACACATGTTGTCTAATGCTGGGAACCTAGAAAACAGCAACTAGGAATAGCAATGTAATGTTCACCATCTTTGTGTCCGTAATTTTCACCACTGTCGTATTAACACACACACAAAAAAAAAAATCACAAGAAGGGAAGGAGCTGGTTTACATAAATAAAGGCTATGTACACTATCCACTGTACTATACTGTACAGATAGACGACTAGAGTTGTCATATTGCACAATAGTATTATTTCACATTTATTTAAAGTGTCACAGTTTGCAGGCTTGGAATGTACATGTTTGTGCCTCAGCACTACACCTGATTTTTTCAGTCCAGCAGCTGCCATCAATCCGTCCAGACTGTCCAGGGCCCAGAACCTAGGTTTTTGCTGTGTTCAGGGCCTGGACGGCCCTGTGGTAGAAGCTGTTCTTCAGTCTGTTTGTCCTTGCGGCCAGGGTCCTGAACCGCCTTTTCGAGGGCAGCCTGGTAAAGTGTTCGTACCCAGGGTGGGTCGGGTCCCTGGAGATCTTGGAGGCCTTCCTGAGACAGCGTGTGTTGTACAGCTCTTCCAGAGAGGGGAGGGGGGCGCCGGTGATCTTCTGTGCTGTTCTCACGACTCTCTGTAGCGCATTTCTCTCCGCTGTTGTGCAGCTGGAGAACCAGTTGCAGCCGTAGGTGAGGATGCTCTCCACTGCGCCGCGGTAGAAGGTCACCAGTATCTCCTGCTTGCTGTGTTATTGTTAACATAGCTAAACACACATTTACTGGACATTCACTTGTAAGCACATTATTACTGATTACAAGCGAACATGTTAAGCATCCTAGCTCCTTGCATGCTACAGCATGGCTAACTTGACAGTTGGCTAGTATGACGCCATTAGGCTAGCAACGTATTTCTTAACATTTAGGATAGAGCTGCCAAGTCTCACGCAATCGCCGTGAGATTCACGCATTTCAACCAGTTCTCACGCTCTCACACCGCATTTCTATTTCTCACGGCGGAAAAAACTATTTGTTTTACGGGACTTCTATTTTTGAAATTCCTTGAAAGAAAGCTACCGGACATGAGTTTCGTGGCATCTTTCTGCATGCGTGTTAACTTGAGTCTGCAATCGAAGCGGCAGGCGAGCGCTGATGGAAGAACCTGTGTTCACGCAAGCTGCAAGAACGTAGCAAGCAGTGTTGCCAGATTGGGCTACTTTTGGTCACACTGGACGGGTGGATTCGGCAGCTTTTAGACCGGTTGGGCTGGACATCGTCAATTCCATCTGGCAACCGTGGTAGCAAAATATGTGCATACATTACAACATTGTATCTGGTAGCCTACTGGACTGGGTTGCACCAATTTGGCGTAAGTCATTACTAAATGCAGGCATTTAGTAGTTACTAAACCCCTAGTTGTTACTAGCTAGTTTCAAATTAGTTGTTTACTAATTTCAGTTGCACCACGCCAATCTTTTGCCAATTAGCTAGTAAATACTCCGTTTTGGTAACTGTTTTTTGTTTCTCTACTGTAACATAACCAGGTACATGGTACATTAATAATAATAATTACAATTTACAATACAAATACAACAATTGGGGGTCCCTCAAAAAAATTTGGGGAGCGCTGCGCGCACAAGATCAACCACCAAGCCCTCATTCTGACCCAGGAAAAACCTGGGTATGTACTGTATAACATGATAGCCATCTATGAGCAATGCACTATATATAAGATGATGACCAAGGGTCTTTCTGCTTCTGACCAAGGGTCTGAGTCCTGTTGATGGGGCCCAATTTTCTTTTAGAGTCTGTAGGCTGTTTATTAAGATTTCATATTTTGTCTTGTTTTATAAAATGTTCATTATTTTCATTTCTTGTGCTGGTTTATTATGAACAACATGTAAAATTGCAGGAAACTAGCACACATAATTGGGTGGGAGAGAGGGGCCGCCGCTGCCAACACGTGCACAGTTTTGGGTCGCTCCACCGCCAAATCTCACTCCAAACTTTTGGTGAAACTTGGCAGCCCTGGTTTAGGAAAATATGGTATGTTACTTAAAAACGTACATCTTTTGCAAATACATACTTTGCTGGTAATTGTTTTATAGAGTTCTGAATTGCGCAGAGACATTTTGTTACTTACCCAGATAGCTGCCTGCTCTTCTCTTCTCTTCAACGTACTCTTCAGTACAGCTGTCAATCAAGCCACGATGACGTCCGTGTGGGTGTGGTTCACGTTGACACTGACCAATCATAAAATGGTATCTATTGGTATCTTGGTATCTAGGTATCCGCCCCAAATTGTCAAAAGTCATTTTATCTCTTCGAGCAGAAATGAACCCCTCTCGTAAAGAAGTTGACCGCGGGAGGCAGATAGAAACTCTTAACTGCGCGCACGCAAAATCATTTCATGGGCGTGTTAAACACAACTGCGCACCTGCGAGGTGGATTTATGACCGTGTGAAACTTGCGAAGTTAATATCTGCGCGTGTGGAACTTATATCTGCGCGTGTGGAACTTATATCTGCGCGTGTGGAAGTTAATATCTGCGCGTATGGAACTTATATTCGCGCGCGACACTTTTTGACAGAAACGTGACGCCATAGGCCGCCGCTGCCAAAACGTGCACAGTTTTGGGTCGCTCCACCGCCAAAAAATCTCACTCCAAACTTTTGGTGAAACTGCTCACACAGCTGAGCCAGTGCGCAACACCACACACATATCTACGGACCCCAGGGTCGCTCTGTATATCTACATCTCTTGCAGAAAAAATAAAATGCTTTGTTCTCACCAAAACAACTGATTATTTGAACACAAAATCCATCCTCCTTTCTTTCCTCAAGAAGACTTCAATGACTCTGTTGTTGTACAGTTTATCAGTTCAAATTATTATAATATTGTTTATTGATCCCTATTTCTCATGTTTAATGCAAAATTAAGTTTAACTTCGGCGGTCTTATTTGGAAGAAATCGTCATTTACACACATTGGCTGCGTTTGTTAGTTCGCTCTGGAAATCTGACCAGCACTCATGGAATGCCTCTTATTCAATCAAATTACTTGGTCCCTTTATGACGTTGAACCCAGTGTGCGCTCCGGCGCTCTCAGGGTGGATTTACGAACGCACCTATTTACAGTGACTGGGAGTAGATGGGCGGAGCTCAGTAAACAGACCAGCGGGTTGACGACGTCTGCAAACTTGCTTCATATTTGAAAGAGCAAACCGCCTAAGACCATGTCTAGTAAACAGTTGTTCCGAGTATATCTGACTGAGAAGAAAACCGCCGCTGTGGAGGAGATGTTCGACGCTTTTGAAAGCGCCGTAGCAGCGGAGCACCAGGAGGAGCTGTCCCGCTGCCAGCAGGAGAACAGCCGTCTGCGGAGCTTACTGGACGTCGTTATCAAACCACATATAAAGTTACATAAATTAGGTTGGTCTCGTCGTTCAACTGTTCCAACTGTTCACGTCGTTTCTGTAGTTCAATTGTTGACAAGACACCTAAAACAGTGTGGACAGCTCAGTAAAACCTGCTCAGTAAAACCTGCTCAGTAAAACCTCCCCGTGGCGTGGTCAGACTAGTACCACAGTCCTCTCCCAACGGCAGGCTGACCAAACCTGGGGAAATAACGTTTAAACTGTACAATCATGATATATATTTTGGCATTTAACAATAGCATTTGCATCAAAAACAAATATAAATCTCCAACACTAAAACGACTGTTTATATCCTTACAATAATGTTTTTGATTTTGATTTTGTTTATGCTTCCTATTTTCTTACCGTCCGTTGCCCATGTTCAACCCCATGGTTTCTGTCATTCAACTCTTCAGTCATCTCGACAATATAGGCTAGATCAAGATATACAGAGTGCACTTTAAGCCCATATTCATTATGTAACTGTAACTTGAATATGTTTTAGTAAACCGCTAAAATAACTCAACTGTACCAGTCAAAAGTTTGGACACACTTTTTCATTCAGTGGTTTTCTTTATTTTATTATTATTTTTTATACATTGTAGAAACTGACATCAAAACTATGATTGATTGATTGATTGAAAACCTTTATTGTCCCCAATGGGGAAATGTTGTTGTCAAACAGCTTAGTTAGGGCAGACAGAAAACATTCAATAAAATACATAAAACAGTGCAGGCTCAATAAGTAAAAAGTTCCAAGTTCCAAAGTTCCAGCTCCAGGTCTCCCCCACCCTGCAGGGCCTGGTTGTAGAGTCGGAGTGCAGCTGGAACAAAGGACTGTCCAAATCTTTTTGTACTTTGACGGGGGAGAACAAATCTGTGGCTGAACTTGTGGCTGAACTTGCATCCTCATCCCCGCCAGCTCGCAGTACATCGGGTGGGAGGGATTGGCCAGCATGAAAGAACACATGTGGAATTATGTGTTAAAGTGTTAAAGTGTTAAACAAACCAGTATTATATATTATTATTATTATACCAGTATTACACTTTTGGCATTCTCTCAGTCAGCTGTGTGTGTGTGTGTGTGTGTGTGTGTGTGTGTCAGGGTTTCCGTTAGAAAAAATTGCCGCCGGACAACGTGTCCGGGAAGATTTCGATTTACCGGACAAACGTAAGATATTCCGGTCATCATATTAAAATATAATATAGCTGTTTGTCGCGGTGATTACTGTTGTGTAGCGGCCTATATATGCCATTTAATGTCTATTTCTCATCCGATACGATTAGATGCGAGCTATATAATATATAATAATATAACATGATTCGCTATGCCATATATTATGTCCAGCGCTGAACGCGCGCCACACTGGGAACTCAACAGACTGCATCGATCAATGAACGGACTCCACATTACGTTAACTGAAGTTTGTTAAATTGTTTGGGATTAATGTGAGTTTTCTATTTTCTCTTTCCAGTTTTACCCTTTTTTAATCAATAAAACAACGTCATTTCTATAACCAGGTCTCGCTGGTTGGGAAGGCATTTAGTTTAGCTGCCTGTCAAATCATACTTAATCGGACTCGGGAGTATGAGAATGAGGAGAACATAACTGTTTATTGATAAACAATTGATAGGCAGGTTGGGATACGATGACATTTTAATTAGGTTTTTTTTCTCTCTCTCACTCGCTGTCTCTCACACACACACACGCGCACACGCGCACACACACACACACACACGCACGCACACACGCACTCACCCGTGGTGGTCAGCACGGTGCTGGTGAAAAACAGGGAGGAGATGAAATCCCAGTTGGGTTCGCTGGAGTTCCCCAGCACGGACACGCCGTAGTTACTGGTTACCTACCTCCAGCGCCCGGGCCAGCAGCTCCTCCAGCCGGGCGTCCGACACGCACGCGTTGTCCCGGAGGAAATCCCGGCGGAGGGCCTGCAATTGTTCGCGCAACCGGTGCGACGGCGTCAGCCGCCTCCATCTCTTCAGAGCCAGACTTCTCCTCCGACTCATTGTTGCTTGGTTTCATGAAGTAATTGCTAAGCTTACTTTGTTTTGCCATGTTTACATTAATTTAATCGCTCGCTATGGTGCACTTTGAGCTGCAACGTTTGCGTATTATGGTGGCCCGCTGCGCAGGGTTGCCAGATGGGCCGGGTTACCGCCGAATGGGCTACTGGGTTTAGCGGTAATAGACTGGTTAGGCTGTATTGTCAATCCCATCTGGCAACCCTGCCGCCGCTGTTTCGCATAGGCAGCCGCTAGCCTACACATTAGGAGTCATCATCATGCCGGCGTCAAATCATATAATAATAAAAGAAATACATAGCCTATATATTCGTCTTTTTTAAAATAGAAGGAATCAGAATGTGAACTTTAGCGAATTGTATTCAAATTGTGCTTAGAGGGAATTATTTTCACCGGACAATATGACCGACGAGTTTTAAATTTGTCGGACTTCAACAAATTTTACCGGACAAAGACCGGTAATTACCGGTTAACGGAAACCCTGAGTGTGTGTGTGTGTGTGTGTGTGTGTGTGTGTGTGTGTGTAAACTGAACACCGCCCAGCATTCTCTTCTCTACAATATGTGGGAGAAAACCACTAAAAACACAAACGTTAACCCTAAAAGATATTCTGCTTTGTTTAACACTTTTTGGTTTACTATATAATTCCATATGTGTTCTTTTATAGTTTTGATGTCTTCAGTATTAATCTACAATGTAGAAAATAATATATAAATAAAGAAAAAGTGTGAGAAGGTGTGTCCAAACGTTTGGTGTGTGTGTGTGTGTGTGTGTGTGTGTGTGTACCGTATTGACCCGAATATAAGACAAGTCGCATCGTCTTATATTCGCGCCCTAGACTTTTACACGTCAATATTAATTCACAACAACGTATGGCGCCAAAAGACTGTTCCCCACGCGAGCCACCGTGCATCTCCCGCTCCCTCTCACACACACCCCAGTGACAGGTGCCTGGAGAGATGGAGAGACACTCGGACCAGCTCGAACAAAGTGGCTCTAAAGTTGGTCAAGTTAATAAACAGCAGAGGCAGAGTTACGATGCCAACTTTAAAGATCATGGTGATCAATGAAGCAGAGGCTTCAAATAACTGTAGAGCAGCAAAAAAATATGATGTTACAGAGTGTAACGTTAGAAGATGGCGAGGCCAAAAAGATCGGCTGAAAAATGCTCATAGCCAGAGAAAAGCATATCGTGGTCCGCAAAGCGGCCGCTTCCAGGAGGTTGACAGGAGGGTGTGTCAATACGTCATCGAAAAACGTAATGAATGTATGCCGATTACCAGAGCTGTCATTCAGCTCAAAGCCATGGAAATCGCCAAAGAGCTCAATTTATATATAAAAAAAAATATTTAAAAAAAAAAGGTCCAGGTTACGGTATATATATATTAGGAATGCCCCCGATTGATCGGCTAGCAATTGGAATCGGCCGATAATCAGCAAAAATATGAGATTGGGGAAATCCGATGCTTTTTAATTAAATTTAATTAATGCTTTCTAATCACCCATCACAACAACTAATCAATGACACAAACAACCTGAACCAATTCATCGTCTTTAACCTAAACGAGCCACTCTCGCATACTTATTATACTAAAACTACTACTACTTCATTTCCAATCATAGTTAGCTACATTACTGACTTATCAAATGCACATGTGTGATATGTTTACGCAGTGCGCACCAGTGGCATTTCCAGTCACTCCCGCGCTTCTACTGTGCTACTCAGGCCGACAATACTGTGTGGCTGCGCTGTTCTGTCTGTTTATTGTTAGTAGCAACATGTCTAATTGAGTTAACTCGGGTTATGCTGACCATCAAAACAGTTGAGTTGAGTTTTAATATGGGACCTTTAATTAACTTGGGTGTTGGTATGTTCCCCTTTATTTTATTCTTTATTTAACCTTTATTTAACCAGGTGACCTCATTGAGATAAGGAATCTCTTTTTCAAGGGGGACCTGGCCAAGAGGGGCAGCACAAGGACACAGGCATACATTCAATACACAGATAAGAAGAATAAGAAGAATAAGAAATAAGAAATTAAAAGCAGGTTTGGACGGGCACAGATACTGAATTAAAAGCAATGACAATTTCCAATAAGATACATAATACAAAATAACAATAAATATTATACCTTGATACAATGAAATAGTGTCCGATCATTGTCACTGACGTAATTATCACTGTCCACAACAAGAAGTCATCACCCTTCCTTATGGAATAACCTACTAATCTTCAGATTATTATTGTTTTTAGTTTTTTTTCATTTGAATTCGTCCGTCAAGTTTTGTGGGATGCATTAGAAATACCGAACAATTAATATATAGTTTTAAGCTCAGTAATGTAACAGAATGATATGTTCACATATGTAGTTGACACAATGTTGTCCTCTGTTCTCCTCCAGACTTTCATCACCACACACTCGATGTCTCTGACCAGGATGTCGATGGGCAGCTGCAGAGCGAGCTGGGCCCCATCCAGGAGGACCCAGAGCCTCTGGTTATTAAACAAGAACCAGACCTTCTGGTTAACCCTAACCAGCTCCCTCTGGGGGGAACGGCGTCTCACGGACCACAGGCTAACACCAAAGACTCCTGGTGTATGCAACCCTCGTACCTGGACTACACCCTATGTGAGGAAGACACAGAGAGAGAAGTGTTACCACCTAACACCACATCTGGTCAGATAACGGCCGAGCCTGATGGAGACTACAGGACACAACCAACCTGGGACTTAAAACGCATCGCTGCTGGAGATCCGTATGGTTTTACAACTCTGAGTGAAAACAGTGTGAGTGCCAAGGGGTTGGACAGCGGAAGGCACAAGCCCCTCCAGTTCCAGAGAACACAGAGAGCAACCAGGCTAAGCAGCCGTATGAGCGCTGAGGGCGGGACACCGGTAGAGACGTCCAACCTGAAATCTGCCGTTAAAACAGAGGAGCCTATTTATAACTGCAGGGTGTGCGGAGGGAATCTGAACTCTCTCGATTCTTTGATCAGTCACGTGAGTATACATTCTAAGAACGAAGAATGTATGTGCGGGGTGTGTGGAAAGCGCTTTGAGTTCCCGCAGAGATTGGGAGATCACCTAAAAACCCACATGAGGAAGAATCCTATTTGTTTTGTTTGCGGCAGATTTTTCACTTGTAAGTATGACCTGGAAGTGCATATGAAGAGTCACACAAAAGACCAGACAAAAGTCCCAGTCTTACATATCAGGAGTCACAAGGGGCAGAGAGCGGTCCGCTGCCTGGCATGCAGACATGGCTTCAGCTCAGTCTACTATGCACTACGAAAACACCAGAAAACCCACCCCAAAGAGAAACGCCACTGCTGCCAGCACTGTGGCAAGCTGTTCCATCAAGGCGGGCACCTGACCGAGCATCTCCGCATTCACACAGGGGAGAAACCATACAGTTGTCATGTTTGCGGCCAAGGTTTCACCAGATCCTTTTCGGTGAAAATCCATCTTGGCGTTAAACATAACATCGTGGAAGAAGTGGTGCCGTCCACCAGGGGAGGATCAACATATTGCTGCCATGTCTGTGGCAAAGGTTTCCGTTATCACGCATGTATGAAAACCCATGTGATGAAACACACATGATCAACGGTATCACTGCTTTGCCCGTGGTCAAATCCTTCCAGAATGACATGCGATAACATGTTCTGTCTGATGAAATGCTGAGTATTTCCAAAAGTAAACGTAACCTGTCCTTTGTTGGAAATGTGCATCAATCAGTAGGTTGACTGAAAGGTACATTCATTTACAGCTTTAAGAGGAGATGCTCTTCAGAACACTAGTGATGTGTCATGCTTGGTCTTCAAGAATATCTTAGGGATTTGTATTTCATATGGATATGTTTTGTTTTGCAGTGCATAGATACTAAAGGTAGACACAGTGATCAGACTAAACCATAAGTAGCGGGGCGCTTGACTAAACAAACTGCAAAGCAGGAGGCTAATCTCATCAGCAGAACTTGTCGCTAGCTATCACTTGGTGCTTTAGTCATCAGCACAGTATCTACTGTATGTGGATCCCTAAGAAAATAACCTGTTGCTTTGCACTTTGTCTGTATCTTTAATGTTCTCGCTTGTATGTTCAGGGGCCTCATTCATAAAGAAGTACTTGAACGTCATCTTTGACTTTCACGTAAGCACATTTTTCTAAACAGACGTAAGCATTATTTATAAAACGGGCTGAGATGGTTTAAAGTTGCGTACGTGCTTCCTTCTATAAATACCAAACATACTTGGAATTGAACGCAGGTGAATGAGGTTTGTATTAACGCCCTGTGATAGAGGCTCAATTATAGCGGCTGAATGAAGCCAAGTGCTATAATATAATATAATACAGACAGACAATACTGACAATATTATATACTGTCTGTATTATATTATATTATAGCACTTGGCTTCATTCAGCCGCTATTTGAGCCGCTATCACAGGGCGTTAATACTATATTATAGGGTAGGCGTGCGTCTGGAAGCGGGAGAGGGCAGTAATACCACGTTCATTGATAAAAGGACATAAGGGATGGAAAGGGGGGATGGCAGTTTTAGAAGGGGGATGATTTGGACTGTTTTTATTTCAGGGGGGGTGCCATTCCCCCTCATCCCGACTCAACTCGAAATCCAGTATCATTTAGCGTGTGGCCGGGCAAGGCATAGGCATGTTGAAGAGAGATAGACAGCTCCGGAGGGATATAAAGAAAGACTGAAATACAATCATAAACATTAGTTCCCTTTAAATCTTGAATTTAACCCGTTTTCTCGGCTGGTAACAACATCGTTAATTTTATTACGAGCCACTTAAACTTCGCATGAATTACAGTAGGCAACGTTTTTCCAGTGCGGCTCACATGCCTGTAATAACTCCGCATAACCAGTAGGTAATGTGCGTAAGCAAGTTGAATACTCGACGTCGAGCTACGATCGTTTCCACGATCAAATTGACTCACGTTGAAATGGTATAAATCACTACGTTGACGTGGTTTTCTACGTACGACACGGGTAAGATCAACATTTGATCTAAGCACCCGTTATGAATGAGGCCCCAGGTCATATTGCTGAGTCTCAGCATTGCCTTTAAAAAAATAAAGAAATAAAACCTGTTTAGTGAGGTGATGTCTACTGAAATCATTTGTTGCAAGTTTGAATTGCAGCCCTTTCTCCTCAATGAGTGGATTTCTCAATAGTATGAGTCACAAGAACTATGACTGACTAGAGGGGCTGGACGATGCCACTTACACACAGGCCTGGCGAGGGCCAGTCACCCCTCCAAACCACTGGCCCACTGAGCCAGGAAACAAATTAAACAGGTATGACAGTTATGTAATTCCTAGCCTATTCTAAATAGTCTAACTTGATGTATCGCTGGGATGTAAGGCTAATTCATCCGAGCCACACGGGTTGATCCAGATATTAGACCGACTTATGGGAACAGTAAGAAATCGTTTTGAAGATTTTTTTTTAATACTTTATTGCAGGGTTGTACATTACATTTCAAGTTCATTTCATACACTTTACAAGTTTTCTTCACTTGTCTAAGTTCATCCTGCATCATTATTATTATTATTATTTATTTTTTAAAGAGAACAAAAAATAAAAAAATAAAGAATAAAGAATAGAGAGAAAATACAGAAAAAGAAGAGAGAAATTATAGGGATAGAGATAGATAAGTAAGAGATAAAAGGAGGGGGGTGGGAGGGGTGGGATCGGTGAGGGGGGGGGGGGGGTTTCTTCCTACTCATTCATTCGGTCCATTTACTCCAGTTCATAGTGAATTGCTCTTCACGGTTTCCCACTTTATAAGTAATTATTTCCATTTATTTTATCTCTTCAACAGTTTTTTTCCAATTATTAACAGATGGTGGGTTTAAGTCCAACCATTTACGTGTAATTTGTTTTAAAGCCGCAATACGTAATATGGTGTACAAATATTTATCTCCCTCCCTGTGTATATCTAATGGAATAAGACTGGATATTGACTGGATGTATAGGATTTTGTAAGGTAAATGTATTTTTTTTTTTTACTTGAACTGCCTCCCAAAACCTTTTCAATTTAGGGCATGTATAAAAAATGTGTGTGTGATTGGCTTCTCGTTCCGTACATTTCCTCCAGCATTCTGCATTGCCTGTTGGCCTATATTTTGACAACATTTTCGGTGTTAGGAAGATCTTCATATTTATTTTCCAAGCAAATTCTTTCCAGAATTTTGATTGTGTTGTCTTAAATATTCTTTTGCATGCTTCTTTCCAATCTTCATCCGTAATTGTTATTGCTAATTCGTTTTCCCATTTTTCTTTAGTGTTATCTTCTTGTATCTTGATTTCTTGCATGATTTTGTAAAGTTTTGAGATTTTTGTCTTTTCGCTGTTTCTATTTTTGCTCAGATATTCCATCAGTATATGTGATCTTTGTTCCTGTCTCCTCTGCTGTGTTATAAGGTAGCTTCTAATTTGTAAGTACTTAAAGAAATGGCTATTACTTATATTAAATGTATTAACTAAGGTTTCAAATGAGTCTATCATGTCATTTGTAACCATCTGTGAGTACACCTGTAGTCCCTTCCTAGCCCATTCTTCTAATATTTTGTCTGTTTTATTAGGTAAAAAGTCTGGATCACTGGCTATCTCTCTCAAATAAATACATTTGTCATCACATTTATACATTTTACGAATAGTTTTCCAATTTATGAGGGTATTTTCTATGCATCTGTTATTTCCACTATATTTTTGAATATCCTTTAGACTCAGAAAAGGTAGATTTTGAAGATTTGAGATTTCATCTACTTGCAGGCTTACTTTATGTGGTGTTTCGCCAGGATGTTGTCTCGTTATCTGCTTCACGGTGAGCTGCTTGGCCCTACTGCGTTGATGTAACTTCACATCATTTGACAGATAAACATGGTAAACCATAGCCTAATATCTCAAATAAACATGGTAAACCATAGCCTAATATCTCAGATAAACATGCTAAACCATAGCCTTATATCTCAAATAAACATGCTAAACCATAGCCTAATATCTCAGATAAACATGCTAAACCATAGCCTAATATCTCAGATAAACATGCTAAACCATAGCCTAATATCTCAAATAAACATGGTAAACCATAGCTTAATATCTCAAATAAACATGGTAAACCATAGCCTAATATCTCAGATAAACATGCTAAACCATAGCCTAATATCTCAAATAAACATGCTAAACCATAGCCTAATATCTCAGATAAACATGCTAAACCATAGCCTAGTATCTAAAATAAACATGGTAAACCATAGCCTAATATCTCAAATAAACATGCTAAACCATAGCCTAATATCTCAGATAAACATGCTAAACCATAGCCTAATATCTCAGATAAACATGCTAAACCATAGCCTAATAGCCTAAACCATAGCCTAATATCTCAAATAAACATGCTAAACCATAGCCTAATATCTCAGATAAACATGCTAAACCATAGCCTAATATCTCAGATAAACATGCTAAACCATAGCCTAATATCTCAAATAAACATGCTAAACCATAGCCTAATATCTCAGATAAACATGCTAAACCATAGCCTAATATCTCAGATAAACATGCTAAACCATAGCCTAATATCTCAAATAAACATAGTAAACCATAGCCTAATATCTCAGATAAACATGCTAAACCATAGCCTAATATCTCAGATAAACATGGTCTGGTTTGCAGGTCTCAGACTGGTCTGGTTTGCAGGTCTGGTCTGAGATTAATATCTCAAATAAACATGCTAAACCATAGCCTAATATCTCAGATAAACATGCTAAACCATAGCCTTATATCTCAAATAAACATGTGTAGGATATTTTCTTTGTTTGATGATTGTAAAAGATGAAAAGGTCCTTGAACAAAGTTTTAAGACTATTTATTCAAAAAAGACAGGAACAGGTCATCAGGTTTACACAGGATACAAACAGGATCAGGTCGAGGTTCGAGCACAAGAGAGACTGATCTTTCTCTGTCTTCTGGTTTTATATCGGTCCCTCAGCCAATCACATCACAGTATGTTCAATGCTTCTTGGCCAATCGTGATCCTTCCTTCTCGGCCTCTCCCTAGTAAGGAGCGAACCGATTGGCCTATACCCTTGGGGGTGTGTGTGTGTGTGTGTGTGTGTGTGCGCATGTGCGACAATCGATCCCCAAATCTCCTTGCGACCATCTGTCCCTAAATGCCCTTGTAGGCCTCAAATATGTGTAATGTAATATGTATGTAATATGTGTAAAAATATACGTTATATATGTGTGTTATATGTGTAAGATATACGTTATATATGTGTGTTATATGTGTAAAAATATACGTTATATATGTGTGTAAAAATATACGACACATGCTAAACCATAGCCTAATATCTCAGATAAACATGCTAAACCATAGCCTAATATCTCAGATAAACATGCTAAACCATAGCCTAATATCTCAGATAAACATGCTAAACCATAGCCTAATATCTCAGATAAACATGCTAAACCATAGCCTAATATCTCAAAAGGGTGAGGCTCTTTTTCACGGGACTGTCTGGAGAGCCCTGGAGGTGAGGCAGTCTGGAGAGCCCTGGAGGTGACAGTGGTGCAAACTTGTCACCTTTCGGCGAAATTCGCAGTTTTTACCTCAAAATATGTGACCTACGTGAATCATGTAGATCTGCAAAAAAAACTATTTTTGGGGGGGGGTCTACATCTCATCTGTGAGAGAAAATTATTATATGTAATAAGCTACATTTAAGAACCAAACATCATCTTGGGTTGAATGTCTGCAGCGGGCTGTAGAAGATGATTTCCTGTTGTCACACAATAGAACCAGTTTCTCTACTTGAAGCTTGACATGGGCTAAGACAATAGACACATTTACAGGATTACAAAGACCTGATTGCCCTACCATCTAGAGCAGTTTTGGACCTTTGTGTTGCCCCAGACCCAGTACTCTAAGACCAGACTGAACCAGTTGTGGCTATTGTGTCCCGTTTTCACCTTTGTCTCCCTGGGAGAAAGTGGGGGCCGGTTCCCCCCTAGCCTTCATCAGAATCATCTTCATCAAATGTACAAGTCCACACCCATTGCTCATGATTGGTCTAAACCTCACCTGAGGGCGGACCCCTTACCTGAAGGTACCTGTTTGTATAAATACTGAGATGAAATGAATGATCTTTACTTTTACGAGGAACTTTCACTGTTAAGACCTGTCTGACGTGCTTGTAAACTTCCTCCTTCTGCAGAAGATTATTAAATATCTTTTCTTATACATCTTGAAACGAAACAGGCTGCCATTATTGAATAATTTACTCTAACAAGTTGGCGACGAGGAAACAAAGGGAGCGGCTGCGGAGGTATCCTGTTTGTCCGTTTTCAGCCATTTTCAGCTGACGAGCTGTTTTTGAGACGGAGCTCTCCCGTTTCACCCAGCAAGTGACGCGGTCAAGAGATCCCCTCTATTTTTTGGGATTGGCTGAGAGCGGATGATCAGGGCCTTGGCACGCTGTCTACGTACTACACGAACAAGGGTAAGCCTGTCGATTTTCATTTGTATTGGAACGGTATTTAATCGGAGAAAGATACCCAATTGGAGAGGTCTTTGTTTCCGGGTGCACTTTGTGATGCATGACTTGTGGCGTTTTTAGACGATTTACATGTTATCGTGGCTATAATTGCACCTGGCAAAACCATAGGACTGCTCTTTTTGTGTATATGATTAGTGGGACTGAAAAGAGGTTTAGTTATATATATATATATATATATATATATATATATATATATATATATATGTGTGTATCTTTCGACGTTGCTGTTATCTGGTTACAGAAAAAGTATTAACCAGAGGGAGTGGCTGCTTACCTGATTGCAGAAAGGGACTAATCAGGGGGGGTCGCTGTTCACCTGGTTACAGAGAGGGCCTAACCAGGGAGAGATGCTGTTTTTGGCTAACAGAGGTCCAAATCAGTGAATCCTAGGTTGATCTAGGATTGGGTTTTCTATTACACAGAGGTTAGTTCTGTGTAAAAGTGGGGAGGTGGTACTTTTCCATAAAATTCATTGAGCCAGTCAGGAGTTCTGAATTTTCCATGTATGATAATAGAGTTTCATTGAGCTAACCAAAGTTCTGAACTCCAGTTTTAATTAGTTAATCAGTGTTATACTTTTAAAAGGCAGTGCTGATCTTACAAGATTGCTACCTACCAGCCACCCCTCCCCTGGAGCCCAGAGTCTAATGAATGAATGAATGAATGAATGATCTCCACAGACTAAGTTTTGTGAATTGTATTTGTTAAAGTAATTGTTTTCTTATTTGTGATAAGACATTACAGCTGTTTTCTGTTTTTAGTCATTCCTTGTGTGTTTTTTTAAGCTATTTTAACTAATAGTGCTATTTTGTATCTATAATTTTTCCCTTGAATATAACTTGATTTGAGTTTAAAATGGGTACAGAATCAAGTCGTCCAGAGAGAGTGAAACCACTTTTTGGCTCTGCTAAGATAATGGTCGATAAATGGGGTTTATCTGCTGTTAAACATATTGGGTTATGGTCCAAATATTCATATTTTCCTGCTACATGTGGGACACTGAGCGTTAGCATGTTAAATGGGATTAGAATAGAATTGGAGACTTTTGAGAAAACATCTGTAGGAAAGAAAGCAAAGAATGAGATAAATTGGGATTGTTTTAGAAAGTGGGAACGCATGGCAGAGGACAAACACAAGAACTCAGAAGAGGGTTTACTTTTGAAATTGCTACAGAATCAGGTGCGTCTACAAGCTGCACAAATTAGATTTTATGAAAGACAAGAGAAACGTTCTAGAGAACAACATAGACAGCCACAAACAAATAATAGGCAGCAGGTTGTTAAGGATTTTGCATGTTATAATTGTGGGGGCAACCATTCCTACAAATTCTGCCCGACACCACAACAGCAATTTTAGGAAACAATCTATAATCGTTGTTTCTCCATGTACAGCTCCAGTTTTTTGTATATCTTGATGGTTTAAGAATGTTTTTGTTTTCCGACACTTTTAGGAAAATTGTTGAGTTTTGATTTTTCTTGTTGTGAAAAGAGACCCTAGCGGTTTTTGAGTTTCTGTTTTCTAATTTAAAAACATTTTTTTGCATTAGGCAAGGTTTTATATTTTCTAACCCAAGTCATGGGGAGCTGCTTTCTTGCGCAGAAAGACCCTGAGAGTTATTTATATTCTCAAGAAGGTAGGTTTATGTGTGAAACTCTGGGAGAACTGATCACTCTCCACTTTGAGTTTTTTGCATAAACCTGTCCAAAATTATATAGATCTGTTTGGTATTCATGCATTGTTCAGACCATGATGTATTGAAAAAAAAGAACCATGTGGCCTGTCGTATCAGAGGCTCATAAAATACTATATTTTTGATTGCTAACTCCCACTAACTCATTAACAATTAACCCTGGTTTTTTTCTTGTTTTTGAATGATTTTTCAGTAAGTATATTTTGACATCATAAAACATGACACATTTGTTTATGATTTTCAAATCACACGAAAATGTTCTACCGTTTCCTATTTTAATATTAAGATATTGGTTTGATTAGACATACAATTCTGTTGCAGTTTTTATTTTTATTTGTTAACTGTCTCCTCAGACAGACCAGTGGTGGCCCTGTATTATTGCAGATACACTTGATTTTTGCCACGGCAAGAATGTGATATATTTCAGAGTGGAAGCCGTTTTACCAGAATCCAGAGACGGCGTGCTACGCAATATCCAGCCGGATGACTGAGGGATGAACCAGGGCCACCAGAGAGGGAAACGACGACCAGGGTTACCAGACCCACCAGAGAACACAGAGGAGATGACGATAAGGGTGGCCAGGCCCGCCAGAGAGAGAGCCAGACGACAGAGGAGGAACCAGAGCCACCAGGGTGCCAGGCCCGACAGAGGAGGAACCAGAGCCACCAGGGTGCCAGGCCCGACAGAGAAGGACGCAGCCACCAGGGTGCCAGGCCCGACAGAGAACCACCAAACGGCCATCGACGACAGTGTTCCAGTTTCAACAGCCCGGACCACCGAGCCTTCAAATCAGAGCATGGCCGTTTCAAGGAGGAAAGACATCCTCGAAGATTTTGCTTCGAGGATGAATTACTCTGATTGTTGGATCTGTCAACAGATACCTGTGAGTCCAGCCAGGGTCCAAAGTGTGGACCCCTGTACTAGTGAAGATGCTGGTGAATGCCTGCATCATGTTTTTCGATGGTTCTAAAGACCACTCCCCAGACCATGTCCAACATGGAAGGAGACAGACGACTGCCTGAACCTCAATGACACTGACAGACGACGACCGATTAGGAAGAGATTGAAGAGCAAGCAAATTCTCCAACTGGGGTCAAGTGCTAGTAACCTCTGACCCTGAAGATGCAAGAATCAAGAAGGCGTCGGTCGTTTGGATTTATTTTTTATTATTATTTTTGTCTTGTATATGATGTACTGTGCTTAATTTTAAGCTTGGTTGTTAATTTTAGGATTTTTGGGTTGTGATGAATTTGTTATTATTCTTTCTCCAAAAATGTTTTGAACCATATTTTTCAAATTGTTCTTGTTTTAAGAGTTTACATCTTAAAAAAGTGTGGAATGTGAGAGAAAATTATTATATGTAATAAGCTACATTTAAGAACCAAACATCATCTTGGGTTGAATGTCTGCAGCGGGCTGTAGAAGATGATTTCCTGTTGTCACACAATAGAACCAGTTTCTCTACTTGAAGCTTGACATGGGCTAAGACAATAGACACATTTACATGATTACAAAGACCTGATTGCCCTACCATCTAGAGCAGTTTTGGACCTTTGTGTTGCCCCAGACCCAGTACTCTAAAACCAGACTGAACCAGTTGTGGCTATTGTGTAAATAAAAAGGTCTTAAGATGGAAGTAGAAACATAAGAAGTGTGTGTGTGGCCCTCCTGTGAGAGGTGTGTGTGTGTGCCATATTTCAGTATGTAGGCTATGCAGTGTAAGTGAGTGTAAGTAAGTGTGTGAGTTTATTCTGTTATTTATGCTATTATATCTAGTAATGTGTTGAGAAGCAATGGAAATGAATCAAGAAATTGATACAGTAGGCTAACTTACATTATTAACTTATTAACTTATATTATCATGCAACAGAACAGATCACCCAGCATTGCTAATGAAAAGAATCAACCAATGTGAGTCTAATACCAATACTTGCTCAATAGGTCTTAACATCTATTAAAAGTGGTCTTATAAAGGTCTTAAATGTAACTTGTTGAAACCTGCAGGAACCCGCATAATTATTTTGAGAACAGGTTGCTTACATTAATTATGAGGGTGTTAAGGTCAGGGCCATTGCTACTTACACATGCATCATTGTTAGACCACTGTTAATGCTAGAGCTAACCATCTACGGGCCCAAAAAAAAGTGTCACCTTTTTGGACCATCGCCAGTTTGCACCCCTGGGTGAGGCAGTCCAGAGCCCTGGAGGTGAGGCAGTCTGGAGAGCCCTGGAGGTGAGGCAGTCCAGAGCCCTGGAGGTGAGGCAGTCCAGAGCCCTGGAGGTGAGGCAGTCCAGAGGCCGTCGGCGACACCGTTCGTATCTTCAAGATGATCAAGAAAGATGATGGGTCCTTCACTTTCAAAGCTGCTCCTCCAGACCGCGGGTCCTGGTCAGGCTGAGGGGATCACTGTGTGCGCAGGGACGGGGTTCCTTCCACAAATCTGGATGTCCGCGGCCAGAGCTCAGTGTTTATAGCACGGCTTATTACTGATGTAGCCGTACCTACAGTCACCCAGCACACACCCCTCTTGTTGTCTGGATGTTTTCAATTGACATTGATTTCACAAATCTGTTTTATTCAAAGCCATCGAATTAATTTCGCATTGAATATCATTTATTCAGGATTTAATTGGATACATAATCCATCCGCTAGAGGGCGCCATGCACCACCCGTAAATGCCTATCTTAATAATAAGATGACATAGCATGCTTTTATTTGGAAAAGTGTTTATTGTGATATCTGTCACTAACACAGTTTCACTACGTGACTAACTGCCCCCAGAAATGTGGTGTTATGGTAAAATGGTGAAATGGTGAAATGGTAGGGTTTGGTGTTAGCGGCACAGTTGACGGTTTGCAGGTCTCAGGCTGGTCTGGTTTGCAGGTCTCAGACTGGTCTGATTTGCAGGTCTCAGGCTGGTCTGGTTTGCAGGTCTCAGACTGGTCTGGTTTGCAGGTCTCAGACTGGTCTGGTTTGGTCTCAGGCTGGTCTGGTTTGCAGGTCTCAGACGGGTCTGGTTTGCAGGTCTCAGACTGGTCTGGTTTGCAGGACTCAGACTGGTCTGGTTTGGTCTCAGGCTGGTCTGGTATACAGGTCTGGTTTGCAGGACTCAGGCTGGTCTGGTTTGCAGGTCTCAGACTGGTCTGGTTTGCAGGTCTCAGACTGGTCTCGTTTGCAGGTCTCAGACTGGTCTGGTTTGCAGGTCTGGTTTGCAGGTCTCAGGCTGGTCTGGTTTGGTCTCAGACTGGTCTGGTTTGCAGGTCTCAGGCTGGTCTGGTTTGCAGGTCTCAGATTGGTCTGGTTTGGCCTCAGACTGGTCTGGTTTGCAGGACTCAGACTTGTCTGGTTTGCAGGACTCAGGCTGGTGTGGTTTGCAGGACTCAGGCTGGTCTGGTTTGCAGGACTCAGGCTAGTCTGGTCTGCAGGTCTGGTTTGCAGGTCTCAGACTGGTCTGGTTTGCAGGTCTCAGACTGGTCTGGTTTGCAGGTCTCAGACTGGTCTGGTTTGCAGGTCACAGGCTGGTCTGGTTTGCAGGACTCAGACTGGTCTGGTTTGCAGGACTCAGATTGGTCTGGTTTGCAGGACTCAGGCTGGTCTGGTTTGCAGGTCTCAGACTGGTCTGGTTTGCAGGTCTGGTTTGCAGGTCTCAGGCTGGTCTGGTTTACAGGTCTCAGACTGGTCTGGTTTGCAGGTCTCAGACTGGTCTGGTTTGCAGGACTCAGGCTGGTCTGGTTTGCAGGTGTCAGACTAGTCTGGTTTGCAGGTCTCAGACTGGTCTGGTTTACAGGTCTCAGACTGGTCTGGTTTGCAGGTCTCAGACTGGTCTGGTTTGCAGGTGTCAGACTAGTCTGGTTTGCAGGTCTCAGACTGGTCTGGTTTGCAGGTCTGGTTTGCAGGTCTCAGACTGGTCTGGTTTGCAGGTCTCAGACTGGTCTGGTTTGCAGGTCTCAGACTGGTCTTGTTTGCAGGTCTCAGACTGGTCTGGTTTGCAGGTCTCAGACTGGTCTGGTTTGCAGGTCTGGTTTGCAGGTCTCAGGCTGGTCTGGTTTGGTCTCAGACTGGTCTGGTTTGCAGGTCTCAGACTGGTCTGGTTTGGTCTCAGGCTGGTCTGGTTTGCAGGTCTCAAGCTGGTCTTGTTTGCAGGTCTGGTTTGCAGGACTCAGACTGGTCTAGTTTGCAGGACTCAGGCTGGTCTGGTTTGCAGGTCTCAGACTGGTCTGGTTTGCAGGTCTGGTTTGCAGGACTCAAACTGGTCTGGTTTGCAGGTCTCAGACTGGTCTGGTTTGCAGGTCTCATGACTGGTCTGGTTTGGTCTCTGACTGGTCTGGTTTGCAGGTCTCAGACTGGTCTGGTTTGCAGGACTCAGACTGGTCTGGTTTGCAGGTCTCAGGCTGGTCTGGTTTGGTCTCAGACTGGTCTGGTTTGCAGGTCTCAGGCTGGTCTGGTTTGCAGGTCTCAGATTGGTCTGGTTTGGCCTCAGACTGGTCTGGTTTGTAGGACTCAGGCTGGTTTGGTTTGCAGGACTCAGGCTAGTCTGATCTGCAGGTCTGGTTTGCAGGTCTCAGACTGGTCTGGTTTGCAGGTCTCAGACTGGTCTGGTTTGCAGGTCTCAGACCGATCTGGTTTGCAGGTCTGGTTTGCAGGTCTCAGGCTGGTCTGGTTTGGTCTCAGACTGGTCTGGTTTGCAGGTCTCAGACTGGTCTGGTTTGGTTTCAGGCTGGTCTGGTTTGCAGGTCTCAGGCTGGTCTTGTTTGCAGGTCTGGTTTGCAGGACTCAGACTGGTCTGGTTTGCAGGACTCAGGCTGTTCTCGATTGCAGGACTCAGACTGGTCTGGTTTGCAGGTCTCAGACTGGTCTGGTTTGCAGGTCTGGTTTGCAGGACTCAAACTGGTCTGGTTTGCAGGTCTCAGACTGGTCTGGTTTGCAGGACTCAGGCTGGTCTGGTTTGCAGGAATCAGACTGGTCTGGTTTGCAGGTCTCAGACTGGTCTGGTTTGCAGGTCTGGTTTGCAGGACTCAGACTGGTCTGGTTTGGTTTCAGGCTGGTCTGGTTTGCAGGTCTCAGGCTGGTCTTGTTTGCAGGTCTGGTTTGCAGGACTCAGACTGGTCTGGTTTGCAGGACTCAGGCTGTTCTCGATTGCAGGACTCAGACTGGTCTGGTTTGCAGGTCTCAGACTGGTCTGGTTTGCAGGTCTGGTTTGCAGGACTCAAACTGGTCTGGTTTGCAGGTCTCAGACTGGTCTGGTTTGCAGGTCTCAGACTGGTCTGGTTTGGTCTCTGACTGGTCTGGTTTGCAGGTCTCAGACTGGTCTGGTTTGCAGGACTCAGGCTGGTCTGGTTTGCAGGAATCAGACTGGTCTGGTTTGCAGGTCTCAGACTGGTCTGGTTTGCAGGTCTGGTTTGCAGGACTCAGACTTGTCTGGTTTGTAGGTCTCAGACTGGTCTGGTTTTTAGGTCTCAGACTGGTCTGGTTTGGTCTCAGACAGGTCTGGTTTGCAGGACTCAGACTGGTCTGGTTTGCAGGACTCAGGCTGGTCTGGTTTGCAGGACTCAGGCTAGTCTGGTCTGCAGGTCTGGTTTGCAGGTCTCAGACTTGTCTGGTTTGCAGGTCTCAGACTGGTCTGGTTTGCAGGTCTCAGACTGATCTGGTTTGCAGGACTCAGGCTGGTCTGGTTTGCAGGTGTCAGACTAGTCTGGTTTCCAGTCTCAGACTGGTCTGGTTTGCAGTTCTGGTTTGCAGGTCTAAGACTGCTCTGGTTTGCAGGTCTCAGACTGGTCTGGTTTGCAGGTCTCAGACTGGTCTGGTTTGCAGGTCTCAGACTGGTCTGGTTTGCAGGTCTCAGACTGGTCTGGTTTGCAGGTCTCAGACTGGTCTGGTTTGCAGGTCTGGTTTGCAGGTCTCAGGCTGGTCTGGTTTGGTCTCAGACTGGTCTGGTTTGCAGGTCTCAGACTGGTCTGGTTTGGTCTCAGGCTGGTTCAGTTTGCAGGTCTCAGGCTGGTCTTGTTTGCAGGTCTGGTTTGCAGGACTCAGACTGGTTTGGTTTGCAGGACTCAGGCTGGTCTGGTTTGCAGAGCTCAGAATTGTCTGGTTTGCAGGTCTCAGACTGGTCTGATTTGCAGGTCTGGTTTGCAGGACTCGGACTGGTCTGGTTTGCAGGTCTCAGACTGGTCTGGTTCAGATTCAGATTCAGATTCAGATTCAGATAACGTTTATTGCCATTATGCATTACACATATAGGAATTTGCTTCGTCATTACAGTAAGTGTGTTTATACTTTTTTCACGTGTCAAAAAACAGGACAACACAACAACAACAACAACACAGGACAGACAACAGTGCATTGGATAGTGCGGTATAAAGTGCAGTGCAGAGTTTTTACAGTGAGTCCAGTGCATATTCAGTCCTCGGCAGACTTGGGGGCGGGGGGGAGGGGGAAGCCAGAGTCATTTATCAGCCTGGCGGCTGAGGGGTAGAAACTGAGCCTGTGGCGGGCCTTCAGTGCCTTAGGCAGCCGCAACCTTCTTCCAGAGGGAAGCAGGGTGAGGAGGCCGTGGCCGGGGTGGAAGGGTCTGCCATGATCTTCCTTGCCCTCCTCAGAGCCCTGGTGTCATGGAGGGAGTTGAGGGAGGGCAAGCGACAGCCGATCACCCTCTCTGCTGAACGTAGCACCCGCTGCAACTTGGCCTTGTCCTTGGTCGTTGCAGCAGGGAACCAGGTGATGATGGAGTGGGTGAGGATGGACTCAGACTGGTCTGGTTTGGTCTCAGACTGGTCTGGTTTGCAGGTCTCAGACTGGTCTGGTTTGCAGGACTCAGGCTGGTCTGGTTTGGTCTCAGGCTGGTCTGGTTTGCAGTTCTCAGGCTGGTCTTGTTTGCAGGTCTGGTTTGCAGGACTCAGGCTGGTCTGGTTTGCAGGACTCAGACTGGTCTGGTTTGCAGGTCTCAGACTGGTCTGGTTTGCAGGTCTGGTTTGCAGGACTCAGACTGGTCTGGTTTGCAGGTCTCAGACTGGTCTGGTTTGCAGGTCTCAGACTGGTCTGGTTTGCAGGTCTCAGACTGTTCTGGTTTGCAGGACTCAGGCTGGTCTGGTTTGCAGGTCTCAGACTGGTCTGGTTTGGTCTCAGGCTCGTCCGGCTTGCAGGTCTCAGGCTGGTCTTGTTTGCTGGTCTGGTTTCTAGGACTCAGATTGGTCTGGTTTGCAGGACTCAGGCTGGTCTGGTTTGCAGGACTCAGACTGGTCTGGTTTGCAGGTCTCAGACTGGTCTGGTTTGCAGGTCTGGTTTGCAGGACTCAGATTGGTCTGGTTTGCAGGACTCAGGCTGGTCTGGTTTGCAGGACTCAGGCTGGTCTGGTTTGAAGGTCTCAGACTGGTCTGGTTTGCAGGTCTCAGACTGGTCTGGTTTGCAGGTCTCAGGCTGGTCTTGTTTGCAGGTCTCAGACTGGTCTGGTTTGGTCTCAGACTGGTCTGGTTTGCAGGTCTCAGGCAGGTCTTGTTTGCAGGTCACAGGCTGGTCTGGTTTGCAGGACTCAGACTGGTCTGGTTTGCAGGACTCAGATTGGTCTGGTTTGCAGGTCTGGTTTGCAGGACTCAGACTGGTCTGGTTTGCAGGTCTCAGACTGGTCTGGTTGCAGGTCTCACACTGGTCTGCTTTGGTCTCAGACTGGTCTGGTTTGCAGGACTCAGGCTGGTCTGGTTTGCAGGACTCAGACTGGTCTGGTTTGCAGGACTGAGACTGGTCTGGTTTGCAGGACTCAGACTGGTCTGGTTTGCGGGTCTCAGACTGGTCTGGTTTACAGGTCTGGTTTGCAGGACTCAGACTGGTCTGGTTTGCAGGTCTCAGACTGGTCTGGTTTGCAGGTCACAGGCTCGTCTGGTTTGCAGGACTCAGACTGGTCTGGTTTGCAGGACTCAGATTGGTCTGGTTTGCAGGACTCAGGCTGGTCTGGTTTGCAGGTCTCAGACTGGTCTGGTTTGCAGGTCTGGTTTGCAGGTCTGGTTTGCAGGTCTCAGGCTGGTCTGGTTTACAGGTCTCAGACTGGTCTGGTTTGCAGGTCTCAGACTGGTCTGGTTTGCAGGACTCAGGCTGGTCTGGTTTGCAGGTGTCAGACTAGTCTGGTTTGCAGGTCTCAGACTGGTCTGGTTTGCAGGTCTGGTTTGCAGGTCTCAGACTGGTCTGGTTTGCAGGTCTCAGACTGGTCTGGTTTGCAGGTCTCAGACTGGTCTGGTTTGCAGGTCTCAGACTGGTCTGGTTTGCAGGTCTCAGACTGGTCTGGTTTGCAGGTCTCAGGCTGGTCTGGTTTGGTCTCAGACTGGTCTGGTTTGCAGGTCTCAGACTGGTCTGGTTTGGTCTCAGACTGGTCTGGTTTGCAGGTCTCAAGCTGGTCTTGTTTGCAGGTCTGGTTTGCAGGACTCAGACTGGTCTGGTTTGCAGGACTCAGGCTGGTCTGGTTTGCAGGACTCAGGCTGGTCTGGTTTGCAGGTCTCAGACTGGTCTGGTTTGCAGGTCTGGTTTGCAGGACTCAAACTGGTCTGGTTTGCAGGTCTCAGACTGGTCTGGTTTGCAGGTCTCATGACTGGTCTGGTTTGGTCTCTGACTGGTCTGGTTTGCAGGTCTCAGACTGGTCTGGTTTGCAGGACTCAGACTGGTCTGGTTTGCAGGTCTCAGGCTGGTCTGGTTTGGTCTCAGACTGGTCTGGTTTGCAGGTCTCAGGCTGGTCTGGTTTGCAGGCCTCAGACTGGTCTGGTTTGCAGGACTCAGGCTGGTTTGGTTTGCAGGACTCAGGCTAGTCTGGTCTGCAGGTCTGGTTTTCAGGTCTCAGACTGGTCTGGTTTGCAGGTCTCAGACTGATCTGGTTTGCAGGTCTGGTTTGCAGGTCTCAGGCTGGTCTGGTTTGGTCTCAGACTGGTCTGGTTTGCAGGTCTCAGACTGATCTGGTTTGCAGGTCTGGTTTGCAGGTCTCAGGCTGGTCTGGTTTGGTCTCAGACTGGTCTGGTTTGCAGGTCTCAGGCTGGTTTGGTTTGCAGGACTCAGGCTAGTCTGGTCTGCACGTCTGGTTTTCAGGTCTCAGACTGGTCTGGTTTGCAGGTCTCAGACTGATCTGGTTTGCAGGTCTGGTTTGCAGGTCTCAGGCTGATCTGGTTTGCAGGTCTGGTTTGCAGGTCTCAGGCTGGTCTGGTTTGGTCTCAGACTGGTCTGGTTTGCAGGTCTCAGACTGATCTGGTTTGCAAGGTCTGGTTTGCAGGTCTCAGGCTGGTCTGGTTTGGTCTCAGACTGGTCTGGTTTGCAGGTCTCAGAATGGTCTGGTTTGCAGGACTCAGGCTGGTCTGGTTTTCAGGTCTGGTTTCCAGGTCTCAGACTGCTCTGGTTTGCAGGTCTCAGACTGGTCTGGTTTGCAGGTCTCAGACTGGTCTGGTTTGCAGGACTCAGGCCGGTCTGGTTTTCAGGTGTCAGACTAGTCTGGTTTGCAGGTCTCAGACTGGTCTGGTTTGCAGGTCTGGTTTCCAGGTCTCAGACTGCTCTGGTTTCTAGGTCTCAGACTGGTCTGGTTTGCAGGTCTCAGACTGGTCTGGTTTGCAGATCTCAGACTGGTCTGGTTTGCAGGTCTGGTTTGCAGGTCTCAGGCTGGTCTGGTTTGGTCTCAGACTGGTCTAGTTTGCAGGTCTCAGACTGGTCTGGTTTGGTCTCAGGCTGGTTCAGTTTGCAGGTCTCAGGCTGGTCATGTTTGCAGGTCTGGTTTGCAGGACTCAGACTGGTCTGGTTTGCAGGACTCAGGCTGGTCTGGTTTGCAGGACTCAGAATTGTCTGGTTTGCAGGTCTCAGACTGGTCTGGTTTGCAGGTCTGGTTTGCAGGACTCGGACGGGTCTGGTTTGCAGGTCTCAGACTGTTCTGGTTTGCAGGTCTCAGACTGGTCTGGTTTGGTCTCAGACTGGTCTGGTTTGCAGGTCTCAGACTGGTCTGGTTTGCAGGACTTTGGCTGGTCTGTTTTGGTCTCAGGCCCTTCTGGTTTGCAGGTCTCAGGCTGGTCTTGTTTGCAGGTCTGGTTTGCAGGACTCAGGCTGGTCTGGTTTGCAGGACTCAGACTGGTCTGGTTTGCAGGTCTCAGACTGGTCTGGATTGCAGGTCTGGTTTGCAGGTCTCAGGCTGGTCTGGTTTGGTCTCAGACTGGTCTGGTTTGCCGGTCTCAGACTGGTCTGGTTTGGTCTCAGACTGGTCTGGTTTGCAGGTCTCAGACTGGTCTGGTTTGCAGGTCTCAGACTGGTCTGGTTTGCAGGTCTGGTCTGAGATTAATATCTCAAATAAACATGCTAAACCATAGCCTAATATCTCAGATAAACATGCTAAACCATAGCCTTATATCTCAAATAAACATGCTAAACCATAGCCTAATATCTCAGATAAACATGCTAAACCATAGCCTAATATCTCAGATAAACATGCTAAACCATAGCCTAATATCTCAGATAAACATGCTAAACCATAGCCTAATATCTCAGATAAACATGCTAAACCATAGCCTAATATCTCAAAAGGGTGAGGCTCTTTTTCACGGGACTGTCTGGAGAGCCCTGGAGGTGAGGCAGTCTGGAGAGCCCTGGAGGTGACAGTGGTGCAAACTTGTCACCTTTCGGCGAAATTCGCAGTTTTTACCTCAAAATATGTGACCTACGTGAATCATGTAGATCTGCAAAAAAAACTATTTTTGGGGGGGGGTCTACATCTCATCTGTGAGAGAAAATTATTATATGTAATAAGCTACATTTAAGAACCAAACATCATCTTGGGTTGAATGTCTGCAGCGGGCTGTAGAAGATGATTTCCTGTTGTCACACAATAGAACCAGTTTCTCTACTTGAAGCTTGACATGGGCTAAGACAATAGACACATTTACAGGATTACAAAGACCTGATTGCCCTACCATCTAGAGCAGTTTTGGACCTTTGTGTTGCCCCAGACCCAGTACTCTAAGACCAGACTGAACCAGTTGTGGCTATTGTGTCCCGTTTTCACCTTTGTCTCCCTGGGAGAAAGTGGGGGCCGGTTCCCCCCTAGCCTTCATCAGAATCATCTTCATCAAATGTACAAGTCCACACCCATTGCTCATGATTGGTCTAAACCTCACCTGAGGGCGGACCCCTTACCTGAAGGTACCTGTTTGTATAAATACTGAGATGAAATGAATGATCTTTACTTTTACGAGGAACTTTCACTGTTAAGACCTGTCTGACGTGCTTGTAAACTTCCTCCTTCTGCAGAAGATTATTAAATATCTTTTCTTATACATCTTGAAACGAAACAGGCTGCCATTATTGAATAATTTACTCTAACAAGTTGGCGACGAGGAAACAAAGGGAGCGGCTGCGGAGGTATCCTGTTTGTCCGTTTTCAGCCATTTTCAGCTGACGAGCTGTTTTTGAGACGGAGCTCTCCCGTTTCACCCAGCAAGTGACGCGGTCAAGAGATCCCCTCTATTTTTTGGGATTGGCTGAGAGCGGATGATCAGGGCCTTGGCACGCTGTCTACGTACTACACGAACGAGGGTAAGCCTGTCGATTTTCATTTGTATTGGAACGGTATTTAATCGGAGAAAGATACCCAATTGGAGAGGTCTTTGTTTCCGGGTGCACTTTGTGATGCATGACTTGTGGCGTTTTTAGACGATTTACATGTTATCGTGGCTATAATTGCACCTGGCAAAACCATAGGACTGCTCTTTTTGTGTATATGATTAGTGGGACTGAAAAGAGGTTTAGTTATATATATATATATATATATATATATATATATATATATGTGTGTATCTTTCGACGTTGCTGTTATCTGGTTACAGAAAAAGTATTAACCAGAGGGAGTGGCTGCTTACCTGATTGCAGAAAGGGACTAATCAGGGGGGGTCGCTGTTCACCTGGTTACAGAGAGGGCCTAACCAGGGAGAGATGCTGTTTTTGGCTAACAGAGGTCCAAATCAGTGAATCCTAGGTTGATCTAGGATTGGGTTTTCTATTACACAGAGGTTAGTTCTGTGTAAAAGTGGGGAGGTGGTACTTTTCCATAAAATTCATTGAGCCAGTCAGGAGTTCTGAATTTTCCATGTATGATAATAGAGTTTCATTGAGCTAACCAAAGTTCTGAACTCCAGTTTTAATTAGTTAATCAGTGTTATACTTTTAAAAGGCAGTGCTGATCTTACAAGATTGCTACCTACCAGCCACCCCTCCCCTGGAGCCCAGAGTCTAATGAATGAATGAATGAATGAATGATCTCCACAGACTAAGTTTTGTGAATTGTATTTGTTAAAGTAATTGTTTTCTTATTTGTGATAAGACATTACAGCTGTTTTCTGTTTTTAGTCATTCCTTGTGTGTTTTTTTAAGCTATTTTAACTAATAGTGCTATTTTGTATCTATAATTTTTCCCTTGAATATAACTTGATTTGAGTTTAAAATGGGTACAGAATCAAGTCGTCCAGAGAGAGTGAAACCACTTTTTGGCTCTGCTAAGATAATGGTCGATAAATGGGGTTTATCTGCTGTTAAACATATTGGGTTATGGTCCAAATATTCATCTTTTCCTGCTACATGTGGGACACTGAGCGTTAGCATGTTAAATGGGATTAGAATAGAATTGGAGACTTTTGAGAAAACATCTGTAGGAAAGAAAGCAAAGAATGAGATAAATTGGGATTGTTTTAGAAAGTGGGAACGCATGGCAGAGGACAAACACAAGAACTCAGAAGAGGGTTTACTTTTGAAATTGCTACAGAATCAGGTGCGTCTACAAGCTGCACAAATTAGATTTTATGAAAGACAAGAGAAACGTTCTAGAGAACAACATAGACAGCCACAAACAAATAATAGGCAGCAGGTTGTTAAGGATTTTGCATGTTATAATTGTGGGGGCAACCATTCCTACAAATTCTGCCCGACACCACAACAGCAATTTTAGGAAACAATCTATAATCGTTGTTTCTCCATGTACAGCTCCAGTTTTTTGTATATCTTGATGGTTTAAGAATGTTTTTGTTTTCCGACACTTTTAGGAAAATTGTTGAGTTTTGATTTTTCTTGTTGTGAAAAGAGACCCTAGCGGTTTTTGAGTTTCTGTTTTCTAATTTAAAAACATTTTTTTGCATTAGGCAAGGTTTTATATTTTCTAACCCAAGTCATGGGGAGCTGCTTTCTTGCGCAGAAAGACCCTGAGAGTTATTTATATTCTCAAGAAGGTAGGTTTATGTGTGAAACTCTGGGAGAACTGATCACTCTCCACTTTGAGTTTTTTGCATAAACCTGTCCAAAATTATATAGATCTGTTTGGTATTCATGCATTGTTCAGACCATGATGTATTGAAAAAAAAGAACCATGTGGCCTGTCGTATCAGAGGCTCATAAAATACTATATTTTTGATTGCTAACTCCCACTAACTCATTAACAATTAACCCTGGTTTTTTTCTTGTTTTTGAATGATTTTTCAGTAAGTATATTTTGACATCATAAAACATGACACATTTGTTTATGATTTTCAAATCACACGAAAATGTTCTACCGTTTCCTATTTTAATATTAAGATATTGGTTTGATTAGACATACAATTCTGTTGCAGTTTTTATTTTTATTTGTTAACTGTCTCCTCAGACAGACCAGTGGTGGCCCTGTATTATTGCAGATACACTTGATTTTTGCCACGGCAAGAATGTGATATATTTCAGAGTGGAAGCCGTTTTACCAGAATCCAGAGACGGCGTGCTACGCAATATCCAGCCGGATGACTGAGGGATGAACCAGGGCCACCAGAGAGGGAAACGACGACCAGGGTTACCAGACCCACCAGAGAACACAGAGGAGATGACGATAAGGGTGGCCAGGCCCGCCAGAGAGAGAGCCAGACGACAGAGGAGGAACCAGAGCCACCAGGGTGCCAGGCCCGACTGAGGAGGAACCAGAGCCACCAGGGTGCCAGGCCCGACAGAGAAGGACGCAGCCACCAGGGTGCCAGGCCCGACAGAGAACCACCAAACGGCCATCGACGACAGTGTTCCAGTTTCAACAGCCCGGACCACCGAGCCTTCAAATCAGAGCATGGCCGTTTCAAGGAGGAAAGACATCCTCGAAGATTTTGCTTCGAGGATGAATTACTCTGATTGTTGGATCTGTCAACAGATACCTGTGAGTCCAGCCAGGGTCCAAAGTGTGGACCCCTGTACTAGTGAAGATGCTGGTGAATGCCTGCATCATGTTTTTCGATGGTTCTAAAGACCACTCCCCAGACCATGTCCAACATGGAAGGAGACAGACGACTGCCTGAACCTCAATGACACTGACAGACGACGACCGATTAGGAAGAGATTGAAGAGCAAGCAAATTCTCCAACTGGGGTCAAGTGCTAGTAACCTCTGACCCTGAAGATGCAAGAATCAAGAAGGCGTCGGTCGTTTGGATTTATTTTTTATTATTATTTTTGTCTTGTATATGATGTACTGTGCTTAATTTTAAGCTTGGTTGTTAATTTTAGGATTTTTGGGTTGTGATGAATTTGTTATTATTCTTTCTCCAAAAATGTTTTGAACCATATTTTTCAAATTGTTCTTGTTTTAAGAGTTTACATCTTAAAAAAGTGTGGAATGTGAGAGAAAATTATTATATGTAATAAGCTACATTTAAGAACCAAACATCATCTTGGGTTGAATGTCTGCAGCGGGCTGTAGAAGATGATTTCCTGTTGTCACACAATAGAACCAGTTTCTCTACTTGAAGCTTGACATGGGCTAAGACAATAGACACATTTACATGATTACAAAGACCTGATTGCCCTACCATCTAGAGCAGTTTTGGACCTTTGTGTTGCCCCAGACCCAGTACTCTAAGACCAGACTGAACCAGTTGTGGCTATTGTGTAAATAAAAAGGTCTTAAGATGGAAGTAGAAACATAAGAAGTGTGTGTGTGGCCCTCCTGTGAGAGGTGTGTGTGTGTGCCATATTTCAGTATGTAGGCTATGCAGTGTAAGTGAGTGTAAGTAAGTGTGTGAGTTTATTCTGTTATTTATGCTATTATATCTAGTAATGTGTTGAGAAGCAATGGAAATGAATCAAGAAATTGATACAGTAGGCTAACTTACATTATTAACTTATTAACTTATATTATCATGCAACAGAACAGATCACCCAGCATTGCTAATGAAAAGAATCAACCAATGTGAGTCTAATACCAATACTTGCTCAATAGGTCTTAACATCTATTAAAAGTGGTCTTATAAAGGTCTTAAATGTAACTTGTTGAAACCTGCAGGAACCCGCATAATTATTTTGAGAACAGGTTGCTTACATTAATTATGAGGGTGTTAAGGTCAGGGCCATTGCTACTTACACATGCATCATTGTTAGACCACTGTTAATGCTAGAGCTAACCATCTACGGGCCCAAAAAAAAGTGTCACCTTTTTGGACCATCGCCAGTTTGCACCCCTGGGTGAGGCAGTCCAGAGCCCTGGAGGTGAGGCAGTCTGGAGAGCCCTGGAGGTGAGGCAGTCCAGAGCCCTGGAGGTGAGGCAGTCCAGAGCCCTGGAGGTGAGGCAGTCCAGAGGCCGTCGGCGACACCGTTCGTATCTTCAAGATGATCAAGAAAGATGATGGGTCCTTCACTTTCAAAGCTGCTCCTCCAGACCGCGGGTCCTGGTCAGGCTGAGGGGATCACTGTGTGCGCAGGGACGGGGTTCCTTCCACAAATCTGGATGTCCGCGGCCAGAGCTCAGTGTTTATAGCACGGCTTATTACTGATGTAGCCGTACCTACAGTCACCCAGCACACACCCCTCTTGTTGTCTGGATGTTTTCAATTGACATTGATTTCACAAATCTGTTTTATTCAAAGCCATCGAATTAATTTCGCATTGAATATCATTTATTCAGGATTTAATTGGATACATAATCCATCCGCTAGAGGGCGCCATGCACCACCCGTAAATGCCTATCTTAATAATAAGATGACATAGCATGCTTTTATTTGGAAAAGTGTTTATTGTGATATCTGTCACTAACACAGTTTCACTACGTGACTAACTGCCCCCAGAAATGTGGTGTTATGGTAAAATGGTGAAATGGTGAAATGGTAGGGTTTGGTGTTAGCGGCACAGTTGACGGTTTGCAGGTCTCAGGCTGGTCTGGTTTGCAGGTCTCAGACTGGTCTGATTTGCAGGTCTCAGGCTGGTCTGGTTTGCAGGTCTCAGACTGGTCTGGTTTGCAGGTCTCAGACTGGTCTGGTTTGGTCTCAGGCTGGTCTGGTTTGCAGGTCTCAGACGGGTCTGGTTTGCAGGTCTCAGACTGGTCTGGTTTGCAGGACTCAGACTGGTCTGGTTTGGTCTCAGGCTGGTCTGGTATACAGGTCTGGTTTGCAGGACTCAGGCTGGTCTGGTTTGCAGGTCTCAGACTGGTCTGGTTTGCAGGTCTCAGACTGGTCTCGTTTGCAGGTCTCAGACTGGTCTGGTTTGCAGGTCTGGTTTGCAGGTCTCAGGCTGGTCTGGTTTGGTCTCAGACTGGTCTGGTTTGCAGGTCTCAGGCTGGTCTGGTTTGCAGGTCTCAGATTGGTCTGGTTTGGCCTCAGACTGGTCTGGTTTGCAGGACTCAGACTTGTCTGGTTTGCAGGACTCAGGCTGGTGTGGTTTGCAGGACTCAGGCTGGTCTGGTTTGCAGGACTCAGGCTAGTCTGGTCTGCAGGTCTGGTTTGCAGGTCTCAGACTGGTCTGGTTTGCAGGTCTCAGACTGGTCTGGTTTGCAGGTCTCAGACTGGTCTGGTTTGCAGGTCACAGGCTGGTCTGGTTTGCAGGACTCAGACTGGTCTGGTTTGCAGGACTCAGATTGGTCTGGTTTGCAGGACTCAGGCTGGTCTGGTTTGCAGGTCTCAGACTGGTCTGGTTTGCAGGTCTGGTTTGCAGGTCTCAGGCTGGTCTGGTTTACAGGTCTCAGACTGGTCTGGTTTGCAGGTCTCAGACTGGTCTGGTTTGCAGGACTCAGGCTGGTCTGGTTTGCAGGTGTCAGACTAGTCTGGTTTGCAGGTCTCAGACTGGTCTGGTTTACAGGTCTCAGACTGGTCTGGTTTGCAGGTCTCAGACTGGTCTGGTTTGCAGGTGTCAGACTAGTCTGGTTTGCAGGTCTCAGACTGGTCTGGTTTGCAGGTCTGGTTTGCAGGTCTCAGACTGGTCTGGTTTGCAGGTCTCAGACTGGTCTGGTTTGCAGGTCTCAGACTGGTCTTGTTTGCAGGTCTCAGACTGGTCTGGTTTGCAGGTCTCAGACTGGTCTGGTTTGCAGGTCTGGTTTGCAGGTCTCAGGCTGGTCTGGTTTGGTCTCAGACTGGTCTGGTTTGCAGGTCTCAGACTGGTCTGGTTTGGTCTCAGGCTGGTCTGGTTTGCAGGTCTCAAGCTGGTCTTGTTTGCAGGTCTGGTTTGCAGGACTCAGACTGGTCTAGTTTGCAGGACTCAGGCTGGTCTGGTTTGCAGGTCTCAGACTGGTCTGGTTTGCAGGTCTGGTTTGCAGGACTCAAACTGGTCTGGTTTGCAGGTCTCAGACTGGTCTGGTTTGCAGGTCTCATGACTGGTCTGGTTTGGTCTCTGACTGGTCTGGTTTGCAGGTCTCAGACTGGTCTGGTTTGCAGGACTCAGACTGGTCTGGTTTGCAGGTCTCAGGCTGGTCTGGTTTGGTCTCAGACTGGTCTGGTTTGCAGGTCTCAGGCTGGTCTGGTTTGCAGGTCTCAGATTGGTCTGGTTTGGCCTCAGACTGGTCTGGTTTGCAGGACTCAGGCTGGTTTGGTTTGCAGGACTCAGGCTAGTCTGATCTGCAGGTCTGGTTTGCAGGTCTCAGACTGGTCTGGTTTGCAGGTCTCAGACTGGTCTGGTTTGCAGGTCTCAGACCGATCTGGTTTGCAGGTCTGGTTTGCAGGTCTCAGGCTGGTCTGGTTTGGTCTCAGACTGGTCTGGTTTGCATGTCTCAGAATGGTCTGGTTTGGTCTCAGACTGGTCTGGTTTGCAGGTCTCAAGCTGGTCTTGTTTGCAGGTCTGGTTTGCAGGACTCAGACTGGTCTGGTTTGCAGGTCTCAGACTGGTCTGGTTTGCAGGACTCAGACTGGTCTGGTTTGCAGGACTCAGATTGGTCTGGTTTGCAGGTGTCAGACTAGTCTGGTTTGCAGGTCTCAGACTGGTCTGGTTTGCAGGTCTGGTTTGCAGGTCTCAGACTGGTCTGGTTTGGTAGGTCTCAGACTGGTCTGGTTTGCAGGTCTCAGACTGGTCTGGTTTGCAGGTCTGGTTTGCAGGTCTCAGGCTGGTCTGGTTTGGTCTCAGACTGGTCTGGTTTGCAGGTCTCAGACTGGTCTGGTTTGGTTTCAGGCTGGTCTGGTTTGCAGGTCTCAGGCTGGTCTTGTTTGCAGGTCTGGTTTGCAGGACTCAGACTGGTCTGGTTTGCAGGACTCAGGCTGTTCTCGATTGCAGGACTCAGACTGGTCTGGTTTGCAGGTCTCAGACTGGTCTGGTTTGCAGGTCTGGTTTGCAGGACTCAAACTGGTCTGGTTTGCAGGTCTCAGACTGGTCTGGTTTGCAGGACTCAGGCTGGTCTGGTTTGCAGGAATCAGACTGGTCTGGTTTGCAGGTCTCAGACTGGTCTGGTTTGCAGGTCTGGTTTGCAGGACTCAGACTGGTCTGGTTTGGTTTCAGGCTGGTCTGGTTTGCAGGTCTCAGGCTGGTCTTGTTTGCAGGTCTGGTTTGCAGGACTCAGACTGGTCTGGTTTGCAGGACTCAGGCTGTTCTCGATTGCAGGACTCAGACTGGTCTGGTTTGCAGGTCTCAGACTGGTCTGGTTTGCAGGTCTGGTTTGCAGGACTCAAACTGGTCTGGTTTGCAGGTCTCAGACTGGTCTGGTTTGCAGGTCTCAGACTGGTCTGGTTTGGTCTCTGACTGGTCTGGTTTGCAGGTCTCAGACTGGTCTGGTTTGCAGGACTCAGGCTGGTCTGGTTTGCAGGAATCAGACTGGTCTGGTTTGCAGGTCTCAGACTGGTCTGGTTTGCAGGTCTGGTTTGCAGGACTCAGACTTGTCTGGTTTGTAGGTCTCAGACTGGTCTGGTTTTTAAGTCTCAGACTGGTCTGGTTTGGTCTCAGACAGGTCTGGTTTGCAGGACTCAGACTGGTCTGGTTTGCAGGACTCAGGCTGGTCTGGTTTGCAGGACTCAGGCTAGTCTGGTCTACAGGTCTGGTTTGCAGGTCTCAGACTTGTCTGGTTTGCAGGTCTCAGACTGGTCTGGTTTGCAGGTCTCAGACTGATCTGGTTTGCAGGACTCAGGCTGGTCTGGTTTGCAGGTGTCAGACTAGTCTGGTTTCCAGTCTCAGACTGGTCTGGTTTGCAGTTCTGGTTTGCAGGTCTAAGACTGCTCTGGTTTGCAGGTCTCAGACTGGTCTGGTTTGCAGGTCTCAGACTGGTCTGGTTTGCAGGTCTCAGACTGGTCTGGTTTGCAGGTCTCAGACTGGTCTGGTTTGCAGGTCTCAGACTGGTCTGGTTTGCAGGTCTGGTTTGCAGGTCTCAGGCTGGTCTGGTTTGGTCTCAGACTGGTCTGGTTTGCAGGTCTCAGACTGGTCTGGTTTGGTCTCAGGCTGGTTCAGTTTGCAGGTCTCAGGCTGGTCTTGTTTGCAGGTCTGGTTTGCAGGACTCAGACTGGTTTGGTTTGCAGGACTCAGGCTGGTCTGGTTTGCAGAGCTCCGAATTGTCTGGTTTGCAGGTCTCAGACTGGTCTGATTTGCAGGTCTGGTTTGCAGGACTCGGACTGGTCTGGTTTGCAGGTCTCAGACTGGTCTGGTTCAGATTCAGATTCAGATTCAGATTCAGATAACGTTTATTGCCATTATGCATTACACATATAGGAATTTGCTTCGTCATTACAGTAAGTGTGTTTATACTTTTTTCACGTGTCAAAAAACAGGACAACACAACAACAACAACAACAACACAGGACAGACAACAGTGCATTGGATAGTGCGGTATAAAGTGCAGTGCAGAGTTTTTACAGTGAGTCCAGTGCATATTCAGTCCTCGGCAGACTTGGGGGCGGGGGGGAGGGGGAAGCCAGAGTCATTTATCAGCCTGGCGGCTGAGGGGTAGAAACTGAGCCTGTGGCGGGCCTTCAGTGCCTTAGGCAGCCGCAACCTTCTTCCAGAGGGAAGCAGGGTGAGGAGGCCGTGGCCGGGGTGGAAGGGGTCTGCCATGATCTTCCTTGCCCTCCTCAGAGCCCTGGTGTCATGGAGGGAGTTGAGGGAGGGCAAGCGACAGCCGATCACCCTCTCTGCTGAACGTAGCACCCGCTGCAACTTGGCCTTGTCCTTGGTCGTTGCAGCAGGGAACCAGGTGATGATGGAGTGGGTGAGGATGGACTCAGACTGGTCTGGTTTGGTCTCAGACTGGTCTGGTTTGCAGGTCTCAGACTGGTCTGGTTTGCAGGACTCAGGCTGGTCTGGTTTGGTCTCAGGCTGGTCTGGTTTGCAGTTCTCAGGCTGGTCTTGTTTGCAGGTCTGGTTTGCAGGACTCAGGCTGGTCTGGTTTGCAGGACTCAGACTGGTCTGGTTTGCAGGTCTCAGACTGGTCTGGTTTGCAGGTCTGGTTTGCAGGACTCAGACTTGTCTGGTTTGTAGGTCTCAGACTGGTCTGGTTTGCAGGTCTCAGACTGGTCTGGTTTGCAGGTCTCAGACTGTTCTGGTTTGCAGGACTCAGGCTGGTCTGGTTTGCAGGTCTCAGACTGGTCTGGTTTGGTCTCAGGCTCGTCCGGCTTGCAGGTCTCAGGCTGGTCTTGTTTGCTGGTCTGGTTTCTAGGACTCAGATTGGTCTGGTTTGCAGGACTCAGGCTGGTCTGGTTTGCAGGACTCAGACTGGTCTGGTTTGCAGGTCTCAGACTGGTCTGGTTTGCAGGTCTGGTTTGCAGGACTCAGATTGGTCTGGTTTGCAGGACTCAGGCTGGTCTGGTTTGCAGGACTCAGGCTGGTCTGGTTTGAAGGTCTCAGACTGGTCTGGTTTGCAGGTCTCAGACTGGTCTGGTTTGCAGGTCTCAGGCTGGTCTTGTTTGCAGGTCTCAGACTGGTCTGGTTTGGTCTCAGACTGGTCTGGTTTGCAGGTCTCAGGCAGGTCTTGTTTGCAGGTCACAGGCTGGTCTGGTTTGCAGGACTCAGACTGGTCTGGTTTGCAGGACTCAGATTGGTCTGGTTTGCAGGTCTGGTTTGCAGGACTCAGACTGGTCTGGTTTGCAGGTCTCAGACTGGTCTGGTTGCAGGTCTCACACTGGTCTGCTTTGGTCTCAGACTGGTCTGGTTTGCAGGACTCAGGCTGGTCTGGTTTGCAGGACTCAGACTGGTCTGGTTTGCAGGACTGAGACTGGTCTGGTTTGCAGGACTCAGACTGGTCTGGTTTGCGGGTCTCAGACTGGTCTGGTTTACAGGTCTGGTTTGCAGGACTCAGACTGGTCTGGTTTGCAGGTCTCAGACTGGTCTGGTTTGCAGGTCACAGGCTCGTCTGGTTTGCAGGACTCAGACTGGTCTGGTTTGCAGGACTCAGATTGGTCTGGTTTGCAGGACTCAGGCTGGTCTGGTTTGCAGGTCTCAGACTGGTCTGGTTTGCAGGTCTGGTTTGCAGGTCTCAGGCTGGTCTGGTTTACAGGTCTCAGACTGGTCTGGTTTGCAGGTCTCAGACTGGTCTGGTTTGCAGGACTCAGGCTGGTCTGGTTTGCAGGTGTCAGACTAGTCTGGTTTGCAGGTCTCAGACTGGTCTGGTTTGCAGGTCTGGTTTGCAGGTCTCAGACTGGTCTGGTTTGCAGGTCTCAGACTGGTCTGGTTTGCAGGTCTCAGACTGGTCTGGTTTGCAGGTCTCAGACTGGTCTGGTTTGCAGGTCTCAGACTGGTCTGGTTTGCAGGTCTCAGGCTGGTCTGGTTTGGTCTCAGACTGGTCTGGTTTGCAGGTCTCAGACTGGTCTGGTTTGGTCTCAGACTGGTCTGGTTTGCAGGTCTCAAGCTGGTCTTGTTTGCAGGTCTGGTTTGCAGGACTCAGACTGGTCTGGTTTGCAGGACTCAGGCTGGTCTGGTTTGCAGGACTCAGGCTGGTCTGGTTTGCAGGTCTCAGACTGGTCTGGTTTGCAGGTCTGGTTTGCAGGACTCAAACTGGTCTGGTTTGCAGGTCTCAGACTGGTCTGGTTTGCAGGTCTCATGACTGGTCTGGTTTGGTCTCTGACTGGTCTGGTTTGCAGGTCTCAGACTGGTCTGGTTTGCAGGACTCAGACTGGTCTGGTTTGCAGGTCTCAGGCTGGTCTGGTTTGGTCTCAGACTGGTCTGGTTTGCAGGTCTCAGGCTGGTCTGGTTTGCAGGCCTCAGACTGGTCTGGTTTGCAGGACTCAGGCTGGTTTGGTTTGCAGGACTCAGGCTAGTCTGGTCTGCAGGTCTGGTTTTCAGGTCTCAGACTGGTCTGGTTTGCAGGTCTCAGACTGATCTGGTTTGCAGGTCTGGTTTGCAGGTCTCAGGCTGGTCTGGTTTGGTCTCAGACTGGTCTGGTTTGCAGGTCTCAGACTGATCTGGTTTGCAGGTCTGGTTTGCAGGTCTCAGGCTGGTCTGGTTTGGTCTCAGACTGGTCTGGTTTGCAGGTCTCAGGCTGGTTTGGTTTGCAGGACTCAGGCTAGTCTGGTCTGCAGGTCTGGTTTGCAGGTCTCAGACTGGTCTGGTTTGCAGGTCTCAGACTGATCTGGTTTGCAGGTCTGGTTTGCAGGTCTCAGGCTGATCTGGTTTGCAGGTCTGGTTTGCAGGTCTCAGGCTGGTCTGGTTTGGTCTCAGACTGGTCTGGTTTGCAGGTCTCAGACTGATCTGGTTTGCAGGTCTGGTTTGCAGGTCTCAGGCTGGTCTGGTTTGGTCTCAGACTGGTCTGGTTTGCAGGTCTCAGAATGGTCTGGTTTGCAGGACTCAGGCTGGTCTGGTTTTCAGGTCTGGTTTCCAGGTCTCAGACTGCTCTGGTTTGCAGGTCTCAGACTGGTCTGGTTTGCAGGTCTCAGACTGGTCTGGTTTGCAGGACTCAGGCTGTTCTGGTTTTCAGGTGTCAGACTAGTCTGGTTTGCAGGTCTCAGACTGGTCTGGTTTGCAGGTCTGGTTTCCAGGTCTCAGACTGCTCTGGTTTCTAGGTCTCAGACTGGTCTGGTTTGCAGGTCTCAGACTCGTCTGGTTTGCAGGTCTCAGACTGGTCTGGTTTGCAGGTCTGGTTTGCAGGTCTCAGGCTGGTCTGGTTTGGTCTCAGACTGGTCTAGTTTGCAGGTCTCAGACTGGTCTGGTTTGGTCTCAGGCTGGTTCAGTTTGCAGGTCTCAGGCTGGTCTTGTTTGCAGGTCTGGTTTGCAGGACTCAGACTGGTCTGGTTTGCAGGACTCAGGCTGGTCTGGTTTGCAGGACTCAGAATTGTCTGGTTTGCAGGTCTCAGACTGGTCTGGTTTGCAGGTCTGGTTTGCAGGACTCGGACTGGTCTGGTTTGCAGGTCTCAGACTGTTCTGGTTTGCAGGTCTCAGACTGGTCTGGTTTGGTCTCAGACTGGTCTGGTTTGCAGGTCTCAGACTGGTCTGGTTTGCAGGACTTTGGCTGGTCTGTTTTGGTCTCAGGCCCTTCTGGTTTGCAGGTCTCAGGCTGGTCTTGTTTGCAGGTCTGGTTTGCAGGACTCAGGCTGGTCTGGTTTGCAGGACTCAGACTGGTCTGGTTTGCAGGTCTCAGACTGGTCTGGTTTGCAGGTCTGGTTTGCAGGTCTCAGGCTGGTCTGGTTTGGTCTCAGACTGGTCTGGTTTGCCGGTCTCAGACTGGTCTGGTTTGGTCTCAGACTGGTCTGGTTTGCAGGTCTCAGACTGGTCTGGTTTGCAGGTCTCAGACTGGTCTGGTTTGCAGGTCTCAAACTGGTCTGGTTAGCAGGTCTCAGACTGGTCTGATTTGCAGGTCTCAGACTGGTCTGGTTTGCAGGTCTCAGACTGGTCTGGTTTGCAGGACTCAGGCTGGTCTGGTTTGCAGGTGTCAGACTAGTCTGGTTTGCAGGTCTCAGACTGGTCTGGTTTGCAGGTCTGGTTTGCAGGTCTCAGGCTGGTCTGGTTTGTAGGTCTCAGACTGATCTGGTTTGCAGGACTCAGACTGGTCTGGTTTGCAGGACTCAGACTGGTCTGTTTTGCAGGTCTCAGGCTGGTTTGGTTTGCAGGACTCAGGCTGGTCTGGTTTGCAGGTCTCAGGCTGGTCTGGTTTGCAGGACTCAGACTGGTCTGGTTTGGTCTCAGACTGGTCTGGTTTGCCGGTCTCAGACTGGTCTGGTTTGGTCTCAGTCTCAGACTGGTCTGGTTTGCAGGTCTCAGACTGGTCTGGTTTGCAGGTCTCAGGCTGGTCTGGGCAGAGGGCAAGATGCAAACGCCACAGGCTCTTGCTACTATGTACCAATGCTGTTGCCATGGAACTATAAACCCACAGGTTTAAAGGGTTAGGGTGGAACTATAAAACTACAGGTTTAAAGGGTTAGGGTGGAACTATAAGGCCCAATCCCGATTCTCTTTTTTACCACTTCGGCTCGTTTTGGAGTCACTCGTTTTGGAGTTCCAAAACGAGTGACTCCAAAACGAGTGACTCCAAAACGAGTGACTCCAAAACGAGCCGAAGTGGTAAAAAAGAGAATCAGGATTGGGCCTAAACCTACAGGTTTAAAGGGTTAGGGTGGAACTAAACTACAGGTTTAAAGGGTTAGGGTTAGGGTGGAACTATAAAACTACAGGTTTACAGGCTGCCGTGGAACTGAAAGGCGGGGTTCACTATGTTTATACTTGTTTTTTACACAATTCAGAATTTCAATTTCTATACAATTCGACACGATTTAGTTTTACACTCCCAACAGTTTGAATTTTTTATAGGGTCAAAGTAGGAATTCTCAGCTTCAGTTCAATTGTTGCTTTTTCTGATTGGGTTCACCGTTTAGAAAGTCAAACATCCACATACTCCCCCTTTTACTAGTATTGGAAAATCCTGTAATGTGGAAATAAAGTCCTCATGTTTAGTATTTGGCTGACAATCCTCTGCATGCCCCAACCCTAACCCTAACCCCAACCCCAATCCTAACCCTAACCCTAACCCTAACCCTAACAGCCTGAAGTCTGATCCACTGAGCCGCCGGACGCTGGGCGTCTTCTCTGGTGGTGCCTGTCCTATCCTGTCCTGTCCTGTCCTGTCCTGTCCTGTCCTGTCCTGTCTGCAGACGTCTTCTCTGGTGGTGCCAGGCCTGTCCTGTCCTGTCTGCAGACGTCTCCTCTGGTGAGGCCTGTCCTGTCCTGTCCTGTCCTGTCCTGTCCTGTCCTGTCCTGTCCTGTCTGCAGACGTCTTCTCTGGTGAGGCCAGGCCTGTCCTGTCCTGTCCTGTCCTGTCCTGTCCTGTCCTGTCCTGTCCTGTCCTGTCTGCAGACATCCCCTCTGGTGAGGCCAGCCCTGTCCTGTCCTGTCCTGTCCTGTCGAGGTATTTTCGGCATGTTAACATCGGGAAAATAAATGCATGTATAGAATCATCAGGTAAATAAATGCATGTATAGAATCATCAGGTAAATAAATGCATGTATAGAATAACAAAATAAAAATAAAACACTGAAGAATAGACTAAAGGCATACATTTATTACCAGTGATTATTTCTAACAGTCATGGACATGAGTGAACAAACTCAACACAAGTAGTCACATGACCAACTGCTCTCATCAATCATTATCTAAAGTTAATGTTTAGATTTTTGGTCTGGATTGTTTGAGCTAATACCAAAGTCTGGTGCACATTTCACTTGAATAAATTACATTTACTGGACAAAATGTGTTCAATACTTATTTCCCCCATTGTAAATCCTCAAAGCTGCCATTAAATACCTACCCATGTCAGTGGAAAATGAAAGTCTGTTGTCTGTCAGCAAGTTGTTTACAGTGTGGGTCAGTAGGGGCATCTGTTGGCCTCTGCTCTGAGTTGGGGAAATAGTTCAGTTGGTTGAGTATTTCACTACCCAGAAGTGTTGTCATTTCTATAGTGAAACCAATCTGAAAAAAACATTGAATTAAAGCAACTGTACTTAACCTCATAGTATATGTTTGTTTTCAAATCGTTGGGATTCTCAAACTGTTGTGAGTATAGAGCTAAAGAAAGACAACAGCTTCGCTTTCCAATTACTTATGGAGGGCACTGTATCTCCCATCTTGACGGCCCCCCCCCCCCCTCACTTCAAACTCATAGAAGCCACGGGCCTCATTTATAGAACGTGCTTAGATCAAATTTTGATCTTACCCGTGTCGTACGTAGAAAACCACGTCAACGTAGTGATTTATACAATTTCAAGGTGAGTCAATTTGACCGTGGAAACGATCGTAGCTCTACGTCGAGTATTCATTTGCTTACGCACATTACCTACTGGTTATGCGGAGTTATTACAGGCTTGTGAGCCGCACTGGAAAAACGTTGCCTACTGTAATTCATGCGAAGTTTAAGTGGCTCGTAATAAAATTAACGATGTTGTTACCAGCCGAGAAAATTAGTTAAATTCAATATTTAAAGGGAACTGATGTTTATAATTGTATTTCAGTCTTCCTTTATATGCCATCATTAGGCTATTGTATGGTGTAATCACTCTAAATTGAGGCGTGATAAATTAATTGTGATTCCTCAGGTGTTGCACATTAAAGACTATCCTATATATACTCTACTACAGTAAGCAAAAAATTGACACTCAACCATGGCTGTGCTTGTTTTATTGGAGGACTTGGCAAACCATGCGTTTCGTAGGGAGAGAGTGTTTAGGGACAGGGCGGACTTTTTTGCCCACGACGATGAATGGCTAACGAGCCGCTACCGGTTCCCGAGAGCCATTCTCATTGATTTGTGCGACCAACTATCCCCAGGCTTGGAGAGGAGGACACGCTGCAACAGGCCCATACCTGTCCCTGTACAGGTGCTCTCCACCCTGGGGTTCCTCGCCACGGGGGCATTTCAAAGGGAGCTGGCTGACCGGTCGGGTATATCCCAGCCCTCCTTCAGCCGCATCCTGCCTGATGTGATCGGGGGAATTCTGAGAATTTCCCCAAGACACCTCCGTTTCCCATTCACACCCCTTGAGCAGGCGCGGGTAAAAGACGGGTTTGCCGACTCCTTTGGGTTCCCTGGCGTTATAGGCGCAATAGACTGCACGCACGTTGCCATACGGGCACCGTCAGTGGATGAGCATGTTTTCGTTAATCGAAAGAATTTTCATTCGATCAACGTACAGCTCATCTGCGATGCCCGTAAATAATGCTAATTGGCCGGGTTCTACCCATGACTCTTTTATAGTACGCCAGAGCAGGGTAGGCGTTCGTCTGGAAGCGGGAGAGGGCAGAGAGGGGTGGCTTCTCGGTAAGTTGCATTTGTAACGTTTGATCATGACAACTATCCAGGCAAATGCTTATACTGTAATAATTGAATATGGTCTTCTCAGGTGACAGGGGTTATCCATTGAAAACATGGCTGCCCACTCCCTTCGCAAACCCCCAGACACCGGAGGAAATCCGGTATTATTTAGCGCATGGCCGGGCAAGGTGCGTTGTGGAGCGCACTATAGGCATGTTGAAGGGGAGATGGCGTTGCCTTGACAGCTCCGGAGGGACCCTCCTCTATACACCCAACAAGGTATATTCTTCATCCCTCCTTCAGATGCTGCATAATAAATATTGTGTATGGAAGCTCCTGCAGTCTTATCAGTAGCCTATTAAATTGTTTTAACTAAACATTTTCCCCCTAAAAGGTGTCGGGCATAATTATGGCGTGCGGTGTGCTCCACAACATTGCGCTAAGCCATGGACTGGTGCTGAACCCACTGGACGTGAGAATGGATCCACAAGAGCCCCCTAATCCGCCACCTGATGGAGCAGCAGCCCTGACCAAGGCGATAAGGATAAGGCGCCAGCTAATACAACCAGGGGCGGCGCTAGGGGGTGGCTACTGGGGCTCAAGCCCCGGATGTTTTCTGAAAAGCCCCGAATGTTTTACTTAAAAATTTTTTTTTAAAAATAAATAAATAAAAAAATCTGGAGTAACGTGCAGTACCGGAGTCCAACAGAGAGGCAGCAGCTGCGCGACATTAGCCTGCGTACTGCGTAGCCTGCCCTGCCCTGAAGAAGAAGTGATCTCAATCAGTGCCTGACTTGCAAAATTGTAAGGATGGATATCCCAAAGTTGTTTTCAACAAAACAAGCGCCAAGAACTGTTGCAGCAGCAGTATCAGCAGCAAGAATGACATCACCAGCAGTGATGACATAGATGATTGTTCAGCTCTCCCTCTAGTTAGCTGAATGGTGAATCTTCTGCTTGCTCCGGCAGTACGGGTGAAATGATGAGATCTGACACAATTCGGTTTGATTTCCTTCTTCCTCTATTAAACAGATTGTAAAACTGAACACAACACATTGATATTAGTACATGTAAATAATTAACAGTGAACAAACTAACAGAAAAGATTTAACAAACTACACAATCATACAGAACTCAACTTACCAACTCCCATCTCTCTCTACAACTGACCTCCCGTCTCCCCTGTCTCTCAGACCACACTCATTAAGCCCGCCCCCATTTCTATCTAACCAATCACTCCACTCATGCATACTTTTAACCAATCACAATCAACAAATAAAATAACCCCCAAATGAACCCTCCCATGGATTAGCCAAACACCTCCCACTTGGTCCATTGGTCCTTTATAACTAAATGGACCACAACTTTCCCTCTCTTCAATACAGTCATTTTTACTGCTCCTCCACGGGAAACAGCACGACCACCCGCCTGACGTCTCGGTCGAGCGTTGGGAAGAGATCGCGGCCTTCGCTCCTTCTTCGTCCTGAAGCCCCCACTCCTAGAGCAGGCTGGCTTAGGCAAGCCCTCACTCTTACGTCCCGAACCAACCCCTTTTCGTCTGGCCTCGCTTCCACCACCCGCCCCAGGCGGAATTGCCCCCTTAGGGCATTTTGGTCAGCCAACCAGACCACGTCTCCCACGGCCACATTTCGGGCTTCTCTGTGCCACTTGGTGCGGATGAGAAGTCCGGGCCCAGCTAGTTGACTCCACTGTCGCCAAAACCGTCCCACTTCTTCCTGGACGCCGAGGCTAACTCCGCTTCTTGTCTCCCTCAGGCGAGTAGCCTCCCACTTTGCGTCTTCTGGAGCCCTCCTGCAAAACAACCACTGCCTAACAGCTCGCCGGACCCATCCAACTACCCGAATGAGCCTGCCTATTTCACTGAAGCGTTCTGGCTCAATCAGGTCCATGAGAGCAGCGCCCCAAAGCCTCTCCCTCTCATGCTCGAGGTCCCTGGAACTCCCAACCGGTGTGGATGTCCCCTTTGCATTTGCTTCCTCCTCAATGGCGCATTTCGGGTCCAGCCCCTTCCTCGCCTGAGCGCGTGTTACAGTTGCAGTGAACGCTTTCCGTTGCAGCATGCTCACGCTGTCTCGAGCACTTACAGCCACTCCCCTGGATGTTTCCTCGCTCAGCTGATCAGCCAGCACCAACACCTCTGACTCTGGCTCCACATTGGCCCTCGTTTCTGCAGGCTGGCCCTCTTTGCTCCTCCCACTTTGACCCGACTGGATCCGTGGTTCCGGAGCGAAACCTCCAGCGTTGAGCGTCCTCTCGATTCCCTCCGTGATGCTCCTCAGCTCTCTCCTGTCGCCATGCGACGCTAGAATGTCGTCTACATAGGTGTCCTCCTCAAGCGCTCTCCGCTCTTCTTTTAGGTGGGCGACCTCTGGCAGCCTTGCCGTCTTCCTCATGGCCAGCTGGGCGATGCATCCGGCTGGCTTGTCCCCGATGTTGACGCGGGTAATTGCGTAGGTTTTGATCTTCTTTTCCTCTGCGAGAGTCATCTCTTTCCCGCCCGGCTGACAATTTCCGCAGCGACACCCTCCGCACTTTGGCTCGCACGCGGCGCTGATGCTATCCCAGCTCCACCACTCGAGGACCTCTTTGCTGCTTGCAGCTGTTCTCCCGGTCTTTTCATGACCTTGCGGCTTCTGGTCTCCATCCTCTTCTTTTGCGCTGGGCGTCTTGCAGGGGATCTCCTCAAATCTTACTGCCTCCGTTTTCAGAGAACGTGCAAAGTGCGTCTGGGAGTTGTGTGCGGATCTTTCCCAACTTTCAAACAGGTCTGGGTGCGTTCCTCCCACGGTCTTCCCCAGAGGCCCGTCCCACAGCACTAAGTCTCCCGTCCCTCTTCTCCACCGTGGAGCGAGTCGTCCCTCTCGGTGGCTGATCAAGAGCTCGATTTCCTTAGGTCGGACCAGCTCTTTCTTCTCGACCCCAGGGAAGAACTTACAGAGTCGCTCTGGACTGATGACCTTGTCTGCACGAGCGATTGTGTCGAGCCCGTAGCATACCATCTCGTGGGGACTCCATCTGTTGTTGCTCCACGCCCTGACCTTTAGCAGGTATTTGTTAGTCTTGACCCTGACCTTCATTCCACCGACCCCCTGCACAGTCAGTGTTACTTGCCTCCGCTCCAGTTGGAGCCGATCGGCGGCCCGGTTGGTGATATAATTTGTGTCGGAGGCGAGGTCTATGAGGGTTCCCAGGGCATTTCCTGCTTCTGTTTTGACTATCAATGTCATCATTAGTACTGGATGTTCCTCTGGCCCATTCTCCGCGAAGAGACCCCCGCCTTCTGCGCCCGTGCTCAGCGTCATCGAAGCCTTACTGGTGAATGCGTTCACCCTCCTTTCCTGTTCAGGGTTGAGTCCCAAAGAGTCCAGGACTTCCCGTTGCTCATCAGAGAACCCTGGCCCTGTCTTCTTTCCCTCATTCCACTTGGGACACAGAAGGTAGTGATGACTCGCCCCTCCTTCATTCTGCTTGCACATTCTGCACAGGTACCGGTTACTACACTCCCCGTCGGCGCCGTGCATGCCCAAACATTTCTGACAGGCTTTGCTTTGCCTTGCTATGGCTCGTTTCTCTGCCAGACTGACACTCTTGAACTTTTGGCAGAAGAATATTTTGCCACCGTGCTGATCGCTTCCACAGATGTCACACTCTTCTCTTCTTTCCGAGTTCCTGCCCGTGACTCTGGTTTCACCTCGATGTTCCTCCTCTTCTTCATCTACCGGTGAGTCTCTCTCCGTGGCCCTCGTGAATGCCCTCTTCTCCCATCTGACTGGCCTCTCCGGTGTTCCCCCAGAGGTCGCCGTGGAGCCTCGGATTCGCGCTATCCCCTCGAGGATTACTTCCTGCCTTTTCAGAAACAGAAGAAGAGCATCGAACCGCTTGTCTGGGGTGACTTGGTTTTCGGGTTCGGTTACAAAGGTAATCCAGCCTTCCTGCACGCGATCTGGCAGTTTGCCCTCGATGGCCTTAAGTACAAGTGGGTTCTTCATAGCGCCCACTTCTCCTAAGTCTGTCAGGTCCATGAGGGCTCTTTCCACTGCCTGAATAAGGTCGATCGCTTTCCTCGGCTGGTCTCCTTTTACCGCTGGTATTCTTTCCAATTCCTCAATAATTTGCAGCGCGATGGTTGCCTTGTCTCCAAACCGATTCTCCAAGGCTTTGAATACGTCTTCCGCTGAGCGGTAGCTCGAGAGTTTGAGCTCCTCGAAAACCTTTCGGTCTATGCTCTCGAGGAGGTGGAGTTTCTTCACCTCTGGCGACCCCGATGGGTCTCCCTGCCGCTGCAGGCTTTCCCAATCTTTCCGCCAGCGATGAAAATCTCTCATACACCCGCTGAACACGGGCAGCCTCGTTGGAGGGAGTTTGATCTTGGAGATGGCTCCAGTGCGGTTGCCTCCATATGTGGCGCTCTCCAGCCCTGCCTCCCGGGCTTGTTCCCATGCTTCCCGCTGAGCCTCCAGTAGTTTGGCGCGCTCTTGAGCGGCTATTTCTGCTGCCTTCAACTCAATCACGGCCGCCTTCTGCCTTGCCTCAGCGATCTCTTCTTCGGCCTCCAATTTCACCTTCGCTGTCTCCTTCTCAAACTCGGCCACGCTATCAGCTGACTTCAGTCTTGCCTCAGCGGCTTTCCTTTCCAGCTTGGCAATGGCTTCTTTATTTTCTCTATTCGTCGCTCGATCTTTGGCCTCTTCTTCGGCGAGAGCGTCGGCCCTTTTCCTCTCATCTTCGGCGAGAGCGTCGGCCCTTTTCCTCTCATCTTCGGCGAGAGCGTCGGCCCTTTCTCTATTCGTCGCTCGATCTTTGGCCTCTTCTTCGGCGAGAACGTCGGCCCTTTTCCTCTCATCTTCGGCGAGAGCGTCGGTGGCCATTTGCTTTGCTGCGGCGGCCTTGTCGGCCATTTTGTCAGTATTCTCCTTCTCAACTCTTCCAAATTCAGTCACAAACGTTTCCCAAAGTTCATCCCTTTTGTCCTCCAGCTCCTCTAGTGACTTTCTCGTGTTGCACGCCTCAACTACAGGGATCCACTCCCCCCAGCTTGATAGCAGACTTCGCGCTTTGATGATGAGGTTCTCTGTGAGTGTGCTTCGTTCTTTACAAACGTCGTGGGTTGCCTCTTCTAGACTGATCCTCTTCGCGCCTTCGTGACTCCTTTCTGCTCGTCTAATTGTGGATGAAAGTTCGACTCCCTCGAACCTTGTCCACATGTTGGCCTTTAAGACGTGACCGACCTGTTCAACCTTCTGAGCTCTCTCCTCAGCGGCATTGGTGATGTCCTGAAGAAGCTGACTGTTACCTGTCTCAGGTTCCTGACTTGCTTTGGCCTGCAAACCTTCCTCATAATTGTCGTCTGCAGAGTTTAGGTCTTTCGCGTTTGACAGGAGCGCTATCCACTCGCGTTTCATGTCATCTTCGCCCATCAATGCCACTGACCTGATGATGTGGCGATATCCTCTCTCAAAAGTGACTGCCAACTTTTCCCTTTCGGTCTTTAGTGCCTCCATTCTGCCTGTGACTCAGAAATAACTTGTGTGTACCTGTTTCGTCTTTCTATCTTATATCTTCAGCCCTCTCTGACTCCCTGAGCTGATTTGCGCTGGTCCCTGCACTTCCTTAACTAGTCTTCGGCAGCGGAACCAGGTTCACCGTGGGGTCATCCCAGGGATACTGCTAAAAATAAAATAATAAAGTGGGAGAGGATTTTCCTCCCCCCGACGACTTAATACCCAGGTACACACAAACCTATTTTAATGCAAACAGTCAATAGAGTCACAGAGAAGAGTGCTGGGTGTGGGTAGCTCTCTGGGTAGCTGCTATTAGCTCGCAATTCCTTTCTTGGTGGGTCTTGTAGGTTAGCCTAGCTGGCTGTGGATTCTTGCAGTTGGGTTAACCAGTTGAAGCTAGCCGTGGATTGTTTCACTCCTTGCCTGCCTAGCTAGCTGTAGCTTTGAGTGCTATAAGCTCTACCGCGTGCCTGCTGCGCTATTGCGACAACAGGGCTAACGCTAGCTTAGTTGGCTAATGCTACGCTGGCTAGCAAGTGGCTAATTAGCTACAGTTGCGGGCGCCACGGCTCCGTTGCCGGCCTAGTTAGCTGTAGCCTTGAGTGCTACAAGCTCTACCGCGTGCCTGCTGCGCTATTGCTACAACTGGGCTAACGCTAGCTTAGTTTGCTAATGCCACGCTGGGTAGCAAGTGGCTAGCTAGCTACAGTTGCGGGCGCCACGGCTCCGTTGCCGGCCTAGTTAGCTGTAGCTTTGAGTGCTATAAGCTCTACCGCGTGCCTGCTGCGCTATTGCGACAACAAGGCTAACGCTAGCTTAGTTTGCTAATGCTACGCTGGCTTGCAAGTGGCTAGTTAGCTACGGTCGCGGGCGCCACGGCTCCGTTGCCGGCCTAGTTAGCTGTAGCTTTGAGTGCTATAAGCTCTACCGCGTGCCTGCTGCGCTATTGCGACAACAGGGCTAACGCTAGCTTAGTTTGCTAATGCTACGCTGGCTAGCAAGTGGCTAGTTACTAACCTGACCAGGCTTTAGCTTGCTCTTATCTCCGGTGAATGGATCCTTGTCCTCCCGGAGCTTCTGTTGCGTCCAACCGTGCTTGTATTCCTTAGCTAACTGACGGTCCGTCCTCCTGCGGTCGTCAGCGGGTGTTTTACAATTGTTCAGCTCTCCCTCTAGTTAGCTGAATGGTGAATCTTCTGCTTGCTCCGGCAGTACGGGTGAAATGATGAGATCTGACACAATTCGGTTTGATTTCCTTCTTCCTCTATTAAACAGATTGTAAAACTGAACACAACACATTGATATTAGTACATGTAAATAATTAACAGTGAACAAACTAACAGAAAAGATTTAACAAACTACACAATCATACAGAACTCAACTTACCAACTCCCATCTCTCTCTACAACTGACCTCCCGTCTCCCCTGTCTCTCAGACCACAATCATTAAGCCCGCCCCCATTTCTATCTAACCAATCACTCCACTCATGCATACTTTTAACCAATCACAATCAACAAATAAAATAACCCCCAAATGAACCCTCCCATGGATTAGCCAAACAATGATGTTTCAGGTTTGTGAATCTTATTAGAAAGGTGACTGACTCACTGACACTACTTTTCCGGTTTGCTGATGCTAGCTGGCTATCATAACATAACGTTATGTTATAATGAAAATGAAACATAGCAAGGTACTGTTACGGTACATGGTAAGAAATCAAACAAAGGATAATACTTATACAAATAAAGTGAATAACAGGCTGATAGTCTTTGATATCTGCACTCTGGTTGACTGAGTAACAAGTGAAAAAGAATGATGTAACGTTAATGTTACAGCTAGTAAACATGGAGTAACCACATTAAGTATGCCCTTATGGTAGTATGTATGTATACAGAACATGACTCAAATATATCCTAAGATGTAACGCTAACTAACTAAGTTTGTTTAATGTCCCAGGGGGGATTTGATTTCACAGTACTATACACAGGCCAACAATACATGTAATATATCGTCATATAACACAGGACAAGACTCTAAATACAATATAAGTGGTGAACACAGAGTCTGCCCTGATATACATACTGTAACATAACTAGCCTCAGCCCATCAATTATGTAATTCTATACAAATATAAATGATGGTGACTGACTGACAGGGGGAGCTACGTGTGCTGACCTCAAGGCAAAAATTTCCGGCGCGCTCCGCGCGCACATTACATTCTCCCTCTGGGCTAAGCCCCGGATCTCCTACGATCCTAAATCCGCCCCTGAATACAACGCATTTAAGGTAGCACGTCAATAACAGCTCATTAACACAATGTAGTTGATGCACACATAAAAAATAAAAAAATCGGACTGCATGCTTTCAATGATTGCATAATTCAGATGAGTGAGAACTCTACTGATTTTTAAAAACTCTTCTACAATCGCATTAGCTGCATTGCAGAGGTCTCGCTGTGTCTGGAGGACCTCGTCATTGAAGGCATTGGGGGTGGGACGACTGCCTGAGGTGGAGGGCCTTTCCTCTGGAGGTGTGGGGGATGCTGCCGAGGCCGTTCGCCTTTCCCTCTGCTGTGCGGTGGCCTCGCGCTCCTTGGCGACACGCGCTACCTTCAATGCAGGCTCATCAGTCTCCTGCGATGCTGTAAATAAAAATGTACATTGTTGAAACAACCACATGAGATGTCATTATTTAATGGTCCCTTGTAGACAGCTCCGTTGCGCCTGGTCCTCCTCCTGTTGCCAGCACGCTCGCTTTGTGGTCCGCGATTCGTTTCTTGGCCTGAAGCTTCATGTCAGCCCACTTTTTCCGCAACTCCGCCAGTGTTCTCCCCCCTTCTCCAACTTCATTCACACTGGCAGTGACACACTGCCAGGCAACAGCTTTCGATTTTGTAGTGATGCCACTATTGAGGCTGCCGAACAGCGTCTGATATCGGGCATCGATCTCTGATAATACACAATCAATCTCTTCCTCACTATAATTTTTCTTTTTGGTTCTTTCTGCCATCTTGCGCGTCAAAGGTTCTGCTCAACACCTCAATCAAGCCTATTTATAGCACTTGACTTAATTGAGCCGCTATAATTGAGCCGCTATCACAGGGCGTTAATACAAACCTCATTCACCTGCGTTCAATTCCAAGTATATTTGGTATTTATAGAAGGAAGCACGTACGCAATTTTAAACCATCTCAGCCCGTTTTATAAATAATGCTTACGTCCGTTTAGAAAAATGTGCTTACGTGCAAGTCAAAGATGACGTTCAAGTACTTTTTTTTATAAATGAGGCCCCACGTGTTGGAAGCAAATCTCTTAAGAGTTTAATTAAAGTTAGATTAAGAGAGGGATCTACCGGTATGAGAGACTGGACAGAGGATAGATCAGGGGCCTCATTTATAGAAAGTACTTTGGATCAAATTTGATCTTACCCGTGTCGTACGTAGAAAACCACGTCAACGTAGTGATTTATACAATTTCAACGTGAGTCAATTTGACCGTGGAAACGATCGTAGCTCTATGTCGGGTATTGACCTTGCGTACGCACATTACCTAACTGGTTATGCAGAGTTATTACAGGCATGTGAGCCGCACTGCCTAAACTGTAATTCATGCAAGTGGCTCGTAATAAAATTAACGATGTTGTTATCAGCCGAGAAAATGAGTTTAATTCAAGACTTAAAGGGAACTGATGTATATGATTGTATTTCAGTCTTTCTTTATATCCCTCCGGAGCTGTCTATCTCCCCTTCAACATGCCTAGTGCATTCCACAACGGACCTTGCCCGGCTATGCGCTAAATTATACTGGATTTTCTCCGGTGTCTGGGAGTTCGCAAAGGGAGTTCGCAGCCATGTTTTCAATGTCACCTGATAAAAATAAGACCATTATATTATTACAGTATAAGCAGCACTCGAGTTGAGGGGGGATGGCATCCCCCTGAAATAAAAACTGTAAAAATCGTCCCCCTTCTAAAACTGCCATCCCCTCTTTCCATACTTTGTCATTTTATCAATGAACGTGGTAGTCACTGACGCTGAGGGGATGCTAAAATGCATGATATGATAAAACCCACCACCTCCCCTGATTTTCTTTTACAACTTGAGTACTGAGTATAAGCATTTGCCTGGACGCCTACCCTATATTATAGCACTTGGCTTAATTCAGCCGCTATAATTGAGCCGCTATCACAGGGTGTTAATACAAACCTCATTCACCTGCGTTCATTTTACCTGCGTTGGTATTTATAGAACGAAGCACGTACGCAACTTTAACTTTTAAGGTGGTGTGTGTGTTAGAGGAGGTAGAGGAGGTGGTGTGTGTGTTAGAGGAGGTAGAGGAGGTGGTGTGTTTGTTAGAGGAGGTAGAGGAGGTGGTGTGTTTGTTAGAGGAGGTGGTGTGTGTGTTAGAGGAGGTAGAGGAGGTGGTGTGTGTGTTAGAGGAGGTAGAGGAGGTGGTGTGTGTGTTAGAGGAGGTAGAGGAGGTGGTGTGTTTGTTAGAGGAGGTAGAGGAGGTGGTGTGTTTGTTAGAGGAGGTAGAGGAGGTGGTGTGTGTGTTAGAGGAGGTAGAGGAGGTGCCTCAGGACCTCATCACTATGAACAGTTATCTATATCTACCCCTCAGGACCTCATCACTATGAGCAGTTATCTATATCTACCCCTCAGGACCTCATCACTATGAACAGTTATCTGTTACTGTGTTCCATTGACTGATGACAGTAGCAAAAAGTAGTAGGTTGTGTTCCCGGTCAAATCTGACCGAGAGCAACTTTCATCAATCATAAATATTGTGTTTTACATTTGATTGCCTCAAGGCCTTATGATATCCTCCACACTAGGCATTTGAACATATAAAATTGCTGACTAACCACTGGCATTGAATTTTGAGGTTTTAGTCAACTTTGTAACATCGGTGGTGTTTCCGGTAAAAAATGACCGCCATAGGAAATTAATGGATAACACAAGTTGTAACAAGCTACAACATTCCAGGATGTATCAGACCTGTTCAAATACCTCATATATAAAGTTTGACACATTTCAAACTAAACAATTAGGTGTTTGTTATGGGAACCCTTCTCTTTCCCGTGCATATTTGCCCATCCGAACCAGACCTTCCAGACTAAACATTGTTTAGTCTGGAAGGTGTGGTTCACCTGGGGTGAAAGAGAAGGGTTCCCATAACTCTGGAAGGTATGGTTCTGATGGACACATAAGCACGGGATAGAGAAGGGTTCCCATAACAAAGACTGAAATGTATCAAACGAAACAGGTGTTTGTTATGGGAACCCTTCTCTTTCCCGTGCTTATGAAATGTATCAAATGAAACAGGTGTTTGTTATGGGAACCCTTCTCTTTCCCGTGCTTATATGCCCATCCAGTTATTCAGGTTAACCAATAGTCTACATTGTTTATGTCCAGGGCTGGACTGGGACAAAAATTAGGCCCTGCCATGTGGCTCAGACCGGCCCAACACAATCGGTCCGACACCGCCGATCAACATGCTGGCAGTCTGTTGAATATACCATTTGTAAAAAAAAAATATAGAGCGGAGTAAGTGACATGGACAGCAAGTATACCAATGCAAGTGTGAACCAGTGTACTCACTCACTGTTGACGTACTCCACGGTGATGAGACATGGCTGCTGTATCTGTAGTAGGCCTAGCCCCCACAGTCGATCCAGAGAACATATCTGTCAGTTTCTGACATTTTGAGGCATCCTCTGCTAGCTTCTTACTTTTTTTCTCCCTAATTTTCTGGGCACCCCCTTTCACTATCTTATCTACGAACATGACACTGCACTTGGGTTGTCGTCTGAGGGATCAGAGTGGGGGAGGGGGCCGATGGACAGCAGGGCCTAAGCATGTGATTGGGCCAGCCCATGTGTTAGTATAAACGGGGGCTGCCGCTTGATTCAGCGCTAGTTGATGCCGCGCTATTTTGGGCCGCGCTAGTTTGGGGTCGGCCGCAATATATATATATATATTATTTTATTTTTTTGGGGGGGGGGGGGTCGGGGGGGGGGCCCGACCCGCCCAAAACTAGCGCGGCCCACCTGCCAGCGGGCAGGTAGATTAGGAGGAGAAGACGACAGCCTCCACGTGGCCTCCTCTGCAAGTAACAAGAAATGGTGCAAGACCAACTTGTGAAACTAATGTCGCCAACCAAACGTCGAGCTGGCAGGCTTAGGACCGGCGGACGGGCAGTCATCCCCACCGTCGAAAACCGAGGCCTGTCAGTGCTTCAACTCAATGTCGAGGGCCTAACAACCGCCAAACTCGAAGTCCTGCGTCACCTGGCTGATTCCAACGGGGCAGCGGTTCTGCTCCTGCAGGAGACACACTGCACATCCGACAACATCCTCAAGATCCCTGGGTTCCATCTCGCTGGGTCCATCTACAGCAAGCAACACGGTGTGGCAACGTTCGTCAGGACTGAAATAAGCTGGTCAGCCAGTAGCCAATCCCCACCAGGCTCTAACATCGAGTGGCTGGTTACAAAAATCCAGGAAACATCAGTTGTCAACGTATACAAGCCCCCACCATCGGAGCTGTCTGCAACGTCACTCCCACCAATAACTGCACCCGCCATCTATGCAGGTGACTTCAACTGTCAGCACACAGACTGGGGTTACAACCACACAACACCTAATGGAGTGACGCTGAGTGAATGGGCCTCCAACACTGATGCTCTACTGCTTTACGACCCCAAGGAGCCTCCAACCTTCTTCTCTGCACGCTGGAACACCTCCACCAACCCGGACCTGGCCTTTGCCATCTGCCACAGTAACGACCCGAAACCGGAGAGACGCGTCCTGGACAGGTTTCCCCGCTCACATCACCGACCATCCATCATTAAAGTCCCATCACTGGTGGAACCGGTACCAGGGAAACCCGTCAAGCGATGGAACTTCCGAAAAGCCAACTGGGAGTCGTATGCTGAGGAGACTGAAAGAACGTCAGCTGGCCTGCCAGACCCAGACACAGCCGACCTGGATACGGCCTATGCAGCCTACTGCCAGGTCCTCCTGGGTGCGGCAAAGAAGACCATCCCACGTGGCTATAACAGGAATTACATCCCAGGTTGGGACGAGGAATGCAGCCGCCTTCTGTGCGACCACCAGAGGGCTAGTGCCAGAGAAGAGGTGGACGTGACTGCAGCAGCACTGCTCCAGAAGCTGGATATCACCCGCAGGGCCAGATGGACAGAAGTTGTCGAATCAATCGACTTCACCCATTCTAGTCGCAAGGCGTGGCAGACCATCAACCAGCTCACAGGCAGAAATACAACACCCCACAGCTGCCCAGTCACAGCAAATGCCATCGCATCCCAGCTCCTGAAGAACGGCCGCTTCCCGGATGCTGACAAAGACTTTGCCCGACTGACATCGCGTGAGTTGTCCTGCATCTCGGGAGCGGCCAGTGTCGACTCCAACCTCTCGGGAGAATTCACAGCAGAGGAACTCAGTGAGGCTATGAGCAAGCTCAAGCCAGGCAAATCCCCTGGCCGTGACAACATCCACCCGGAGTTCGTCATCCACCAGAGCACAACAACTTCTGGCTGGCTCTGTGCTTTCTATACATCATGCTACCGGAGATTAAAGCTCCCAAAGACTTGGCGCCGTGCCTCTGTCATAGCTCTGCCAAAGCCAAATAAACCTGCAGAAGACCCCAAGTCGTACAGACCAATCTCGTTGCTCGGTGTCCCATTTAAGATCTTGGAGAGGATGATCCATAGCCGCATCGAGCCAGTGGTGGACTCACAGCTCCCACGGGAACAAGCTGGTTTCCGTCGTGGAAGATCAACAGCAGACCAGGTAACACTACTCTGTCAGGACATCGAGGACAGCTTCCAGGACAATGAGAAAGCTGGGGTAGTGTACCTGGATCTGACTGCTGCATACGACACCGTGTGGCACCGGGGACTCCACCTGAAGCTGCTGAGGACAATACCGGACCGCCACATGGTGAAGTTCATCATGGAGACACTTTCCAACCGCAGCTTCATCTTACAGACCAGCAGTGGCCAGTGCAGTAGGCTCAGAAGACTGAGGAACGGGGTACCGCAGGGGTCTGTTCTCTCGCCGATGCTGTTCAACGTTTACATCCACGACCTACCTGATACAGCATCTAGAAAGTATGGCTATGCAGACGATCTTGCCATCATGCTGAGCCGACCAACGTGGAAGGCGATGGAAGAGGGTCTTAACGTAGACATAGGCACACTGGTAGCATACCTTCGAAGGTGGCGTCTACAACTCAGTGTCGGAAAGACAGTCGCAGCGGCATACCACCTCAGCACCAGAGAAGCCAGGAGGGAACTTGAGGTGCGCGTTGACAACAAATGTCTGGAGGTCCAGCAAGCCCCGAAGTACCTTGGAGTGCGCCTGGATCGGACATTATCCTTCAGGCAACACCTGGAAGAAGTCAAGGCCAAAGTGACATCCAGGGCCGCGCTGATCCGCCGCCTTGCTGGTACAACCTGGGGAGCCTCCGCTAAGACGCTAAGAATATCCACCCAAGCCCTGGTCTTCTCTGCAGCAGAATACTGCGCCCCAGTCTGGAGCAGAAGCCCTCATGCGAGAAAGGTCGACGTGGCTATCAATACCTCCCTCCGAATAATAACTGGATGCTTGAAGCCTACCCCTGTGTCCCTCTTGCCAGTCCTCGCGGGAATAGCACCGGCCGGCCTCCGACGGGAGGCTGCCACCCTCGCCCTGGCCAGGAAGGCACAAAAGCATGATTGGCACATCCTGCACAACACCACCATAACACCAGCACCTCCAAGCCGACTCAAGACCCGCCACCCTTACAACAAGGCAGCACAAGCCATGCTCAACTCCACCTCTGAGGACATCTCCAGAGATGCATGGCTGGCAGCAGCTTGGAAGCAGGAGTGGGAGTCAACCGGGCCCTCCCGAATCCACCGCTACATCTGGGACCCAGGAGATGGCGCCATTGGAGGAGACGACCTACCACGCCGGCAATGGACCACACTGAACCGTCTACGAACTGGTGTCGGTCGCTTTAAAACATCAATGAAGGCGTGGGGCCTGGCGGACAGTGCGGCATGCGAGTGCGGTGACCCAGAGCAGACCGCCGACCACATAATCACCATCTGCCCCTTATATAGACCACCCTCAGAAGCCAGCCTCTTCGACCTAGAACCAGAGATGCGGGCATGGCTACGCGACACCGAGTTGGACCTCTGACGTTACACGAAAGAAGGTAGATTGTATGGCCAGTCCAGTGGTGTTTATGTCTCATAACATTTTGCACAGTATATGTTGAGATGTTGAAGAACTGATCCAATGTGTTGTTTGGCAGAGATATATAGGGCCCTATTATGCACTTCTTAACTTGCCGTCTTAAGTGTTAATTAAGACGCACCGCCAGGTTAAGACCTACCGCCACCCTTATTATGCGCTTCATACGCGCTACTGCTATTATGCAGGTGTCGATATGCGCCCACACATAAGACGTAAAACTCCCGTGCATATATTGCTCATTGTGGGAGTGTTCATATGTTAATGAAGTGCACTAGGCGCCCCTGCTATTATGCGATCTGACTTTGCTCCTATCGCTAAGAAGTGGTTTGAAAAGTTCTTAAGTTTAGACTTCATGCACGTTTTGAAACACGAGCGCGCCTCCGCGGTTTGCGCATGCATGTGGGCACACATGAACACGCACGTGGCTCCACGGCAAGACGTCAATTACGGTCACAGTATAAATGCTTTATTTCAGAAGGGAGAGGCCAGCGCTGTACAGTATGTTGCCTCCGCATACTGTGCACATACAGTACGAGCATGCCGTGCGTAATATAATGACATCAACATCTGTCATTCCTGCAGTCTTCCAGCGACCCCTCTGTAATACTTCTCAACTCACAAGCGGAGGTATTGCCGTGTTTATTCAGAAGATAATGATTGCTGTGTTTATTCTGAATACTATATCACACAAGGTTGTTCCATGTTGCCAGGTGACTGTCTCCCTTGAGTATAAGGTTCCCTTGCACAGAAAACGAGTAAGCTCGAGATAAATGTTTATTAACAAATGATTAACATAAATTACATTTCACCACCTCGGCTCGGGGAGGATTTCGCGCCGTTCCAAAGATTGCGAACTGACGAGCCTTGACCTCATGCACGAGCGTGTTACTTTCTTCTGCAGAGAAGCGCGCTGACCTCCTTCTCAGGACTTCCATAATAGCATAGCGCTAATGACTCAACGCAGCCGGTTCTTAAAGGGAATGGCACCTGGCACGCTGATTGGGTTGATTGAGAAGACGCCCAAAACACACCCATGACTAATTTCTTTGCTTAGCGCCGGGTTTTAGGCGCCCACTACAGCACGCATAATAGCAAAGTGGCCTTGACCACGCCTCCACGTCTTAAGTTTAGATCTACCGCCTCGTCTTATTGATGAAGTGCATAATAGGGCCCATAGAGTTTCAGGGTGTAACTGGCCTTCTTATTTGAAATTCTCAAAAACGGAAATGAAATATTCAATTTCTACTGTGTATTTAGTCACATTACAGTAATTTGTTCATATCTATGTTAATTTTTTAACATCTCACAGGTCTCAGCTTTCACCAGGTACCAAATGTAGCAAATTTGACCATGTCGTTTTGGAGATATGAAGCAGTGAATCAGACCGGTCTAATTAGACCGGGAACACCAAGAATGGGGGGGCAAACATGAACACAACCGGAGTTAAACAAGCGCAGCCCGTTTTATAAATAATGCTTATGTCCGTTTAGAAAAATTTGCTTACGTGCAAGTCAAAGATGACATTCAAGTACTTTTTTTTATATAAATGAGGCCCCAGGTATCACATATGAAGTTCTTTGCTTGGCTAAGTCAGTCTGTGAATAGCAGGGGTAGAAGCAGGGGCATCAGCATTCTCATATCCAATGTTGATGATGCCAGATCATTCACACTCAGATGATTAGTTTGACAATGCAAAACAAACATGATTAAGTCCCTCGGGCACAGTTGTGACTGCTTTTTGAGTTGAAGGGGAAACATATGTCAATGATTGATGAGAGCTTATTGTGACTGAGACGTGTCCGTAATGAATGAGCAATTTCATAGGTACTCCTTGGTTCATGTCAGTCAGTAGGAAATTATATATATTTTTATATATAAGTCGCACCTGACTATAAGTCGCAGGACCAGCCAAACTATGAAAAAAAGTGTGACTTATAGTCCAGAAAATACGGTAGTAAGAATCTATCAAGGTTGCTGCTTTGTTATGAATAGATTTCCCTTCACCTCTGTCTGTCTCTGTTACTCAGCACTTCTCTATCTCTCTCTATATCTCTCCTCCCATCCATATCTCTCTGTATCTCTCCTTCTATCCATCCCTCTCTGTATCCCTCCTTCCATCCATCTCTCTCTGTATCTTTCCTCCCATCCATATCTCTCTGTACTGTGTTTCCTCCAGGAATTTTTACAATGGTGGCGGGTAGTGCTGACCGCGCACGCGCATGAAACGCGCACGCGCGCTCAAAACAACGACGTAATTTCAGCCAAAACTCGAGGATGGCCCAAAAAAATAAAATGTTTTCCTGTACTTCTCCCGTGTGTCTCTTATTGTCTGTGTCTGCATGTTTTTCCAGCATGTAATTCCGTTGTCAATAAAAACAAAAACACTGATCTGACGTTTTTTTTCACAACGTTATTACTTGTCACTTTAAGCCCAGGAGGGAGTTAGCGATTAGCGATGTTTAGCTTAGCTTAGTTTAACAGAAGTATCTTCACTTTTAACATGACTTCCCGTGGTCGTAGAGGGCTGGTCGACGGCTTAAAATGACCGTGTAGACCTGTAGACCTTATCCAGCTATAGTCTTGTGTTTCTACCCCGGGCATAGCCGGTGTTATTCACGGACAAACACTCCTGTTAGAGTGGTTCTAGTACACTGGACATAGGTAACACATAGAGAGGCTTCTCCTCTCTCTCTCCATCCTACACTACACTACACTACGCATCCTATACTACACTACACTACGCTAGCTCGCGGTGTTCGGGTGACAGCCAGGGCGCGTTCGTAAATACGCTCTGGAAATCTGATCAGCACTCACGGAATGCCTCTTGTCCAATCAAATGACTTGGTCCCATTATGACGTTGAACCCAGTGTGCGCTCCGGGGCTCTCAGAGCGAATTTACGAACGCAGCCTCAAGTTCAATACTCGCGACACACACGGACTGGTCCAGTTTCAGCGCTTGTGGGTGTGTCTAGCGCTGTGAAGGTCTGAAAAGCGGCCTAAATCTTTTTTTTTTTTTGGGGTTGAGAAATCTGAATGGTGGCGGAGGAAATTCCATCGTGGCGGTCCGCCACGATGAAATGCATGTAGAGGAAACACTGCTGTATCTCTCCTCCCATCCATATCTCTCTGTATCTCTCCTCCCATCCATATCTCTCTGTATCTCTCCTCCCATTCATATCTCTCTGTATCCCTTCTCCCATCCATATCTCTCTGTATCTCTCCTCCCATCCATATCTCTCTGTATCCCTCCTCCCATCCATATCTCTCTGTATCCCTCCTCCCACTCATATCTCTCTCTCCCTTCACCTCCGGCTTCTTCTCAGGTTTAAACAGGCTACCTGACGTAGACAGAGAGGAGCTTGTTGCTTCCAAAGACATTAAACCAGGCGTGTGCAGCAATGTAACCTCGGTGACGGAACAACAACTAACAGAAACCCATCCAGGATCGGGTTTCAAAATGGACACTAACAAATCACCACAGACAAGTCCACTCCATTACAGCGGCGACCTTGCTGAAATGTGCTCTCTCTTTGTAAAGCAGCAAGACAGCTAGTATGTTTAGAGTTTATTTATAACTGAAAACGCATGCATAGTTGTAGGATAATTGATGGTGATTTTCAGGATTTAACACTACAACAGCCGTGCCTATTTGACCTACTAGTAGAGCCGCCTTGGGGGTCAAATAGACCCCCTTTTTAGAATGTAAATCTGCTATTTACACACAGAAATCACTAGAGAGCGCTTCTTTTTTTAGCCTGCCTCCTACACAGAAAAACTGCAAAACAGCTTTATACTATCTTATCCTGAAGTGATTTTGAAAATGTAAGGATACTGGGTGGTAGAACGTACATATCTAGAACAAGTCATGAAAGGAGGGTCCTGAGATGTGATCGAGTGCAAAGATATAAAAAATGTTTTAGTCACACGGCTCTTCTAGTGTTAAACAGGGCGCCAGTGAGTGTGAGTCCTCCTCCATTGCTTTCTCCTCCAGTGACCTCCGTCCCTCCATCACCTGCTGCTGCTGATGCCTCCCACCTTCCTTCTCCTGGTGGCCTCTCTCTCTCTTTACCACACCCTCCCGTCTCTATCTCTCCCTCTCTCCCTACTTTCCAGTCTTCCACCCTTGTTCCCTTTTGCTATTGTATTGCTATATTACTTCACTGTCATTGTTAGTGTGCCTCACTTGCTTTTGAAGATGGTTTTACTGACAATGCTCATATTCTGTGGTGGGTTTGTCCACCTGTCTTTGACTCTTGATAAGAGTGGCTCACTATGTGACGATGGTGTGAGGTGAGATTGATAAGAGTGGCTCACTATGTGACAATGGTTTGAGGTGAGATTGAACCTGTATTGAACTGGTGATGCTGCTGATGGTGACAGAGGCAGAATCTGTCAGTCAACGGTAAATATTATACAACAGTTAGTTCCGACCAAGTCATTTGATTGGACAAGAGGCATTCCACGAGAGCCGATATACAGTATAACAGCACTGGGACTTTTAACTATATGTATCACTCCGCCGCACAGGTGTTCAATTGAATGACCGTTAATTAGACGACATTAACAGTCGTTATCTATCAGATTATCTATCTGTGTTGGTTTCAAACAAAGATAGTCATTGCGAATGGTAGTCATTTCTACCATTCTCGTTTGAATTAACATAATGATTCTGTTCCACTACAGATGGGCTGTATGTCAGCTGGTGCAAAACAACTCTGATAACAGAGGGTTCACCACTACTCTGATAACAGAGGGTTCACTACTACTCTGATAACAGAGGGTTCACTACTACTCTGATAACAGAGGGTTCACTACTACTCTGATAACAGAGGGTTCACTACTACTCTGATAACAGAAGGTTCACCACTACTCTGATAACAGAGGGTTCACTACTACTCTGATAACAGAGGGTTCACAACTACTCTGATAACAGAAGGTTCACTACTACTCTGATAACAGAGGGTTCACAACTACTCTGATAACAGAGGGTTCACTACTACTCTGATAACAGAGGGTTCACTACTACTCTGATAACAGAGGGTTCACTACTACTCTGATAACAGAGGGTTCACTACTCTGATAACAGAGGGTTCACTACTACTCTGATAACAGAGGGTTCACTACTACTCTGATAACAGAGGGTTCACTACTACTCTGATAACAGAGGGTTCACAACTACTCTGATAACAGAAGGTTCACTACTACTCTGATAACAGAGGGTTCACTACTACTCTGATAACAGAGGGTTCACTACTACTCTGATAACAGAGGGTTCACTACTCTGATAACAGAGGGTTCACAACTACTCTGATAACAGAGGGTTCACTACTACTCTGATAACAGAGGGTTCACTACTACTCTGATAACAGAGGGTTCACTACTACTCTGATAACAGAGGGTTCACTACTACTCTGATAACAGAGGGTTCACAACTACTCTGATAACAGAAGGTTCACTACTACTCTGATAACAGAGGGTTCACAACTACTCTGATAACAGAGGGTTCACAACTACTCTGATAACAGAGGGTTCACTACTACTCTGATAACAGAGGGTTCACAACTACTCTGATAACAGAAGGTTCACTACTACTCTGATAACAGAGGGTTCACAACTACTCTGATAACAGAGGGTTCACAACTACTCTGATAACAGAGGGTTCACTACTACTCTGATAACAGAGGGTTCACAACTACTCTGATAACAGAGGGTTCACTACTACTCTGATAACAGAGGGTTCACTACTACTCTGATAACAGAGGGTTCACTACTCTGATAACAGAGGGTTCACTACTACTCTGATAACAGAGGGTTCACTACTACTCTGATAACAGAGGGTTCACAACTACTCTGATAACAGAAGGTTCACTACTACTCTGATAACAGAGGGTTCACAACTACTCTGATAACAGAGGGTTCACTACTCTGATAACAGAGGGTTCACAATGGCACTAATATCTATATACAGAGCTAGAGCTAGCAACCTTAACACTGTTAAACACTGTTCTTTACACTAATGTACCACTGATGTTCACAGACATTGTAATGTCACTAGAGTGAGTCACCACCAATGTTGTTGCTGTCTTTCTATGGTGTGCATGGTTGTCTATAAAATGTTGATTTGTCAAAGTGTTTGAACATCAATCATGCAGGTATGAATTGAACCACAGAATGGAATGTGTTGAACAAAATAAGGAAAAAGTCATGGGGCCCTATTATGCACTTCTTAACTTCCCGTCTTAAGTCTTAATTAAGATGCACCGCCAGGTTAAGACCTACCGCCACCCTTATTATGCGCTTCATACGCGCTACTGCTATTATGCAGGTGTCGATAGGCGCCCACACATAAGACGTAAGACTCCCGTGCATATACTCATTGTGGGAGTGTTCATATGTTAATAAAGTGCACTTTTCGCCTAGCGCTAAGAAGTGGTTTGAAAAGTTCTTAAGTTTAGACTTCATGCACGTTTTGAAACACGAGCGCGCCTCCGCGGTTTGCGCATGCATGTGGGCACACATGAACACGCACGTGGCTCCACGGCAAGACGTCAATTACGGTCACAGTATAAATGCCACCACTGGCAAATGTTAAGCCAGAGAGAGAGAACAATGGAATATATCCTAGGAAGGAATTATGATAGACGAAGACGGCGCGCCGAGCGCATACCGGCAACGACTTTGTTACCTCGGGCTGACAGGTACGTAGGCCAAATCTCAAATCAATCCTGGATTCGTGATCTAAGCATTTTAGCGCTTTCAATTGGTGATCCAACTGTTAATAATGCTATAATATATTGCAATTACAATTATATTATAGCCTATTATTAAAATATGTATAATATGCTTGTATGAGCTGCGCTTCACCCGTCAGGCAGTAACTGACATATGTCGTTTGGTCAGCAATGACATAGCCACCAATGCCTGTTTCACCACCTCGGCTCGGGGAGGATTTCGCGCCGTTCCAAAGATTGCGAACTGACGAGCCTTGACCTCATGCACGAGCTTGTTACTTTCTTCTGCAGAGAAGCGCGCTGACCTCCTTCTTAGGACTTCCATAATAGCATAGCGCTAAAGACTCAACGCAGCCGGTTCTTAAAGGGAATGGCACCTGGCACGCTGATTGGGTTGATTGAGAAGACGCCCAAAACACACCCATGACTAATTTCTTTGCTTAGCGCCGGGTTTTAGGCGCCCACTACCGCACGCATAATAGCAAAGTGGCCTTGACCACGCCTCCACGTCTTAAGTTTAGATCTACCGCCTCGTCTTATTGCTTAAGACTTATGAAGTGCATAATAGGGCCCATGGTGTTTTTTCTAAGTGGATAAGAGTTGTTGTTTTAAAGGAGAAAATTAATGCGTAGAGAGATATGTTGTACGGTTTTAAATAACACATAGGCACACAAATAAGCGTGCACACGCACACACCCGCACACTCACACTCACTCACACACACCCACACACACACACACACACACACACACACACACACACACACACACACACACACACACACACACACACACACACACACACACACACACACACACACACACACACACACACACACACAACCATGCAAAGCACTACATACACTAAAGAACTCACACTGTCAAAACTCCACAGAAAATAATTAAAATGTCGTCATGGTTTATTCTTTTGGGATACATAGAGAGGATGCTTCCTAGACAACAATAGTTAGAGCCATTTGAAATAATTCCATTGATAATATTAATAATAATAATAATAATAATAGTTTACCTCACAGAACAGTGTAATTAAACATAGCTTCTTATTGTGTTCATCTTTAACAGGTAATGATGATACACAGCTCTGTATACAATACCCTCATCATCATCATCATCATCATCATCATCATCATGTAATTATAGAGTCTACAGCCCATTGCATTGTCTACTGCCTGCTCCTGCTATTTCAACACCATGTACACAACATGTAAAACAACATTGAAGAGGCATTCAAAACAAGTGAAACACCTTGTACTGTACATCACCACTGGGCTCAGCTGTCTCATGAATATGCCAAGATGCAGAACCAACTCATATGTAAGACTGCTGTATGTGGACAGCAAGTAAGTCAACACATAGACTAGGTCTATGTCTGTATTAGTCTTGCTGAAAAAACAACTGTCTTCAAACAGATGTCAATAATCATGTAAACAGATATTATTATTATTTTTTTTACATATTTATATTTGTAAGTAAAATTGTGCGCTTGTTAGTATAATTTAGCCCTAATATAAATATGGAACCGAAGTCTCAATCGCTGAAACCCCAAAACAAGTTATCATAAAACGTGCGGGCACTAAATCGTCTTCTAAAATATTCTCTTGCATTTTCCTTTTACAACATCACATTGGCTAGAGTACAGACATTTCAAACCATGTTTTTAATCATCATGTTTAAGAACACATAAGACACAGACAGAACCATAGCTAAGACATGTCAACGGTCTGGGGCTCATCAGGAGAAACCAGCCCATCATAAAGGTCATGTCATTTTTACAATGAGGTTAATAAAGTTGGTAGAAGTTGGTTCGGGGGTGGGGGGTGAGGGGGGGTCATCTGATTTAAGATCTGTGGTTAAGAGCAACTTCAACTTCAAGATGACTTTAGGGTAGCCCCCGACCATGTCGCCTCCATAACCTATTCAGTCCTTTCAGGTGTGCCTACAAAGAAGGGTGCAGGGGGACTAGGGGCTAGACCAGGTTAGTCCATGGAGGAGAAGGGTGCAGGGGGACTAGGGGCTAGACCAGGTTAGTCCATAGAGGAGAAGGGTGCAGGGGGACTAGGGGCTAGACCAGGTTAGTCCATAGAGGAGAAGGGTGCAGGGGGACTAGGGGCTAGACCAGGTTAGTCCATAGAGGAGAAGGGTGCAGGGGGACTAGGGGCTAGACCAGGTTAGTCCATAGAGGAGAAGGGTGCAGGGGGACTAGGGGCTAGACCAGGGTAGGCCATAGAGGAGAAGGGTGCAGGGGGACTAGGGGCTAGCTAGACCAGGTTAGTCCATAGAGGAGAAGAGTGCAGGGGGACTAGGGGCTAGGCCAGGTTAGTCCATAGAGGAGAAGGGTGCAGGGGGACTAGGGGCTAGACCAGGTTAGTCCATAGAGGAGAAGGGTGCAGGGGGACTAGGGGCTAGACCAGGTTAGTCCATAGAGGAGAAGGGTGCAGGGGGACTAGGGGCTAGGCCAGGTTAGTCCATAGAGGAGAAGGGTGCAGGGGGACTAGGGGCTAGACCAGGTTAGTCCATAGAGGAGAAGGGTGCAGGGGGACTAGGGGCTGGGCCAGGTTAGTCCATAGAGGAGAAGGGTGCAGGGGGACTAGGGGCTAGACCAGGTTAGTCCATAGAGGAGTCAGATTGCTTGGTCATTGGGAGAGCTGGGGGAATAGCTTGGGAAATGGTAGAGTGTATCAAAGGAGTAGCATTGTTTTAATGGGCCATGGTGATGGTAGAGTGGGTGATTACAAGGAGGAGATTCTTGTGCGTGTTCAGACTAGACCAGGGGCTCCAACTGGCTTTAGCAAACTAGTGGTCGAACTGAGCGAAACATACGGAACTCAGAATACCGTACCTTGTCTTAAACAACGTTTTTCAACGACTTTGTTAACTTTCGGGCACTCGTTTGCCCTGAACGTGGCATATACATCAGTGTCACCAGTGTGAGTTGTGCTCTGGACGGAGGCTGCTGGGGCGGTCCCCAAACCTTACCTAAACATCAGCTCAGCGGCAAGATCCGCTGGGAAATACAGTAGATGGAACAAGGGGTGTGGAACAGGTCAACCAGAAGCTGAGCTAAGCGTGTGATTGGTCCTGATGGATGGATGAAAGGTGATCTATGTGTATGGTTCTGGCCTGGGGGGTAAAGCACTCCTTAAGAACTAGGGTTGAGACCAATCTCCTTCCAATACTGAAATGAAAAACCCTCAATGAAGGCAAAACAAAATGGTGCCTTTTCAGTCGTTGTGAACGATTGGAAAATGGGGCTGACATCGACCCTACGAAGAGTGCTGCTGTGCGTTATTGTCTGCACGGACATGGGGATATAAATAAATCAGCCTTAACAGTACCATGAGTCAGCCTCCTAGCTGCAAAC